>NC_046299.1:28426893-28729924 GCF_004115265.2 Rhinolophus ferrumequinum | reverse complement strand
AGACAACCCATGATGTAGGTGCTTTCATTCTTATATTGTTGAGGAGGGAAATGAGGGTAAGAGGAAGTGAAGGGATTTGCAAAGTTATAAAACTAATAGGTTACGGACGTTGGACTGGAATCCAGATCTTCTGATTCCAAATTCATTGCTCTTTACCCTATATCAGAGGTTCTATTTTTAATTTAAAAAAATACGAAGCAAGCAGTACTATAAGGGAACCTAACTACTTTTCATCCAACACCTCAGAATCTTGTGCTAAAGGCAATTCAAAAAGAGGATTTTCAAACCATTGTGAGCCTCGGCATCTTCATCAGAGCAAGTATGTGATTTCCGAAGAAATAAATGTATGGTTCTATCTCTCCACACACATGGTTGGATTTTAAAAGTCCCATTATTGTACTATCATAACTGGTAAGACTTTAAAATGCTTACAACATTTGCTTCCATAAAAATCATTATGCAGGAAAAAATATTGGAGGTATAAGCTATTTAACAGCTGTGAAAGGAAAAATTGCAAAGAACCTCTCAAGGCATATAAAACCAAACTTTTGGACTACTTTGCTTTTATAAAGTAAAATCTGGGAAAAGAAAAAACATTACCATAATCATATTTATATCTATACATCTACAAAAGAACCTCATTATACTGGAGGTCTAAGTAAATATATTCCATATACTTAGAATATACTTTTGTATTCTAGAAATTCCAAGTTAATGAAGAAATATTAAAGGAGTATTCCCCCGATTCATTTTTTCTTCCCATATTTGGCCTTTGTTCCGTTATAGCCACCTTTCTTCTAAGTACAGTGACTATATGTAGGAAATCAGGCTGCAACAGTGTTACATCAAGATAAAAGTGTCCTATAGGTGCCATAATTGATCGTTGAGTGGTCTGACACAGGTGTGCTATAGGCGCTCAGAACTGATTGTTAAATATTCAGCATTCATTTCTTGTAACTAAATAGTAATTTTAAAAGAAAAAAATAATCAAACAAGGTCAGATAGATTTGGTCACACTGAGAATTTGACAATGGCCTGTTCAAAGCATAAAACTGACCCATTGACCATATTCATCCTCATTCATATAGTCTCAACTTGTTTTCCTTTTCTAATTGTCTTAATTTTATTATTGTTTCCAAAAATAAATGAATTTATATCTTACTGGACTCTGAATTTTCCGATATTGTACCTGCTTTAAAATACTTTAAAATTAGTTCCTGCTTTGCATTGAAAAGACAAGAAAACTCTACTCTAGGATTGGTTAGTTCTTGAAAACCCCAGGGGACTCCTCATTCCAGCTGCAGGCAGAACGGACAACATTTTGTCCTAACAAAATGTTTTGTTCTTGTCAAAGAAAGTTTATAAGTGGAAAGTTGTTAAGAGAGGAGCTTCTGGAGAATTCTAGCATCAGGGATGCTGGGTTGTATTTCTGGGTTGGCCGTATAATAAACCATGTTACTTTTGGTTAATCACTAAATCTTTTAAAACCTCACCTGAAAACAGAGATCATATCATGTTTCTGTGACTCTAAGACACCCATTTCCCCCCACATTTTATTATTTCTGAAATAGGATGTGTCTAAATAAATTTGCCAGCTTCCAGGCCCATTAGGGATGCCCCAGTATGGGCCATCTGAGACTGTAGGAGAACTTAGCAATTTCCATAAAAGGTAGCTGTTCATTTCCTATCACTTCAGATGAGTTATTTGCATTTGATAGCACCACCTATGTTTATTTGTATTTTATCTATCTTAAAAAGCTATCCATTTATATTTATTCTAAGTAAAGCAAACCTTTGCCCCTGGAGGACTGAAGAAATCTCCATATTATCTTGTTAAGTAACAACAGATACTCTCTAATTAACTTATCAAATAGATATTCTTCAATTGATAACATGTTGTAATCAAGGGAAAGGGAAATTAACACTAATGTTGTTGAAGATGAATAATGTTGTGGAGGATTAAATGAAATTATGCTCATAAAATGATTAGCATATGGGCTGGCTCATCATAACCGCCAAGAAATAACGTCATCATTGTCATCACACTTTACAGAGAGTTGACCTAACTTCCCATTGACGTAACCCATTTCTCATTCACAGCCCTGGTGTATGGAAGGCAGTAAGATCTGCATTGATGGTTCTCAACCTTGACTGAAGCTAAGAATTACCTGGTGGGATTTTGAAAAATACCAGTGCCCTGAGACTGAGGCAAATTCAATTAGAGATTGGGCGCAGGCATTCAAAGTGTCAGTAAAGCTTCCCCAGTGATTCTAATGTGTGTTATTTTAAGTTAGTGGTTCCTAACACTAGCTGCACTTGAGAGACCCTTGCAGCTCAGATCAACGCAAGAGCATCTCAGGGTGGGGATCTAGGGATCAGTACTTTTTTTTTATTCCTAAGTGGTGGATAACAAACATGAGAATTAACTTGGGGCATTTGTAACTGAATCCAGACTCACATACCCCAGTCTGCCCAAATCCTTATTTAGGTCTCGAGCGAGAGCCTTGCAGTAGGTATTTCTAATAAGTTCCTCAGTTTATGCTGTGGTGTGGATTTGGGAATCACCAATTTATGTTCACTAGGTAGGTAGTTAAAAGACCAGGGATTTAGTCTTGGTCCTACTACCGAGTTCTCTGAATATAGCTCCTTCTGCTATGAAATAAGGAGGTTGAATTAATGCTCTCTGAGATGTCTTAAGTCCCTTCTGACTCCAACATGGGGAAGTCTGGGTCATTGGTCTCCGGTGGGACATCAGCTGTTTGGTGTGTTGAAGCAGCATTCTGTCCACATCTCCTGGGAAGTTCACGTCTACCCACGTGATTCTAATGGAAGCTGTCAATCTTCTTACAGAAGTCATTTCCCAGGCCACTGTGACTGGTCTAGGGCTGTATATCTTACCCCAACTGGGCCAACTGATGTGATTCTGCAGTAGTTTTGAACTTTAGGTCACAGAACTAAAGACTCTGACCCTTCTGGCCACAAAAAGAAAGTTGCCTGTCTGACAGATACCTATTCCCCACCACAACTGAGGGAATGAAGGTGATAATCAGAAAAGCCAAGAGGAGAAGCGGAGAGAATGTAGTCACTAATTCCAGGTTCTGTGGTTTGTTCATGTGAAACAGTAAAGTCTCAAGTTAGGTTTCTATTAATTGCAACCAAAACCAACCAAAAAACAACAAAAACAAACCTCCCAATGAACACAACTGATCCTCGCTAAAAATGACCCTTCATTGTTTTACAAAGGTTTCGTGTATACTTTGTCTTTACCTCCTACTGATAGCCCTGTGAAGTAGCACATGTGTTTTCTTTAAAAACTGGGATGTAATTCGCATACCACAAAATTCACCATTTTAAGGTGTACAATTCAGTGGTTTTTAGCATATTCATAAGGTGTGTGCAACTATCACCACTACCTAATTCCAGAACATTTTATTATCCCCAAAGAGAAAGCCCATGTTCACTAGAAGTCACACCTCATTCCGTCCTCCCTTCTGCCCTTTGCAACCACGAATCTGCTTTCAGCACAGGTACTTCCATTTCCCATGTAAAGGCAAGGAAAAGGAGACCTAGAGATTCTAGTGGTTTTCTTAAGAGGCCAGAGGTGGGATTAGAACCTGTTAAACTATTCAGCTTCCCTTATGTGGACATATTTATGCCCAGTTTATTTCCTCAGGTTATTATATTTGTTTGCTACTGTAAATGAGAGAGAAGGTCAAAACAGCCACTTGTAAATTGTGGTGGTCATTTAGAAACAGTGTTGGTTTGTTCTGAGAAGTCAACTCACTGAGACCTGACTTGCTTTAATTTTGTTAACGTTACGCTTTCTTAATGAAGGAGATCACTTTTTTTTACCTCTCTGCAACTGAAACCCACTTCCCCTCCCCAGGAAAGAAAAAATGGCTATGAAATTAAGTCAATTGAGCTGAAATTGACTTCCCTGTAAATCTAAGGAAGAAAACAAGTTTTAGTCCCCATCAGAACCATATATCTTAAGTACAGTAATTCTCTTTTAGTGTATTAAGCTTCTGATCAGGACAAATAAACCTTATATAAAATTCAGACAGTTCAACAGGATTAGAAACGGGAAGTCAGAGAGAAGATGCAAATATTATATTTTGAATCATTTGGAGTTCAAACAAACTTGGAGCCTTTCTTTTTGGCAGATATTATTTTAGTTAGGGTCATTGCCTACCGACTGCTTTAATCTAATTCTAGAAACCAGTAAGTTGCAATCTAATTGTAAAATGATGAAAGACAGTGATTTGGAAAAATGAATTTGTTTACATGTAGTTTTGTTCAAGTTCATCTTTGTAGAAAAGAGTCAGAAATACCCAATGTCTACTTTAGAGGCAAAAATGAATCTTGGGGTACACACCCATATAGCTGGGTATGTATCCCCCCTTTGTGTGCCTTGCTTTTCCATGCCTGAAAGTCTATTTCTGTCAATGTGGACAATACCCGGCCTGCACATCCAGCCTCCAGGGCCCCTCAGGGTAAAGGGCTGGAGAACAGCAAGTCCCCAGAACAATTGGGGAGCCTGTTCACAGTTTTGGCTGCCTGTATCGCGGCTCTGCCAGTGTGTCTGAAGCATGTAGGAAACACCCAGTCTTTGCAGAAGCTTGAACTTGGCATTAGAGAACAAAAATGAATATAGAATAAATTTTCCCTAATGCTGAGAACAGAGGCCTTCACTCTCCTGTCTAATTTCCCGGCCACTCAACTGCGTCTGTACCAAAAGATCTAGCACACGTATGAGCTGGGAGAAGGGACAATGTAGATTCCTTCCCACTCAACCCTGGACATGCTGGGTCTAATAGTCTCTCTAATGACCAACAACGAAAGTATGTTCATCTTCTGTTTCTTTCACAAAGCCATGGTGGTCATCAAGCCTCTGCCGTTGGTCCACACTGTCACTCTACTGTAATGTCCACACCTCACTTCTCTCAAGATTGACGTCCTACTGTCCTTCCGGACTCAGCTTGTGCTGTCCTTCTGGGAAGGCTTTCCTAATCCCTCTCACCTGCAGCCTCAGCTACGGCCTTCTTCAGCGCTCTTCCAGTGTCCATCCACTTCTGTTATGTATCTGTCTATTACGATGACTATCATACACTGTTATTATCTTTTCTTAAAAAAAAAAATCTGTCTCCTTTATTAGCTTGTTTCTACAGGGTCTGGCCTATCATGTTTATCTCTGTATCCTCAAGACCTAATATCATACTTGGTTTCCATTAATTCAAATATATGTACTGGGCACCTACTGTGAGCTAGGTACTATATAGGCTGCTACAGCTAACCAGCACATAGTGCTTGCCAAGTGAAAAGTCTTCCATCTCTTGGTTCTTTGCCATCTTCTGCAGTGTGGTGGGAAAGAGAGCTTGCCAGGTGGATTGGGGACCAAGGCCTGAATGGAAAGGACAATCCCCATCTTTATCACCACTTTACAAATAAGTTAACAGATGTATAGGATGTTGTTTGTCCAAGGCCATAGAACTAGTAAGTGTAGCTAGGATTCAAAGCCAGGCCATTGTCATTATATTATATTATATTATGTTATACTATACTATACATTGGTGGGGTGGAGAAGAAGTATCTTTTTCTGATCTCCATGAATAGAACTTCTTTTCAACCCCAAAAGGGGTGAGTATCCCTCAGATGGAGCAGACTCAGAGCCTGGGCTCTGAGAAGCTATCTCCAGCAGGCCACCACTCTGCCGTGGAGTAATGATGGGTTCTCTCCCCGTTAGTAGGCAGTGTGGCATGACAGGTAAAAGCCCAATCTCTGAACCAAACTTTCTGCATGTGAGTCCTGCTTTTACAATGTCCTGGTTCTAGGACTTTGAGTGAGTCCCTACACCTCTATTTTCTCATCTGTACAAGGGGGAGAGACAGACTAGAAAAGGGTGAGCAACCCTCCCAGCTTGCCTGGGTCTGCCCCAATTTAAGTGAAAGTCCTGTCTCCTAGAAAACCCATTCGTCTCAGGCAAACCAGGACGGTTGGTCACTCTAAGCCAACTGTCGACTCATGGGCTGTAAGAGGCCTATTTGAGTTCAGTATTACCAAGCATGGCCATTGAAGAGTCTTCTGCAGCAGCTCTCACAGGGTAGCCTACATCAGAATCACCTGGAGGGTTGTTACAACACAGATGCTGGATCCCACCCCAAGAGTTTTCCATTCAGCCGGCTTGAGGTAGGCCCTGAGAATCTGCATTTTAACAAGTTTCCAAATGCTGCTGTTGCTGTTGGTCCCAGGACCACACTTAGAGAATTACTGGTCTATGCATTTTAAAATTGATATGTTATTAGCAAAGAAACAAAACTATACTCGAATAGAATTTAAATTTCAGCTGCCATGAAGAAAAAGGTGAAATTCTATAAATATTTCAGTTTATCTGTCCTCTACCTCAGAGTTACCTAAATGTATTAGGATGAAACTATTATAGAGGAAAATATGTGAATAGTTGTGCTGAAGAAAATAGATTTGTTGGTTTAACCACTAAACAAAGCAAATCGGGTTTCTTTCAGTTAATCTTTAACACACTAATGCGAGATGTAAATTTCTGAGAGAGATAACACATTTCCCAAACATTTTGACCACAGAAGTCTTTGTTCTCCAGTTATCTGGAAACTATTGCTCAATTTACAATGGAGTAGTAAATCATTCTATCAGCTTTATAGCAACATTTAAGCCCCAGTTTCTTACTTCCTAATTGGCTGAACAGTTGCAAAATCAGATTACACAGAATTGAAAACAGTAAGAACATGCTTTTTCTACATATTGCTACAGATCACAATGTGTGTCAAATTTAACTTGGGCTATAGACTACCAAAGAAGCCTCCAGAGCAATCTTTACTCTTGCAGTGGCCACTTGTTAGGAAGGCTGCATCTCATGTACAAATCCCTTCTCTTAGCGTAGCACCCAATGGCCACGTCTATGACACCAGACCCTCTCAGCACCCGTAGTCTAGGGTGGTCTGCGGACTCAAGCGGGTTGCTTTGTCCCAGGAATTTGGAATTGTGAGCTAAAAGACAGAGGTAAAAAGCCTCTGCACCTTCTTCATATCAATGGCATAGCTCTAGTGATAAGATCTTTGTGCCTCAGTTTCCCAGGGGGGAAATGTGGGCAGATAACAGAATCTACCTCATACAGCTGATGTGAAGATTGAATGAGTTAATACACGTGGGTGGGTTCGTAGGACAGTGACTGACACCTAGTAAGAGTTTCCTAAGTGTGACTGTTTCTTTTTTTTTTTCTCATTACTGCAGCCTGCGCAGCTCATATCTCTGCACTTCCCGCTTCCCTCCTTCCCTGCTTGCCTAATTTGCCCACCTTTAGATGATTTCAGTTGTGCATCTCTTAGTCTTGCCTCTCTGCTGTGCAGGGGGTCCTTTGTGGAATTACAGCTGTTCAATTTGTTGTAAATTCCAGGGTAGATTTCAAGAGGCTCACCTCCTGTTGCCATTTCTATGACGTAATCGCTACAACTTATCTTGTGATTGAATATATGATCTATCCTGGATAATATTCCGAATATTCTTGAGTGGAATGTGTATCCTGCTGCGGCTGGCTGGAATGTTTTACATATGTCTGTGACCTTATTTGGTCTATAGTATTCTTTTTTTTTGTATTAATTGGGGTGACAATTGTTAGTAAAATTACATAGATTTCAGGTGTACAATTCTGTATTACATTATCTATAAATCCCATTGTGTGTTCACCACCCAGAGTCAGTTCTCCTTCCATCACCATATATTTGATCCCCCTTACCCTCATCTCCCACCCCTCACCCCCCTTACCCTCTGGTAACCACTAAACTATTGTCTGTGTCTATGAGTTTTTGTTTCTCATTTGTTTGTCTTGTTCTTTTGTTGTTTTTGGTTTATATACCACATATCAGTGAAATCATATGGTTCTCTGCTTTTTCTGTCTGACTTATTTCGCTTAGCATTATACTCTCAAGATCCATCCATGTTGTCACAAATGTTCCTATATCATCTTTTCTTACCGCCGAATAGTATTCCATTGTGTATATATACCACAACTTCTTTATCCATTCATCTATCGAAGGACATTTTGGTTGTTTCCATGTCTTGGCCACCATAAACAAAGCTGCAATGAACACTGGAGCACACGTATCTTTATGTATAAATGTTTTCAGATTTTTTGGGTAGATACCCAGGAGAGGGATTGCTGGGTCATATGGTAATTCTATTCGTAATTTTTTGAGGAACATCCACACTGCTGCCTTCCATAACAGCTGCACCAGTCTGCATTCCCACCAACAGTGTATGAGGGTTCCTTTTTCTCCACAGCCTCTCCAACACTTTTTACTATTTGTTTTGTTGATGATAGCCATTCTGAATGGGGTGAGGTGATATCTCATTGTGGTTTTTATTTGCATTTCTCTGATGATTAGTGATGTTGAGCATTTTTTCATATGTCTATTTGCCATTTGTATGTCCTCTTTGGAGAAATGTCTCTTCAGGTCCTCTGCCCATTTTTCAATTGGGTTGTTTGTTTTTTTGTTGTTGAGTTTCATGAGGTCCTTGTATATTTTGGATATTAGCCCCTTATTGGAGGCACTGTTTGCGAAAATCTTTTCCCATTCAGTTGGTTGCCTCTTTATTTTGTTGATGGTTTCTTTTGCTGTGCAGAAGGTTTTAAGTTTCATATAGTCCCATTCGTTTATTTTAGATTTCACTTCCATTGCCTTTGGAGTCAAATTCATAAAATGCTCTTTGAACCCAAGGTCCATAAGTTTAGTACCTATGTTTTCTTCTATGCAGTTTATTGTGTCAGGTCTTATGCTTAAGTCTTTGATCCATTTTGAATTAATTTTGGTACATGGTGACAGATAGCAGTCCAGTTTCATACTTTTGCACGTGGCTTTCCAATTCTCCCAGCACCATTTATTGAAGAGGCTGTCTTTTCTCCATTGTATGTTTTTTGCTTCTTTGTCAAAAATTATCTGTCCATATTTATGTGATTTTATTTCTGGTTCTCAGTTCTATTCCATTGGTCTATGTGTCTGTTTTTCTGCCAGTACCATGCTGTTTTGATTATTGTAGCCCTGTAGTACAAGCTAAAGTCAGGGAGTGTGATACCTCCAGTATTGTTCTTTTTTCTTAAGATTGCTTTGGCTATTCGGGTCTTTTGTGGTTCCAAAGAAATCTGATGATTTTTGTTCTATTTCTTTAAAAAAATGCCACTGGGATTTTGATGGGGATTGCATTAAATCTGTATATTGCTTTGGGTAATATGGCCATTTTAACTATGTTGATTCTTCCAATCCATGAGCATGGAATATCTTTCCCTTTCTTTGTGTCTTCTTCAATTTCCTTTAAAAATGTCTTATAGTTTTCAGCATATAGGTCTTTCACATCCTTGGTTAAGTTTATTCCTAGGTATTTTATTCTTTTTGCTGCAGTTGCAAAATGAATTGTTTTTTGTATTTCATTTTCTGAGATTTCATTGTTAGTATATAGGAATGCAATGGACTTTTGTACGTTGATTTTGTAGCCAGCAACTTTACTGTATTCGTTGATTGTTTCTAATAGTTTTTTGGTGGAGGCCTTAGGGTTTTCTATATATAGCATCATGTCATCCACAAAGAGTGACAATTTAACTTCTTCATTCCCAATTTGGATGCCTTTTATTTCTTTCTCTTGCCTGATTGCTCTGGCGAGGACTTCCAACACTATGTTGAAAAGCAGAGGTGATAGGGGACAGCCCTGTTGTGTTCCTGAACGTAGAGCAAAGGACTTCAGTTTTTCACCATTAATTATGAGATTAGCTGAGGGTTTGTCATATATGGCCTTTATTATGTTAAGGTATTTTCCTTCTATACCTATTTTATTAAGTGTTTTAATCATATATGGATGTTGTATCTTGTCAAATGCTTTTTCTGCATCAATTGATATAATCATATGATTTTTGTCCTTTATTTTGTTTATGTGATGTATCACATTGATGGATTTGCGGATGTTGAACCGTCCTTGTGCCCCGGGGATGAACCCCACTTGGTCGTGATGAATAATCTTTTTAATGCATTGTTGTATTCGATTTGCTAGAATTTTGTTTAGGATTTTTACATCTGTATTCATCAGAGATATTGGTCTGTAGTTTTCTTTTTTTGTGTTGTCCTTACCAGGTTTTGGTATCAGGGTAATGTTGGCCTCATGAAATGAGTTAGGGAGTACTGTCTCTTCTTCAATTTTTTGGAAGAGTTTAAGCAGGATTGGTATTAGATCCTCTTTGAAGGTTTGGTAGAATTCACGAGTGAAGCCATCTGACTTTTGCTTTTGGGAAGGTTTTGGATGACTGATTCAATTTCGTTACTGGTGATCGGTCTGTTTAGATTTTCCAGTTCTTCATCGTTCAGCCTAGAAAGGCTATATGTTGCTAAGAACTTGTCCATTTCTTCTAGGATACTGAATTTGGTCACATATAGTCCTTCATAGTATTCTTGAATGATCCTTTGTATTTCTGTGGTGTCCGTGATAATTTCCTCTTTTTCATTTCTGATTTTGTTAATTAGTGTCTTCTCTCTTTTTGTTAATTAGTGTCTTCTCTCTTTTTATCTTAGTGAGTGTAGCCAAGGGTTTGTCAATTTTATTAATCTTTTCAAAGTATCAGGTCTTTGTCTCATTAATTTTTTATATTGTCTTTTTGTTCTTGTTTCATTTCGTTCTGCTCTGATTTTTGTTATTTCCTTTCTTTTGCTGACCTTGGGTTTCATTTGTTCTTCTTTTTCTAGTTCTTTAAGGTGTAATATGAGGTTATTTATTTGGGATTTTTCTTGTTTCTTGAGATAGGCCTGTAAAAATATAAATTTCCCTCTTAAAACTGCTTTCGCTGCATCCCAAAAATTTTGCTAGGATGTATTTTCATTGTCATTTGTTTCTATGTATCTTTTGATCTCTCCTCTAATTTCTTCTTTGACCCAGTCGTTCTTTAAAAGTATGTTGTTTAATCTCCACGTATTTGTGCTTTTTCCTGCTTTCTTTTTGCAGTTGATATCCAATTTCAAAGCCTTGTGATCAGAGAATATGCTTGGTATACTTTCAATCTTCTTAAATTTGCTGAGGCTGATTTTATGTCCCAATATATTGTCTATCCTTGAGAATGTTCCATGTACACGAGAAAAAAATGTATAGTCCGATGTTTTAGGATGAAGTGCTCTATATATGTCAATTATGTTCCTTTCATCTAATGTGTCATTTAGGGCTGCTATTTCGTTATTTATTTTCTGTTTAGATGATCTATCCATAGCTGTCAATGATGTATTTAAGTCCCCTAGTATAATTGTGTTTTGGTCAATTTCTCCCTTTAGTTCTGTTAGTAGTTGCTTGGTATATTTCGATGCTCCCTGATTGGGGGCATAAATATTGATGACTGTTATGTCTTCTTGTTGTGTAGTCCCCTTTACCTTTATGAAATGTCCATCTTTGTCTCTTGTTATCTTTTTCACCCTGAAGTCTGTTTCATCTGATATCATTATGGCTACACCTGATTTCCTCTGGATACCATTTGCTTGGAGTGTCAATTTCCACCCTTTCATTTTGAGTCTATGCTTGTCCTTGTAGCTGAGATGTGTCTCTTGGAGACAGAATATGGTTGGGTTTAGTTTTTTGGTACAATCTGCTACTCTGTGCCTTTTTATTGGTGACTTCAGTCCATTTACATTTAGGGTGATCATTGATATGTGAGGATTTCCTGTCATTCTATCTGTAGTTTTCTGGTAAGGCTGTGTCTCCATTGTTTCTTTGCCTTTTTGTTGTTGTCTATTATTTCTGTGTGGTGGTATTCTATGATGTTTCCCTCTGTTTCTTCTTTTATTGTATATATTTCAGTTCTGGATTTTTTTTGAGTGGTTACCCTTAAGTTTATGTAAAAGAAAGTTTGATATGCAGAGTATTCCATTTTCATCAGCACGCTTACTTCTCCATTCCCATATTCCGGTTCAGGCCTTTACTCTCCCCCTTTTTATGTTTCAGTTGCCACAAATTGTCCCTGTTGATGGTGGTCGAATAGCCTCCTTTAGTATTTCTTGTAGTGCAGGTCGTGTATTAGAAAATTCTCTCAGCTTCTGTATGTCTGGAAAGGTCTTTATTCCTCCTTCATATCTAAAGGATATCTTTGCTGGATCTATTATTCTTGGCTCATAATTTCTCTCTTTCAATAGTTTGAATATTTGGTTCCACTCCCTCCTGGCTTGTAGAGTTTCTGCTGAAAAATCTGATGATAATCTAATGGGTTTTCCTTTGTAGGTTATGGTCTTCTTTTCCCTGGCTGCCTGGAGGATTCTTTCTTTGGCGTTGATTTTAGACAGCTTCAATACAATGTGCCTTGCAGAAGGCCTGTTGGGATTGAGGTAATTAGGTGTTCTATTTGCTTCTTGGATTCGAGGATCCAGTTCTGTCCACAAGTTTGGGAAGTTCTCATCAACAATTTGTTTGAATATATTCTCTGTTCCCTTCTCTCTTTCTTCTCCTTCTGGTATGCCCATTATTCTTATATTGCTCTTTCTGATGGAGTCAGAAAGTTCTTGCAGAGTTCTTTCATTTCTTTCAGGTTTCTGTCTTAATTTTCGGGTTTCTATCTTCGATGTCACTGATTCTTTCCTCCATTTGGTCAACTCTACTACCTAAGCTGGTTATTTCATTCTTAATTTCTTCTACTGAGTCCTTAATCTCCAGAAATTCTATTTGGTTCTTTTTTAAAATTTCAATCTCTTTTGTAAAATGCTCATGTTGTTCTTTGATTGTGTTTCTGAGTTCATTAAACTGCCTTTCTGTGTTTTCTTGCATCTCGTTGGGTTTTTTCAGAACTGCAATGTTGAATTCTCTGTCACTTAAGTCACATATTTCCATATCTTTAAGTTCCTTTTCTGGAGACTTTTCACTTTCTTTCTGAGCTGTCTTGTTGCCTTGGTTATTCATGGCAGTTACTGATTTAATATTTCTCTTCATAGACATCTACAGGAGTGGCTACTGCAACAGGTTGATAAAAAGAGGTCTTTCTTTTGTTTTCCAGTACTTGTTGGTAGAGTGTTTTATTTTCTCGCCGACTGCAGTCGTTTTTTTCTCTCTCACATGGTAGTGCTATGTTTTCTCTGCACTATTCCAGCTTCTCACACAATGGGGGGGATTCCCTGGGAGATGGGCTTATCCTCTGTTAATAGTTCGCCTGGGTCATAGGGCCGAGTGTCCTTGTGGGTATGCGGAGAGCTTTTGAAGTTCCAAAGGTCTTCCTGCACCAGATTCAGACCCTGCATGTTTCAGCAGTTCTGTTTACTCCTGCAGGGATCCGCCCAGATAGGTGGGGTCAGGGGCAGGGTGAATTGTGAGAGGTGACCTAGAGCAATGGTGGCGACCACCACTACAGCCGGTCCTGCTTCCACAGCTCCCTCCCCTTTGCCGGAACTAGTTGGGCTGCAAATTTGTGTCTGCAGTCCACAGTTCTCAGAACAGCAAATATTCTGTTCTTTTGATGTGACACTGCTACTGTTCCGCTTCTAGCACCAGGCAGGTAGGGGCGGGGCGAGCTCTGGGAGGGTAAGGAGGGGGCTGCTAGTCTCAGTGCCTAAGGCTTCTGTTCTCTGCTGGCAGTGAGGGATTAAACCACCGTTTTCAGTCTTCTTCCCTCAGTCTTTTCCCCGAGGCCTCTACCGTGAGCCGTGTTATATGTTGTCCCCTCAGCCCTGTGGGCCATAAACGGAGTCCGAGTTCTTCCCTCTTCCGGGATGCAGCGAGCTTGGAGCATTGAGCTAGGTCTGTGTCCTGCGCCCGCGCAGCTCTGTCTCCACACTTCTCCTTTCCCTCCTGCCCGGCTCACGCGATTCACCCAACTTTAGGTGAATTCAGTAGTGGGCCTCTTCGTCTTGCCTGTCTGCTGTGCAGGGAGTCCTTTGTGGAGTTATTGTTGTTCGATTAGTTGTAAATTCCAGGGGAGATTTACAGAGGCTCACCTCACGCCGCCATTTTGATGACTGACATCCAAGTGTGACTGTTTCTGAACGTTGTTATTAACTCCTGGTGCTCAAGTCCCAAGAGATGACAAGACTCTTACCCTCCCTGAACCTCCGTGGTTTACCTTTCTTGGCTTTCATGAGATAATGCAGTGTTCTCCCAAAATATTCCTCTGTGGCATGTGGTAGGCAGAATAATGGCCTCCCAAATATAGCCATATTCTACTCCCCGGAACCTATGAATCTGTTGCCTTACACAGAATACTTAAGATGTGATTAAATTAAGTATTTTTATATAGGGATTTTACTCCTGTATTATCTGGGTGGGTTCAATGAAATCACAAGAGAAAGAAGGAGACAGATGGTTCAGAGAAGAGATGTCTTGATGGGAGCAGAGTCAGAGATTTGAAGATACAATACGGCTGGTTTTGAAGATAGAGGCAGGGGTCACAAGTACAGAATGTAGATAGCCTCTAGAATCTGGAAAAGAACAGGGAAATGGATTTTCTCCTGGAGCCTCTAGAAGAAACGCAGAACTGCCAACACCTTATTTTTAACGCAGTGAGATCTATTTTGGACTTCTGAGCTTCAGATATGCAAGATAATAAGATCGTGTTGCTTTAAGCCACAAAATTAGTGGTCGTTTGTTACAATAGAAATAGGAAACTAATACGTGTTTCCTATTATTCCTTTGGCATAAATGAGCCAAAGCTGGCTTATGTTGCTCACAACAAACAAACAAATAAACAAACACTTTAACCTCAGCAGCTCTACAGTCACTGAAAGAGTCTGAAGCATGGGCAGGTCTCTGCTGGGTGATTCTTCAACTCCTTACGGCAGCTACTGGGATCAGTAGGTCGTATTCTACTTCTAGCTGGATTGGTCTGGGGTGAGGAGGGATGTCTAAGATGTCTTTCCTCATATGCCTGATACCTTAGTGGGGACAGTTGGAAAGCTAGGCCTTTTCTCTCTCTCTATGCAGTCCACAGAGCCTCTCCATGTGATCTTTACAACAGGATAGCTGGACCTCACACATGGCAGCTTTGAGCTTCAAGAGTGAGTATTCCAAGAGAACCAGGCAAAAGCTGTAAGGCCAGTCTTGGAAGTCCCAGAAAGTCACTTTCACCATAAATTACTGGTTAAGGAGTAGTGTATGCATTTACTTCCATCAATAAAACACATGGCTAAGAATAGGGGAGGGATGATTTTCCCAAAGCAAGACTGGAGGTGCCTTTATCAGTGAAGAGAGAAAGGAGGCTAGAATGAAACCAACAGGAGTTTCCAAATGAAGGTACAGAAGTCATCCATTTGAGAATAAAGCAACCTCCATAGCCAATCTACTTAAAAAGCTCCTACTTTAAAAAGTGGGTCTTTAAAAGCTTAAAAGATGTAAAGTAAGCGTTGAATGAGTGGTGACTATGGGTTTCATTCTTTGTTTTCTCTTTAAATTACTTTTTAATGTACTGATAAAATAATATCCAGAGAAATAAAAACATCCAGGATCCCATCACATTGGCACATAGTTCTGAGTTTTCTCCTCTCCTTGGCATACATATTTTTCCAATGTTAACTATTTTGTCATTTGATCTTTAGAATACCCACACAACCAGGATACACTAAAATATGGTGCCTTTATCTACCATTCCATGAAAGTTTATATAGAAATAAATTTAACTTCATTAAGATTATTTTTTCTTTATTGCATAAATTGCAATAGTTTTAAATGACTTTAAAAAATATCATCCATGATTCTGACACTATAATAGAGTGAATTTAATGTTTGTATATCTCGGTGCATACATTCATGCTTTTTTTTCAGAGTTGGAATTACAGTTTTGCATTCCCCCCCCCTTTTTTTTAAAGAACTAAATGCTAATCATGATCTTTTGTTTTTCATTTTAGGAGGTCTTGAAAATTGATGTTTAATACTTGACTAATATTCCATCTAGTGGTGGACCATAATTCCCTAAAGCTAATCCTTATTGTTAGACATTCAGGGTGTTTCTATTTCCAGTTTTCAGACACAGCATTTCTCTTTTGACAACCTAATTCCTGGAAATAAATCCTCAGGGCAATGACGGCCTCAACCACTATGAATGTGTCCCTGTGTTTGATAAACACTGCCGTATTCTCGTCCCCATAGGTTGAGCCTATGTTTATACCACTGGCAATTCAACTCTACCAACTTACCACAGCCTTGGCAGTCCTGGTTGTTATTCTAAAAAACAAAGCACACTAAGGTGGGAAGAACTGGTTTAATAGGCACAAAATGGCATTTATCTTTCTTGAACTGTTTATTTTTCTATTGTTATTTTCCCCAACTTTTCATTTTGAAAAATTTTAAACTTACAGAGAAGTTGAAAAAATAATATATTGAGCCTCATATCCCCTTCACCTAGATTCACCAATTGTCATATTTTGTCACATTTGCTTTTTCTCTTTCTTTCTCAACACACACACACATGCACACACACATGTTTTTTGCTGAAGCATTTGAAAGCAGCAAATATCATGACACATTATCACTAAATACTCCATCATGTGTCTGCTACGTAACCAAAATGCCATTATCATACACCAGAAATTTAACACTGATACCAAACAGAATCTAATAAGTATTACATAAGTAAATGTCCCCAATAATCCCGAAATGTCTTTTAAATCTGCTTTTTAAAAATCTAGGATTCAATCAAGGTTCACACATTACATTTTTTTGTCACATCGCTTAAGCTTTCTTTTAGTCTAGACAAGTGCTCTGCTGTATTTTTAACTTTTTCAGAGATTCACTTTTTTTTTTTTTTTAAGAGTCCTGACCAATTGTTTCCTAGTATATCCCACATTCTGGTTTTGCCACATTGCATTCTCATGACTAAATTCAGGTCAAACACATTTTGGTCAAGAACACTATACTGTGTTGATGTATGTGTACTCCCTGCATCCCACCAGGACACACATAATGTCAGGTTGTCCAATTATTGGTCATGCTAAGTTTTATCAGTGGGTTAAAATAGTGTCTGTGTACAACCACCTTTTCCCTTTGTAATGAGTAAGTAATCTAGACAGGTGATACTCGGAGACTGTGTGAATTTCATGTTCCCCAACATTTCATCCAGAGGGTCTCCATTAGTCTTTAAGCACTTCTTTGCTTTTTTGGCACAAAAAGACATTACAAGCTCACCTTGTGCTTTCACTGACCCAGACCTGGAATGAACAATTTCTCTAAGGAAACCTGACTCCTTTCAGTAGGGTAGTAACCAAGGCCTGGGTGGTGGTTATGCTCATTGCTACCGGGTTTCATTGCTTCTAGGCCCATCTGTGGAAAGGCTACAGTGTGTGTATGTGTATTTGTATTTGTGTATGGATAAATCTACATATGAAATGATAACTTCACACTGATACCTTCAATTTCAATATAACATCACAAAGTTCTTCCTCACCCCCCACTACCCATTTGTGTTTCCCTTATACCACAATGAGAGGCCTAGTTCCTCAAATTATCAATATATTTACTCTATCATACAATATATACAATATGGTCTCAGAGTTACTATGCCAATATCACCAAAATCAAACCTACTTAATAAAATTCAAGATTTTCTTGAAGGTTTTTTTTTTTTTTTTTTTTTTTTAGAGTATATCTCATTATCTCACTAAGGATATACTATTAGGGTATTATGCTCAAATATTTCTTGGATTACTTTTTTTGTATACTGTCAATTTGATATCTGTATTCAGTTTTACAGTTTGTTTTTCACCATCTTTATGTAATTTTATTTTTGAAAATGTAGAACACTTACGTGGTTCAAAGGTAAAAACTATATACAAAATGTGATAGACTGTTATGTTGGTGGTGCTCAGTGATCCATGCCTTCTGATTTGAGTGCACTGTGTAGTCTTCTCTCACATTGACACTAGACATAGCCATGTGACTTGCTCTCGTCATTGGGCCCCTAGCAAGCATGAGTAAGCCAAGGCTTGATTATCTCTTGCACTGGGACTTGTCTTCTGGGAATATTCCTTCTTAGAACCCATCAAGCTGTAAGGAAGTCCAGGCTATCCTACTAGAGCTAGAGACCATATAGAAAGACCTGGGAAAATGAGACACCATGTGGAGAGAGAGGCCAGGTGGAAGAGAACTGAGACACCCCAGTTGAGCTTCCAGTTTAAGGCAGTCATATGGGTGATTCCACCCAACATCACATGAAGCAAAACAACCACTCTAGAATTAAGAAAAATTATAAACCGTCATTGTTTTAAACCACTGAGTTTGGGACATTCCACTGTAATAGGTAACAAAACAAAAGATATAGAAGTCTCAATTCCATGTTTTCTAGTTGTATATTGTTACATAAAAAACTACCCCAAAATTTACAGGCTTAAAACAACAATTTAGTATTATTATTATTATAGCTCATGATTTAGTGGGTGAAGAATTCAGAAAAGGCATAGCCTTTCTGAAGTCCTGGTTCTGTTCTACAATGTGAGACTTCAGCTAAGATGATTTGAATACTGGAAGCTGGAATAGCTGGGAGTTCTTTGCATATCCTCTCTCTCCCCCTCTGCCTCTCTCTGTCTCTCTCTCTGTTTCTCTCTTAGCTAGCTAGCTAGCTAGATATGGCTTATCCATATGACCAACTTAGCAATATGGTAACTTCATGGTTGGTGCTTCCTACATGGCATTTCAAGGCTCCCGAGAGTGAATGTTGCAAGAGACAGGAAGTAGAAGCTCTTTTTCTCTTAAGGCCAAGCCTGCGAACTGGCACAGTGTTACTTTCACTGAATTCTGTTGCTCAAGGCAGTCACAGAATCTGCCTATACTTAAGGGGCAGGAGCAGAGACTCTTCTCTTGTTTTAGTTTGCTGTAATAAAATGCCATAGGCTTGGTGGCTTAAAAAACAGGCGTTTCTCATAGCTCTGGAGGCTGGGAAGTCCGGGATCAAGGTACCAGCTGATTTGGCTCCTGATGAGAACCCTCCTCCTGGCTTGGAGACAGCTTCTTTTTCACTGTGTCCTTACTTGGTGGATGTGGGTGGTGGGGGGAGGGGTCGGGATGCAGAGGCAGGGAAAGGGGCAGAGGCAGAGGGAGATCTCACCTCTCATAAGAACACCATCACAGAGGCTCACTCTCTTAACCGCATCTAAACCTAATTACATCCCAAAGTGTCCACCTCCAAATACCATCACATTGTGGTTTAGTGCTCCAATGTATGAATTCTGGAGGGACAGAAACATTCTGCAAGGTTATTACAAATAAAGCTGTTATGACCATTCATGTCCAAGTCTTTGTATGGACACTTGTTTTTATTTCTCCTGGGTAAATATCTAGGAGAGGGATTGCTGGGTCATATGGTAGTTGTATATGTAACTTTTTAAGAAACTGACAAATGTTTTCCAAAGTATGTGCACCATTTCTTTTTATGCCTACCAATAATGGATGAGAGTTCCAGATGCTTCGTGTCTTTACCAACACTTGCATTATCAATCTTTGTAATTTTAGCCATTCTATTAGATGAGTCTTGGTATGTGTATTTCATTGTGATTTTATAAATTAACACGTACTCCTCCCTGACAAAGACCTGAAGGAAGTGGGAGATGAAGCCATGGAAATGTTTAGGGGAAAAGAAGTATGGAGTCTGAAGTAGAAAAATGCCCACTGTTTTCAAAAACAGCAAGGTTAAGTATGATGGAGATGGAAAGCAGAAAGGAAGAGGTGAGAGCAATGTCAGAGAGACCAGATCATGTAAGGTCTTCCAGGCTGAGAAAGGACTTCTGGGAAGTGTGGAAAGTAGATGGTAGGAGGCAAGAGCAAAAGTAGACAGACCAGATAGGAGGCTACTGGCAGTTGTGAAAGGCAAGGGCGGCTCCAGCCAATCTAGATGATGAGAAGTGAATGCCATATGTGCAGCCCACAACCGAGCTTCACTACTCATCTCCTGGTGGCTCTTAACTTTCAGAAACCTGTTGCTGACTGATGAGTGCATCCACAGTCTACTTGAGACATCCATGGTCTCAGATTAGGGACTCCTGGGTTAAGGAAAGCATCTAATCGAAGCAACAGCTCTGTGCTGTATGACTTACCAGAATGCATTTAGCTTAATATAGAAGAAAAATGAAAAACTTTAATGAACCATGGCAGAACCTCCAGCCGCTAATAAATCTGAGTATGATTGCTCTTCCAACAGTGGAATTATGCTGAGACTTCAGACCAAATTACATTAACTGTTGCTTCCATGTACTCAATAAAAAGTAGAAGCATGAGTCACATCCCCAATTTTAAAAGTAATATTTTTCAATACTGTAGCAAAGCCTGCAGGAACATATCCAGCTGGACCTCAAGGACGGATCTTCTGTGGAGTTACCATGGTCAAGGGCTGGTCCTTGGTTTTGAGTGGTCAGAGATTTAATTTGATTGTTGATGCAAAGCTTCTCGGAAGCTGAAGGAAGCTCCTAGCCTGACTGAGGATGTATGTGGCCCCAATTAGAGGCCAGGTTGGTGTATACTTGTGGGAACCAGAATCTGAAGAGGACGTCCTGAGATGTAAAGTGTCTTAACTGTAATGCCACGCTCGACACCACAGTGCCCAGGAAGAAGCTGAGTCATCAAAAATCAACAGTGTAGACCTTCACTCCACAGAACAACTGCCTGGTTCAAATCAAGATTCTGCTACTTACTAGCTGGGGGAAATTACTTAGTCTTCCAGTGTCTACATTAAATGAGTTAAAATGTATAAAGAACATGAAATAGTGCCTGGTGTAGTGTGTTATTATATGATAATAATAGCATAAGCAAGGGGAAGATCATAGATAACATAAACCAGGACAGCTACCAAGGGATCAGATTGGAAAAGAACACGATATTTTACAAGGTGAGGCCCCAAGACTAATTCTCCATGGTTAAAATCTGCCTGGATCGTACACCCCACAACATCCACATCCTAATCCCCAGAGCCTTGCATCCATCACAAAGAGATTTTGTGGATGTGATTAAGTTAAGGATCTTGAGAGGGAAGGATTATTCTGCATTATGCAGGTGAGCCCAAGATGATCACAAAGGGGCCTTACAAGAGGGGGACAAGAGGATCAGAGGAAGACATGTGCCAACAGAAGCAAAGATGAAGATCGGAGTGATGGAGGACACAAGCCAGGGCAGCCTCTAGAAACTGCAAAAGGCAGGAAAGACTCTCCCCTAATGCCTCCTGAAGGAACCAGCCCTGCTGAAACTGTGATTTTAAATCAATGAGACTGAACTTGGACTTCCTAATCTCTACAACGAAAGAAAATACATTTGTGTTGTTTCAAGCTCCTAATTCTGTGGTAGTTTGTTACAACAGCAATAGGAAACTAATACAGTCCTCACAACTCAATGAGGTATCAGTACCTCCTTTTCACCTCTGAGGTGATACTTCCTGATAACACAGAGGAAGGCTCCCAAATCTCTCCAGTAAGTTCTGTCCAAAGAACACTGTTCGATGGCTATTTCTGGGAGTTTCCTGCAAGCAGCTATTGCGATGCCTGGTGTATGTCTCTGGCCACTTCAGTCACAGAAGATGGTGCTTGTTTTACTTTATCCATTGATTGGATCACATAGTAAAGGATCTATATTCTGGAGCCACGGTCCAAAAATGTCACTGATGAAACACAGGAAAATGTTTATTTGGAAGCATATCTGTATTGAGTCTTATCTTTAAATGATAGATTTCACTTCTGGTCTTTGCTCATTTATGCACTCATCCTTTCTACTAGTATTTGTAGAGATGCCATTTAGTACCAGCCTGTATCATAGGAGCTGGGAAAACAGCATGAGAATGAGTGCAGCCGGACAATAAACAAATAAACAGGAAAATATATCAGGCTGTTAAAAACCTCTATGAAGAAACTAAAATAAGGTGATGTGGTAAAATTGAAATAAGATTTTATAAATTACGAGACATGAACTGGAGTTTGTAGTATAAGGAGATACTCAACTTCACTAGTTATTACCTACCTACCTGCTCTTCACAGTGGTTGTACCAACTTACACTCCCACTAACAGTATAAGAATCCCCGTGTCCTTTAATTCTAACATTTGTTCTTGTCAGACTTTAAATATATTTGACCAAGTAGCTGGTGTAAAAAACTATCTTTTTAGTTTTTCCCAGATTATAAATAAAGTTTAGCGTATTTCCCTATGCTTATTGTCCTTTTGGTTTGTTTTTTTTCTATAAATGACCTAGTCATAATATTGGTCCATTTTCTATTTTGTCTCCTGATTTTAAGACATTCTTTAAAGGACATTAATGATTTGTCTGTTATGTATGTTGCAACTTTATTTTCCCAATCTTTGGATTTTCTTTTAACTTTGTCAACTATACCTATGGCTATACAGGTTATATGGTCAGAGCCAAATTTACCAATTTTCTCTCATTACTTAGCTTTTGAAAGAACCTCATCTAAGAACTCTTTTTCAACTCTGAGACCATAGAGATAGTATCCCAAGTTTTTGTCTAAAAGACATACAGTGTTTATATTTGGAAGTTTATGTCCCCGTCCTTTATCCACTGTCCCAGTCATCTTGGCTTTTGTACATCAGACTTCAAAGAAAACAAAACAGTCCTTTAGATAACGAGAAAAGTGATCACATCATCTAAAAGAAGAAATAAATTAAGATTGGACTCAGACATCTCTTAAATACACTAAGAAAGGATACCAAATACACTGAAGGCTAAACGGGTGTGGTAAGGTCCCTAAAGAAGACACCCAAGGCTGCAAACCTAAACCTTCCACAAAAGAGGCAAGGCGCCAAAGAAAATGACACAGCCCATAAGGAAATCCAACAATCCCCATATTGGAAGAGCCTCAAGAAGTTTGAAAAGCACTTTGTTGGAGGGGGTGGGAAAACCAACACTCACATACATTGCCAGTGGAAATATAAATTGTTACAACTCCTATCATGGTCAATCTGGCAGTAGTTTTAAAATTTAAAACTTTGAAACGTAGCAGTTCAACTTCTAGCAATTTCTCCTATAGAAATATTACTCATAGATGAGTAAAATTATGTGTGTGTGTACATATATATTATATATATATACACGCATATACACACAATTATGTCTGTGTATATATATATATATTGTATATTTTATACACACGCACACGCACACACGGCTATGGAAACAACTTAATTTCCACCAGCGGAGGACTGAATAAGTAAATGATGGGATAGCTACCTGCTAGAGCACTGTTAAAGGAGACAGTACTCTCTGTACTAATACGGGAAAATCTTTAAGAGATGCTGTGAGGTGAAAAAGTCGAAGTACATATAACACAGCAGGTTATCAATATGTTTTTAAAAAGAAGAGGCTGAAATAAATACTTGAATATGCATAGAACAGTCCTGGGAGGAACCTAAGTGGTTATGTCTGGATCAGAGAAATGGGTAGTAGAGGATAATAACAGAGAAACTTACTTTTTATACCCTTTGAGTTCCATGCTCCTTGATCTACAGATACAAACTGATTCAAATTGATCTACAGATTCAATGCAATCTCTATCAAAATCCCAGCTGCCATGCTGCAGAAATTGACAAGCTGATCTTGAAATTCATAAGGAAATTCAAGGGACCCAGAATAGCCAAAACAACCTTGAAAAAGAAGTTAGAGGACTCACACTGCCTGCAGTAGCTATTGAATAAGTAAATTTGCTTTAAAAACATAAATGAAAAATTGTCTATTTTATCTCTTTTCAAAATTAATGGCATCAAGTTTTTCATAGAACTGTCATGTGATCTTTTAGTCTCTACTACAACTATAGTTGTTCACCTTCTTTAGCATAATGGAAAAGAATAGAGACTCTGGAGCCAGACTGCCTAGGGTTTTTTACAACGGGTCATGAAACTTGAGCACGTTACTTAATCCCTCTGTTTCTCAGTTTCTTATTGTGTACATAGGAATTATAATAGTATTTATTTCAAAGCTTGTTGTGAGGGTTAAATGAGCTATGTCAAATACTTAGAACTTTACCTTGCACTAAGTCACCTTTCAATAAATATAAACTTTATTTTTATTCCTACATTATATATTTGTGTCTTTTTTTCTTTTATCTTAATTATTGTTGCTAGAAGTTGCCTAGTCTTTTAAAAACTCCAGCTTTTTTTTTTTGTTTTCGATTTAAATAATTTCTTTTACATGTATTATTTCTTCTTTGGGGTTTTTCCTGTTGTTCTTGGGCTAATTTCTTGTGTTGAATGCTTAAGCAATTTATTATACACCTTCCTTCTTTTCTAATAAATGCATTTGAAAGATAAATTTTCTATAAGTATTGCTTTAATTACAGCCAACAAGTTGTGGTATGTAGTATTTTTTTTAAATTGCCATTCAGAATTTCTAAATATTTCAGAATTTGTTATGATTTTTTTCTTAAGCCTGTGGAAATTTATACTTGGAAGTATGATTTTTCTTTTCTAAACTGCTCAAGTCAGATTTCTTGGTTGCAAACAAGAAAAAAACTCTAGCCAGTTTAAGTGGAAAAGGAATGTATCATATCAGAATCAGTGGGAAGGCTGGAGAACCAAGCTTAGAAAATGGCTGGAACTAAGGGGGGCAAGACACAGCAAAACTCACATGACAGGAACAGTCAGCTTAGGACCAGCTGCTGGATTTTCTCCACTGGACACTCACTGTTACCACATGGTGTCTGCCTGTGGACAGTCACTGCTGGGGCTGAAATGTCACCTCTGCTACCTGCGTTTTATCTTTTTTTCCAAACATTCTTGTGGCTAATCATTTATTTTTTTTAATGATTTTTTTAAAGGTTTCGTCAAGTTTTTAAAAATTTCTTAATATGAAAATTTTAAACAAAAGCAAAAGAGAATACTATAAAGAAATACAATATGATTATCACCTGAGTTTCAGCAATTACCAGCATTTTCTGGCAGGTTTTTAAAAATTCCATTGGAATTTTGTTAAATGTTAAATATTAACTTAGTAGATATTAGCATTTCAAAACTTTAAGTCTTCCCATGAAGGAAATACTGTGTTTCTTCCTATTTAGTAAAATCTCTAATTTCTCCTAAATAATTATACACATACTCATACATGCATTTACATGTATGTATATCATTGTGATTATTCCCAGTTACCATTTTAATGTTTTTGTTGCTATTGTGAATGAGATCACCCCAACATATCGCTAAGTAAATATTAGAGTTATATAGAAAAGCTGTTGGCTTCTGAATATTTGTCTTGTATTTAGCCACTTTTTAGTAAGCTGTCATTAATTCTAAGTATTTTGCAGTTGATTGTCTTGAAGTATCTAGCCATATAATCACATTGTCTGTGGGTAATCATAATTTTATCTCTTCATTTTCAGGATGCATATTTCTATTTTATGTTTTGTATCTTAATATATTGAATAAAACATCAAGACTATATTGAATAATAACAGTCATAGTTAGGCATTTTTGTTTGGTATTAATTTTAACGGGTATGCCTCTAAGTAGTTCACCATTTGTATGATGATGGTGGCTGTTATTTGTGAAAGGTATTGAAATTCTTTTAAGAGCATGCACTTCTGTTTGTTTTAATAAGACTTTTTCAATCAGGCAGAACGTGGTTTTCAATTTTATAAAATTACTTTTGGTTATTTATTAAGATGATAATTTAGTTCCTTTGATTTATTGACATGCATTCTTTTATTAATATGTTACCTAATATTCAAGAATCTTTAAATCCTGTGACAAATCCTGATTTGTCAGAGATGATTTTATATGCTACTGAGTTTAGTTTGCATTATACTTAAGATGTTCACATATAGACTCATAAGTGATACTTTATTATATTTTATTTGCTTTGGAAAATATTTTATGAGCATTTGATTTACACCTACTGAAAGTCTGAAAGAACTGATGGCACATGGGCAATATTTTCACAGCAAGAGTCCTGTGCAATGTTTTATAAATTAGGAAATTTCTGGATTAAATAGAGTTATGAGTAAATAACTATTTACCCTAAGATTTCTCATAACCTTTAATAGACCTTGTTCCTTAGCTTTTCTCATATTAGTAAAATTTATATTAAAATAATGAATAAAATTAGGCAAAGAGGATTGTTCACAAACAAGTCATATAAATAAGCCATATTACCGTGTTTCCCCGAAAATAAGACCTAGCTGGACAATCAGCTCTAATGCGTGTTTTGGAGCAAAAATTAATATAAGACCCAGTCTTATTTTCCTATAATATAAAACCGGGTCTTATATCATATCATATATCATATCATATCATATCATACCGGGTCTTATATTAATTTTTGCTCCAAAAGATGCATTAGAGCTGGTAGTCCAGCTAGGTCTTATTTTCAGGGAAACAGTGTAGTGGGAGAGACAATGATTTAGTGAAAAGAAAAGAGATCAAAAGGACATTGGAAGGGCTGGGAGAGTAGGAGGAAAGGTGAGCAAAGGGGAGAGGGAGAGTCAGAAGAGAAATACAGGCTTTCAATCAAGGTACTCAGGAGGGCAGGTTTGGTACAAATTTCAGACACTGCACTCTGGTTGATGGAGACATTCATACATCGCTTACAATGGCTTTGTCAGGGTGAGATAGATAGCATAAGATGAGAAGCTGCTTCTGGAAAATAAGAATGAAGAAAAGAAAGTTTCGGCCTAACAAAGGAAAAGGAAGAAGAGAAGATTGTGATCAAAGAAGGGAATTTCAGAGGTGAGACTTTCAAGGGCTAAGGGGTGACCACTCCTGTGAACAGCTGAGTTTGAGTGGCACTGGAAAGCACTGAGGGGAGGATTTTCTGAGAACTCATTGTTTTTCAGGTATGGTTTTCCATGCTGGGGATATACTGGGCACCTGTCCCTGAGCTCATGGAGGGCACCATGTGTTTCCAGTATTAAAAGGTGTGGAACTCCTCTAGGATAATGCCAGAACAGCCTGAAGAGGAAGATATGAGGTAGATGAAAGGCTTTGGTGAAGATGGGAAGAAGCTGGAATATGGGGGCAGGCTGGTAGGAAATAGCCAGCCCTTCCTTCTTCTTCCCTGTTAAATGGGGGAGAAAACGTAGCTTCACTGTAGAGAAATTCAGGAGGTGATGTGATCTTGGGAGTAAGCAGGTGTTCTCAGCTTTCCTGGGGAGGCCGGGGTAAGAGCATGGCTCCAGAATCAGATTGCACGAGTTCAGGTCTAGATACCTGCATAACCTCGGGCAAGTTACTTAACCTTTCTAAGCTTTGGTTCTCTTTATCTTTAAAATGGAAATAATAATAGTGACTACTCATATGATTTTTGTGACGATAAGTATAAGACATATTGTATGTAAAACATTTAGCACAGTGCACAGTAAGCCCTCATCCTTACTGATTCTCAGCGAGCTCATGTCTTTACTTTCCTCCTTTCCTGGTTTAATTTTATGGTCAATCATTATACACACTTCTTTGCATGTATCCTACATCCTTGCTCCTTTCTTGCATTTTTAACAACACTCGTTAAACACAACTCTCCATTTTTTCTTTTCCTGTACCCCTGCGGCTAAACCTGTCTGAAGAAAAATGTACAATCATAATGACGGGCTCACTTTGCATTTATGACCACAATTGAATACTTAATGCCTGGCATTATATCTTCCTACTCTATTCACTCTCTCAATCTCTCTAATGAGTATTTCACTCATTCTCTTTCAAACTTTTTGCACCTCCTACCCTATCTTTACTCTCACCTGACAACATTGTTTATTGTTTCCTTGAGAACATAGAAGAAAGCAGAAGAAAAATTGCACAGACTTCTACGAATTCTACTTACCTCCCACAGCCATACCTATTGTTCCAGTTATTAAAGCTATATAGCAACGTACCCCAAAGTTTGTGGCTTAGAGAAACCGACAACATTTATTTTGCTCATAGACCTGCAATTTTGGCAAGGCTTGGCAGGGATAGCTTTTGTCTGCTCTACTTGCTATCACTGGGATGGCTTGAAGACTAGGGACTGGAATGTGCTAACGGCACGCTCACTCACATGTCTAGGGTGGCTGCTGGCCAGCAGCTAGAATCTTAGCTAAGACTGTCAGCTGGAACGTTACACATGGCCTCTCTCCAGAGCTGTCTCAACTTTCATGACTTAGCCATTGTAGCCAGGCAACATCCCCCTTCCACCACTTTCTATGGTTAAGAAATGGGTAAGTCACTGAGGCTGCCCCTATTCAAGAGGAAGGGAATTAGACCCACCTGTTATCAGTGGTAAAGTTCTGGAAAAGTATATGGAATCAAAAATATTGGTGTGGCCACTTTTTGAAAATACAACCTGCCTTGTCTCTTTTTTCTTTAAATGAGCAGTCTGTGCTCTTGTCGAAAGTCACTTGAGCACTAGGCCCCATACCCTCTCACCCACTCAAGGACATTTTTACAGAAATTCTGGCCTCTTTCTTCTGCATTACCCATTTTCCTCTCTCTCCTGGACCAGTCCTATCAATATAGCAACATGCTCTAATCTCTCCTACCTGATAAAAATTCTCCCCTGACTTCACTTACCAGTCCCAAAGTGAGTGGCCCAGGGCTGCTGTGGCAGCTCTGTTTTCTCTGGATGAGGCTTCCATCTCTGAGCCAGTACATTTGCCCCAGATATTGCCAATTCTCAGATAATGGGAAGGGATAAAAGAAATGAAAGGCAAACAGCCTCAACCTTAAGGACATTACTGGACATGGCATACTTACTTTCTGTTAATATACTATTGGCTGGAACTTAGCAAGAGAGGCTGGGAAAGTAGCAGGCAATTGTGGGCCCAGACAAAACAGGGAAGGGAGGAGAAGTTTAATAATTAAAGGAGGAGATCCAAGAGGGAGTAGATAAACACTGTGCCTGTGTCCTTTCATGAACACATTAACATTACAATTAAATTATAGAACAATCAACCTGGAGAACCATCTGAAATCTAGCCGAGTAGAAGTCCTACAACTAAACATATAATGAAGCCACAGCAAGACCGGTAGGAGGGGTGAAGACTGTGGAACGGGCCGAAACCTTAGTGTGGCAGCTGAGCATCAGGAGACATACTTTAGCTGTGGAGGTTCACCATGGACGTCCTCCCTGGAGGAGCAGGGAATCCCAGCCCCACGCCAGACTCCCCAGCCCAGAGTACTGGTACTAGAAAGAGGAGCCCCCCCAACATCTGGCTGTGAAAAACAGTGGGGATTCTGACCATCTGGGTGGGATGGAAGGCTGCACAAGACACAGATGTCCTCTTAAACGGCTCGCACATAGACTCATTCACTCGTAGGCACACACCTTGGGCTCCAGCGAAGGGATGGTGACTCGGGGGACCTCAGAGACATACGGGGGTCAGACTGAGAAGAGTGGCTTCAGGGGGAGTACTGGAGGACAGTTGCCATCTTCCCTGTGAGAGGTCCCCCTACAATAAAGGCAGCAGGCCAGTGCCATCTTTTCTGTGTTGAGCCCTCCCTCACAGGCCAAATCAATCTGAAACTGATTGGCCTGGCGAGCTCTGTTGGGACCCCTCCCCACCCCACTTCCCCCCACACCAGAGGCACTTTCTCCATAAGCAGCCATCCCCACCAGCATTGTACTCTTTCTTAGAAAATTATCAGAGTCCGGCAGGCCCCAGGCGGGTGGTGGTCTTAGTATACTCTGAGACTTGTTGAGTTGCTCCAGGCTCAGCACTGGCACCAAACCAGAATTTACAGTAACCAGGTGACTACAACTCTTCCCACTCTAGTGACTCCATGAGACCCTGCCTCATCCAACTTCCATATTGCACGAGGCTCTATCAGTGGCTGAAGCTTAAGGGAGCTGACAGGTGGCAGCAGCCTTGGGGTGTCCTGGCTTTTTGCAGAGCCACCCCAGGCCCAGTACTGGTAGCAGATGTCCTCAGTTTGCAACGTGGCCTCTCTCACATGCCTCCAGATTTAGCACAGGCAGCAAGCAACTGCGGATTGCTTTGTAGCTCCTACCAGGTACTCCCTGGCAAGTCACAGGCAGTGGGTGACCTGGGCCTGCACCAGAGTCCCTCCCAAGAGGCCCCAGAGCCAACGTGCTTAGAGGTTAGCTTCATACCACAGAAGAGCACCACCCAATTAGCCCCAAAAGCAGCATATACAAAGGGTGGTTTCAACAGGCACCAGAGCCCAGTGGGGTGAATCCCACTCAGTGGGGTAAGCCCGCCACACAGCAGCCCATAAGCTGGAGATGTGGGCAAACCCCACAGCCAATCAGCCTGAGGGTCAATTCCACCCACTGACATACCAACAGCAATCAAGGCTCAACTATAACAGGAGGGCACACTCAACCCATACAAAGGACATTCCTGGAGCACCTGGAGTACGTGACCAGAAAGACTGTATCAAGGCTCCACAGGGCACCTATTACATAAGGCCACCTGGCCAAGACTGAGAGACATAGCAGCCCTACCTAATACGTAGAAACAAACACAGAGAGGCAGCCAAAATGAAGAAACAAAGAAATGTGTCTCAAATGAAAGAACAGGAGAAAACTTCAGAAAAAGAACTAAATGAAATGGAGGCAAGCAACCTACCAGATACAGAGTACAAAACAATGGTTATAAGTATGCTCAAGGATCTTAGTGAGAACTTCAACAAACATTTACTTTTCATGGTTATTTTAACTTTGGGGCACAGCCAGAAGTCGCATGGTGCCAGATCCAGTGAATAATGTGGATGAAGACACACCGTAATGTTTTATTTGACAGAAAATGCCGTACCAGAAGCGATGTGTGACAAGGAGCGTTGTCATGATGGAGGATGAAGTAAAGACACTCACGAAAGAGGACTTCCAGAACTGCTTCAGAAAGTGGCAAGAACGATGGGATAAGTGTGTGCAAAGCGAGGGAGAGTATTTTGAGGGGGATTAATGGCAATGTGTCTTTTACTGTGATACATTTTTTAAATTGAAACATTCACCGCATTTCTTTCTTTCTTTCTTTTTTTTTTTAATCTCATCTCATAACTTGCTGGAGGGCTCATATCTACAGATTGAATCTGGGATTTCAACTCAAGTGGTCCCACACCAGAGTCTGTGCCCCTAATACTGGCTAAGTGAGAGATACTGTGTAGGATGGTTTCTCCTGCTTCACTCACTGTTTCCACCAGACGTCCTCCACCCTCACTCCTAACTACCTCACAGAAGTAGAGCTCCCTACTGCTTTAACAAGGTTGTTTTTCATCAACATCGAACTGCCTTAGTACTTCTACTCTCACATATCAGATAACTCTGGGAAGCTTGTTTTTGGCCCTCTCCCCACTGTTTGAACTCACCAGTATATTTGCAGACAGCTGGTAAACCCAGTACAATCTGATGCAGTGACTTTGAATGTGAGGAAATGGCAACTCCTAAACTAAGGGCTGGCTTGTTCCTTCAGTTCTTCCTTGGCTTTCAAGGCTACCCAGATGTCTGTTGGCAAATTCCTCTACTTGGCAATTAGCTTCCATTTAACAAAGATCAATGCATTTGTCAATGGTGCCTGTACTGACTACTCAGTTCCTAACCTCAGAAGGTTTGTTTGTGGGTTAGCTGATGGCTGGCTTTTGGAGTGTGGCAAAGGGCCAATGTTTTTTTTCTGTAATATGTGTAGTAGGGGATGTGGGGCCTCCTGTTGGCATCAACAACTATGAAGTCAGAGACCATTCTCCCATCTGAAAAATTACAGAATGGAAGAGGAAGAAAGTAGGGATAGGATTCCATTTCTTTAAATGATTTTATGACTTAAATTCTGTAGTCCCAACATTCATAACTTATTTAAATCAATTTCCATCGAATGGAGACCATTATGTAACAAGTTCAAAAGAGATGTGTGCTCTCTGCTGAAATTTCAAATATAGATGCACGATATTTAAATAAAGTTTCCACAGCATTTTTTCTTGGGGCTTTTGTTTTCGTTGTTTTTGACTATGCAGAATGGTCTTGTATAGAAAGATGCATAACTAAGTTTATTGAAGCCGAATTTTCCATGGAAACTATCCAGTGCTCCCCCAATTCACAGGCATTTTATCTGACAGTCTTTCTTCCTCCAGATAATGGCTGGCAGCAACCCACAGCATGGAGGTTATATGCTGTACTTTTGAAAAAGTCTTGAATGGAGCCATTGTTCCCCTGAGATGGTCTGCGTGTTCCACTGAACAGAGAGCAGGGTGTAAAAAAGGCACCTTGTGTGCAACTGTTGGCGAGGTTGGGGAGTGAATTAAAATCTCCAGAAAGTCTGGGCAGTGCTGTTTAGAGGAGCAATGAACCCTCTGGAAGCACTGTTAGCTCAGACATTCCAATGCGGTGAGGCAGTCTCAGGGACACGGCTCTCTCCAGTCTCATTTGGAGAGGGAGCGAGGGGGCGAGCAAAGGACATTGATCTGGACCTGCTCTCTTTGCAAAGAGTTGGGGAAGGCGCCCTTTTCCAGGGATGGGGTGTGATGCTGATGTCACATTCAGATAACTTTCCTGCCCAATGGACCTAGACTTGCCTTGAGTAATAACGGTGCAGTGACTCATTTGGAGGATTCGATGTTAACTGCTTGTGCATCCACCAGTTTGTAACAATCTAATTCCCATGAGCCTAATTTTTTTAAAAAATAGATGTATTTGGGGACTCCAGGTGATTATGTTTGACGTTACTAGATTCATTAAATGCATTATAAAACCATAATATAAAACTGTATATTAAATAAATAGCCTACCTTGTTTATTGTCAGTGATGCTTCCTTTTTCCTGGCTCCTCCATTCGCCTGTCCAGTACAGTGTAGGGTCAGGAGTTGAAGTAAATGACCACTCCCAGTTGCTCCAGAGCTAAGATCTCAAGCTCTTAGTAAGCAAAGTTTCCTCAAAGTCCTCTGCAGAGAAGGCTCCAAAACCAGCTCACAAGGGGAGGAGGTAATGTTGATTTTCACTAAAATCCTAGTGGTGAAAAAAACCAGCAAAACAGTTTAAGGACCAAGTTGGCATATTTTTCTTATAGGCAGAATTCTTTGGTGCCCTCCTGTGCATTCTTGCTTTCAACCACTCCTGTGCCCTGGAGTCTCAAAGGAAGGGAGGTCACTTTTAAGAGTGGCCTGAAAGAAAGGGCCAAACTTAAGCAGCAGGGAAGTGTGTGGGAGGAGGTGGTGATGCTCCAGTTGGAGGCTCAGGCTAAGAAAAGGTACAGAGTTGGAATGGGAGGCATGTTCGATGGTCCATATGAACCAGGACATGTTGGATTTCTACAGTTATAGAGAGTTTGAAAGGCAATAGGAGGCCAATGAAGTTTTCTGTGCAGAATGAAGTCGTAGAAGAGAAAGCATAATATGGCTGTGGTGTAAGGGATGATTCAGTCCAAGGAGAGGACAGATGGAAGGGAATATGGACCACAGAAACTGGCCCTGACTGAATGTAGGAAGAGGGGTCAGACCTAAGGAAGGGTCATTTGTCCATTAGAATAGGTAAAGAAGGACAAGGAACAGGTTTAGGGGCAAGGGAGGGGGACGATAATTTGATTTTTCTCCTGGCCCCTGCCTCTCCTGATTGCCAACTGGGTATAATATTGAATGTCAACTATAATTAAATATGTATATGTATACATATGGTCACGGGATGTGGAGTCCAGAATAGGGAACAGAGTCAATGGAATTGTAACAGCTATATAGGATATTAGAGGGGTAGTAGATTAGAGGAGGGGTTATCACTTTGTGAGGGGTGAAGATGTCTATTACATTGTTTTGTACACCTGAAACTAATTAAAAACAAAAAACAAACAAAAAACCACCTCAACGCTAGGGAAAGCTCCCTGAAGAGCCTATAGTTTCCGGCAGCGGTGAACATCTCCATACTTGCTTTAGTAATGAAAGAGCACTGGATTTGGAGTCCACAGACCTGTGCGGTCACTATTACCTAGCAGCAAAAGGAGTATCTCCAGAGCCACTGCACTGGGCACATTGTGGTCCTCAATAAATATTTGTTAAAGGAATGAATGACCAAACGTATTGGAGGCTTGGTGCTGTATTTACTAGAGTAACTTCAGTCAACTAATTTAACCGTCAGGAGCCTCAGTTTCCCTGTCAAACAGGGATGGTCCCCTGGGGATACGTGTGAGCCTAAACTCCCTCGGCCTGAGGTGTACCGAGTTCCCGCCCTCCCCGGAACCCGGCGATCAGGCAGCGCTCTCGCCAGCTCCTACCTGGGCCTGGGCCAAGGATGGCCCCCCGGGGCTCTGGCCCGGTTGGGGTCGCGCTGCCAGCAGCCAGGCGGAGGTGGCAGCGGGTCCGCCCCTCACACCCGCCTTCTCCGCGCTGCCCGAGGCCGGGGGCGGGCCCGCCTCAGGCCGCTCCCCACGCCGCCCGGCGGCCCGCGGCGGCGCTCGCGGCCTCTCACCCAGGGCGGGCGAGTTCTGGGAAAGCCCGGCCCAGGGCGGGGGCCTCGCTGCCGCCCGCGCCGCCGTCCGGGCAGCGCGCAGAGCTCGGCGGGCGCGGAGCGAGGGAGCGGCGCCCGGCTGGGCGCACACCGGAACGCGGGGCGGGCGGGCCGGCGGCGGGGGCCGCGGACGCGGCGGGCTTGCGGGGCGGGAGCGGCGGCGGGCGGCGCGCCCCAGGCTGTGCCTCCCGGGCACTTGCCTGGTTCTTGCGCTCTCCTGGCAGCCGCTCTGCCGCTGACATACAGTAGCGGGACACTCGACGCCGCTAGCGACAGGCGCGTCCAGGGGAGACGCTGCACTTGGAGACTCCGGCGCGACTGGCCAGAAGAGGAAAGGTGAGGAAACAACTCTCTAGCTCGGTTCCTGAAGCTTGGACGAGGGGAGAGATGGGCTTTTAACCTCTGAATCCAGTAGGTCCGCCGAGGGAGGTCGCCTAACTCTATATACCTGGCGGAAGTGTGTCCCCACTCCCTCTGACACCCCCCTACCGGAACCCCGACCCGACAACCGAGGGAATGCAGGCCAGCCGTCGCTGGGCTGGAGAACACCCTGCGAAGTGCCTCCTTCACTCCTTCAGATGTTTACCTCAGGTCCCCATTTCATTTTGTGTGTGCGGTGTGGAGGTGGCCAGTACAAAGAAGAAAGTATAAGATCTTTTTGTGGCGGTATTCAACAACCGTATTCCAAGGAAGGTACTCAAGAAATTGTTCCTGGAGAGATTTAAATACTAAGTCCTAGCAAATACAGCATTGGACGGGGTCTCTCTTTAAGTGGTAACCAGAAGTATGGCTACTTGTTCAAGACCTCTGATCATGAATAATAGTCCGCAATCATGAATAACCTAGAGCTAGAAGTCCTCCGTGGTGGCTAATGTTAAACGCACAGTATAAATTTATGGGTTTTCCCTCTCTTGCCTAGTGCTTAAGCCATGAGACGCTTGGTTCAATTGACTCAACCAATTATTCAGTGTAGGAAAAATTCATCATTTCAAGTTTTATCAGTATCATTTTAAGTAGTGAGTTTCCTGAATAGATGTTAATTAAGTAGGGTTCACTTCATTGAAACGTTTTATTTGCACATAGTTCATAATTTTAATTGCCTTATGCAAAATGTGCCGGTGAGTCATTTAGATGTGTGCAAGATTAGTGTGTTTCGTGTTTCTTGTAAGAACCCCTGTAGGGACAGAGTGGGGCCACTGCCACAGAATGGGCACAACAGAGGCAAAGAATGCTGGACTCCCTCAAGGAGAATTTTTGAGAGTCTGTCTTGGGTGATGGATGCAGGTGACCCTGTAGATAACTGTGCAGGGGCCCAGTTGTCGTTGGGGAGAAGGGGAGGTGGACTATCTCTGGACCCTGTGTGCAGCCATGTCTTCACAAATACTTTCTGAAGAATGCCTGATGATGCTAACCATCTAGAACATCCTTTCCTCTTCCTGTACCCTTCCTTCCCCATTTCACCACAATAAATCCTAACCAGTCTTCAGACTGGGTTTTTTTTTTTTTTTTTTTTTTTTTTTTTTTTTTTGTTTTTTTTTTTTTTTTTTTGCAGTGAAGCCTTCCCTGATACCCCAGCCCCAAATCATCAAGCTTCCCCTGCACTGATTGCTGCAGCATTTTACCTTCCTGCCTTTCTGCTCTCTGCCCTCTTTGAGAGTTATTTATGTAGACATCTCATTTTTCCCTACTAAAGGCATTAACTGTGGCTTTCTTGGCACAGTGCTTGCACCTAGAAGGCCTTCTAGAAAATAATGATGGGCTGGTATTAAATGTTAAGACTTTGGTTCTTCAACACAAGTCTCTACTTTGAAGAAGTAGATAATATAATCGAAAAGACTTAGAGAAAAGCATAATATTTACCATTCTCATTGTCCTCCATTTACAGCCCCACAGTGGAAATTTTCCTTATGCCCAGGAGCTGTGCATAATAATCATCGTTGGTCCATGCCTTGAGACCAAGTAAGCAGTGAGATTGAGCCGGAGGGATGTTCTTCCAGTCTTTCTAGTAACATAAGCTCCTTGGATGTACTCCAAGGTTGACCTGTGTCATTAAAAATTCTATGCTCAAGTGGGTTGTGGTGAAGCTAGATTCCAGTGAAGGTGGTTGGTTTTCTTTTTCTATTTGCAACTCTTCTTAGTCACAGTCTTCTCTGGGTTTTTGTTGTATACTTTAAAAAAATTCATTTGATGTGCAATTTGCTACCTGTAAATTTCTAAGTGAATAAAGGGACATTGAACAGAATTGCGCATGATGTTTTCTAAAGCAGAGACCAGGGAATGTTTTTGATGCTGGGGTAAGAGGAGATATTTGCACAGAGTGAGACTGCTCTGCAAATGTGTGTGTGTGTGTGTGTGTGTGTGTGTGTGTGTGTGTGTGAGCAGTCCCTGCCTTCCATACACCTGGCTGGAAAGCAGCCTATATAGGAGAACTGCTTCAGTCAGGGCTCCTTCTCTCTGCTTGGGCTACCTCTGCTGGGGGGTCAATGGGAGGTGTGGTCCAGGGAGAAGACAACAATTGAGAGCTTCTGGGTTCAAAAGGAGAAGCAGGGAAGAAGCCAGCAAAAACAGTAACAACTTAGAGTGTGAATTTGTTTGATCAAGTTACTTTCCTCCTGACATTTGGTTGAGCTCTTGGCTTTGAGCAAATGGGAATTTGGTTGGGGAGAGGAACGACAGGTGATTGGGGAGCATAGTACTCCCATAGAAAGCCTGGGAGTATTGATGGGGGCTTAGGGAAGGATGTAGCTAAGTTATGTGGGGTCCCCAAGCGGAGAGTTACAGATGTGATATTGGGAATAGAGAATGAAGACGTCAAAGATGCATTTTGCCATGAGCCAACCATGAGGCCTAGAAAGGAAGAGAAAACTCTCTTCAGTATCATGTGGTCCTCTCCGCTCCCAGGATGCAGAACTCAGACTTGTTTTTAATTAACACTATAATTCATCTGTGGTATGGCTTAAATAGGTATTCATGGGCCAGAATTGGAACCCAGCCTCTACAGCTGTGCTGTCCAGTATGGTAGCCACAAGCCACATATCGCTATTCCCATTTAAATTTAAATTGATTGGAATTAAATGAACTAAACTAGCTACATTTCAAGTGCTCAGTAGTTACATGTGGCTAGTGGCTAGCGTATTGGACAACAAAGACATAGAACATTTCCGTCATCTCAGAAATCCTTCCCTGGAATTTCGTTCTAAAAGGTTAATAATGCCTATGATTTAGGGTACTGATTTCTAACCCAAAGTTAGTCATAAATTAAAAATTTCCTGTTTATAGCCCCCTAGTAAGTCTGCTTTTCTAAAGCAGAGAGCAGGGAATGTTTCCGATGCCGGGGCAAGAGGAGGTTTTTGCACAGAGTGAGGCTGTTCTGCAAGTGTGTGTGTGTGTGTGTGTGTGTGTGTGTGTGTGTGTGTGTGTGTGGCGGGAGGGGGAGTTGGTTTGGAGCCATTTGCTATGTAAGAACTGGTAGGTAAGAGGTCATTCATTGTGGGCATTGGTAAAACCACTGGCCCTTGTTGAAACCTATGGCACATGGGGGCTTGTAGACTCATAACTATTGTGGGGTAGAAGGCAGGGAATGTTTTGGTCCTGGTGTATCCTGACTATTTAGCTATGGGTGGGGCCATTCTGGTGGCCTGCCAGGGTTCTGAGACTTCCTGGTAGGGTTTCAGTGGACCTGGATCCATGTGACTTAGTTGGAAGCCTTTCAGGGGAGACTGTCAGTTTCTCTCTACTTTTGGGAGGTTGACTAGAATTGCAGGGCTGATCTGGGGTCAGCAATGGACTTTTCACTTTCCCTCCCCAAACAGTGGCAGGCCGAAATGGTCCCTCCATGGATTTTTTGGTCCAAACCTACATTTGAATAAATTCTGGAGTAACCCCAAGATTTCTCCTATAAGAAAATGTTCTGAGTGCTCAGCCGTCCATGTGGACCTTTTAGCATGGCCTCTGAGGTACCCCGGTCTCTCTGTATCCAGAGAGATGTATGCTTCTTGTGGCACAGTATCCAAGACTGCTAATGGTCATGGTGCCCCCCCTAGTTGGAATGGAGTAAGGTATAGGGACAAGGCACTCTGTTGGTCCAAATATAAGGGATCTAGAATCAAATTTACCTGGGTTGACATAGGCTTTGCCACCTACTAGCTGTATAACCAATGAACCTTTCTGTAAGGTAGTAATTTTGCAGGGTTGCTATGAGACCTAAGTAAGATAATTCACTTAGAGCACTTTGCATAGCCCCAGGCACATAGTCAGTGTTCAGAAAGTTAGCCATGAACACTGTTGGTTTTTCCCTCTGGGCCTACCTAAATTTTGGCAGTCTGTAATTTTAGGCTTTGGAGAGGCGCGTGTGGTAGGCTGAATAATTCTAATGGCCTCCCAAAGGTATCCAAATCTTAATCTCCACAACCTGTAAACATACTACTTTGTATGAGAAAAGGGATTTTGCAGGTGTGATTAAGGATTTTGAGGCGGGATTATCCTGGATTGTCTGGGTAGGCCCAATCTATTCAAGAGGTTTCTTATAGTAGGGAGGCAAGAGGATCAGAGTTCCTAGTAGGAGGTAGGAGTAATGTGAGGAAGGGGTCCTGAGCCAAGGAATGCTCAAGGCCACGTCTAGAAGCTGGAGAAAGGAAGAAAACGGATTCTTCCCCAGAGCCTCCAGAAGGAATGCAGCCCTGCCGACCCATTTTAGACTTCTGACCTTCAGAACTGTAAGATAACGGATTTGTATTGTTTAAGCCACTAGATTTGTGGGAATTTGTCGCAGCAACAATAGGAAACTAATAAGGTATGGAAGAGAAAAAATGAAAATGGTCAGGAGTGAAATGAAAGCTAGCAAAATAAGAGAACAACAATAGGCAGCATTTAGTTCAAACTTAGCTAGGTACTATTCTAAGTACTTTATGTATTAAACTGTCACGCTCCCAGCAACCTTCTGAGATGGGTGCTTTTGTTATCTGTATATCACAGAAGAGGAAACAGGCACGGAGAGGTTAAGCAAATTGCCCAAGGTTACATAGCTAGAACGGGGTAGAGCTGCGATGTGAATCCAAGCAGTGTGGCACTCTTAACTGTTTTCCACACTACTCCCAATGGCAAGCATTTCTCTCTGTTACGTCTGACAGTATCAGCCACTAAATGCTATGTTACTATATGCAAGGAAAAAGCAATATTTTTATCGGTGAGGGGGAGAGCGATATAGCCCCCCCACACACACACACGTTGGTTATTGAAGTAGTTGGTAGGTTTTTGCTATTCCTATCTCACATAATACGTGTGGACAGTTTGAAGCCAGAAGGCCCTGGCTCTGGGAGCAGTTCCTGTGCTGGCTTCCCTCTCATGCTCCCACCTCTGTTCCTACAGCAGCCTCCCTCTCTCACCACAGACCGCTGGCCCTGGTGCCCTGTTGGCTCTGCTTCCCACCTCTGCCTTTTTATTGGATTTGCTTCATTCCTGAATCTCCACTCCAGCCCTGAATTCTACCTCTTCTGGCCCCTCAAATGCTCAAAATTGAGATGGCTAGTGTCAGGGCCCAGATTGTAAGGTACCTCTGTGATTGCTGTTGGAGGGGTTATTTTTCCCTTTTTCCTTTGGTTGAGCTGCCTGTTGTTGGTTTTCTAGTTGTGCATCTTTTGTCTCTTAAGCACATAATTCAGAGTGATATTGGTTTGGACCAAGGGTTTTCAAACTGTGTTCCAGGTATATTTGTGGCCTCTGCTGGGTAATGGAGATGGTGGGAGACAGGGATCTCGGCTCTTTATCCTGCTTCTACTGAGCAGCCTGCTCTTACTCATTTTATATATTGGGGTTCTGCCTTAAATTTTGCATGAAATGGAGTTCTATTGCTGAAGAGACAAAGAGAGGAGTTTGAGATGAACTAAAACCCAAAGTCAAGGCACTATATGTATGACAGCAACTGTAGCCCAAAAACTTGGGTCTGTAGGTGTAACTTGCTATATTTTCTACAATTGTATTTTATAAATTTGGGATCTGGAGCTTGGTTTCTTAGATGTGTTTACATCCTGGCTCCACTACTTAGGAGTATATACGTACAATCTGTATGGCCTTGTGCAAAATGCTTGGCCTAGTGTGACCTAAACTTCCTCCTCTGCAAAATGGAAGGGGTAATAGTAAAACCTACCTAATAATGCTATAATTCACGTAAAGGGCTTAGAACAGTGCTTGATATACAGTAAGAATTCACCAAGCACTAGCTCTGACGATCATTTTTATTATTACTGAGTCTCCCAATGGAATGGCAGAAGAAGAATCGAGCCCCTTGTCTTCACAGGTTTCTGCCCTTTGGTGATTTCTGGCTCAGGGGTCTTACTTCCATTATTCCTCTCTCTTTGCCTGGTTGTCACTGAAATGCCCGTGCAGCGACACAGGGCTGCTTCTCATGGGTGCAACAGCCTGCAATCCCACTGCCTTCTGCCAGGAAGACCTGGAGGACTTTTCTCCTTTCCTCCCCTGCTTGTCAGCTGTAGGCGCCAGGATGGAAGAGCAGAGTGAAACTCCAGTCTTCTCTCTGCTCCTTCTGGAAGACACTTGGTCAACAGTACAGACTTATACTCTCGAATCCTTTCCCCTCTACCCTTAGGGCTTAAGAAAATAACACAAAACCAAATGTAAACATAAACAGGGTGACTAAGTTTGACAGGATTATTGGTCAAACAGGGCCATTGTCTACCTAGTGTTGGTATTGTTGCCAGCTTTATGGAGTGCTCTGCTATGTGGTGGCCCCAATGAAATGTGCTCCATGTATAAAAATACTGGAAAGTCTCCTTCAGAGGGGCTAATTGTGTATCCATACAAGTCCAGAGCTATAACAAAACATGGTGAGCATGTATGTATTTTTATGGCTTTGTAAGAACAGCAAAATTATATTAATAAAATGGTCAGGCTGCTATATTCAGAATTAGGGAAGAGACTCTGTTTTGATGACTTCACTTTAAGTTTAAACTATATAGTATAACTGACTATGGAAAATCCAGGGAATGGAAAAAAAATCATTGGGAAAAACACATGTGACCAAGTACACACTATACACATCTGGGATTAAAATATCATATAACACAGTTTAATTCGGATATCACTGGAATTGGTTCAAGTTACTGTCATTTCTAAAGAAAGACTCAATTCATTTGTTGTTATTAATAACACGAACTCAGATTTCATTGATGAACATATTTTCACCTATGAAACGTTTGCTTGGAAGAACTGAAGCACTCTTTAATAGCCTGGTTTGTCAATCTCAGAGAGTGGATAAAATTCACAGAAGTTAAATATTTTGGCCTGAAATTGTATTCCTTTTTTCTCCCCAAAGGCAGAATGAATTTGGATGACAGGGCAGAGCATGAGTCTCACTTGGTCTGCAGTTTTGTTAACTGCTGGGGTGTGAGCCCATTCAGATTCACGTCTCTGCTTCTCAGCAGGCCAACTAGTTCCTAACTCAGCCTGGTTTATTCCTATGCTTGAAGTTTTTCTTCTACTGTGCCTCCAGCATGGTTTTAAAATTCACAGTGTGAAGAATTGGTAAAGCTTGAGGCAGTGGTGAAAGAAACATGTTCAGTTGTTATTTAAATCTAAGAGAGGAAAGGCAAGAACTTCTTGAGCTATGGGCATAGAAACTATATAAATTGGCAAAAAGAACTCTGGAAAGCGACTTTCCTGCGCCATGTGTGCAACCTAGCAGTCGGACAGCCTTGCAGGTTCTCCTGTGACATCACCTGGATCTAGGTTTTTGACAGCCCTGTCTGTGACGGCTGAGAATGGGCCAGGCCTCACCAACGCCAAGGCACGGGATGGCTGACAACAGGTGAAGTGTGTTCCCGACTCAAGTAGGCAATCCCAGATCAAATTAGTTACAGAGGATAAGAGAGTGTGATTATTTCTGGCCGTGCTGCGTTATTTCTAATGAATTATCGCTAAGCAGCCAGGTGGTCTAAAGTGCCATTAACTTGATTTCAGTGGCTGGGTCTTACTCAAAGGGAGGGCTTACCCTTTCCTCTACTGTTGGATATTTAGTTGTTGATCCTCGATGTTTTTCTATTCAAAGAACTCTCCAATGTCCAGATCTGTCATTCTTTTCTTTAGCACAGGGTCCTAGAAGTGGAATTATTAGGTCAAGGTGTAGAAAGTTTTTAAAGGCTCTTGATACATACCATAGAAATGTTCTCCAAAAAGGTTGTATCAATTTGTACTTCTACTAATGGTGGACTACAGTGGTACAACTTTCCAGTTGTACACCAGTGAAAGATACAGGTTTTGTGGTATCTCTTATTTTTCATTTTTGCCAGTTTTATAAGCAAAACTTGGTACTTCATAGTTTGAATGTGCATTTCTTTGATTACTAGAAATGAAAAACATACATATATGTATATATGTATATATTATATATCAAGTGCTTTCTCTTGGTTTATCATTTAAATGTATCCATTTGTCTTCTTTTACTTGAGATTTCTTTAATGAGTTAAGAATACAACATATAAGGTACGTTGTATTCTTAACTCATTAAAGAAATCTCAAGTAAAAGAAGACAAATGGATACATTTAAATGATAAACCAAGAGAAAGCACTTGATATATATATATATACACACACATATATATATATACACATATACATATATACATATGTATGTATGTTTTTCATTTCTAGTAATCAAAGAAATGCACATTCAAACTATGAAGTAAGAAAAGATGATATAGGAACATTTGTCACAACATGGATGGATCTTGAGAGTATAATGCTAAGCGAAGTAAGTCAGACAGAAAAAGCAGAGAACCATATGATTTCACTGATATGTGGTGTGTAAATCCAAAACAACAAAAGAACAAGACAAACAAATGAGAAACAAAAACTCATAGACACAGACAATAGTTTAGTGGTTACCAGAGGGTAAGGGGGGTGAGGGGTGGGAGATGAGGGTAAGGGGGATCAAATATATGGTGATGGAAGGAGAACTGATTCTGGGTGGTGAACACACAATGGGATTTATAGATGATGTAATACAGAATTGTACACCTGAAATCTATGTAATTTCACTAACAATTGTCACCCCAATAAATTAAAAAAAAAAACAAAAAACAAAAAAACCACAAATGATTGAATTAGAAAATGAAAAAAAAAAGAATACAACATACCTTTATTATATTTTTTTGCAAGCATTTTCCTATCTTTGTCATTTGATGCTGTTTTTCCCAATTAGCACTTTTTCCTGAATAATACAAGTTAATTTTGGATAATTTGGGAAATAGAGAAAAGCACAACAAAGAAGTCCAAAGTCATCTGCTATTCTATCATCTAGAATAATTACTAACATTTGGTTCATGGTTTTCTAAGATTGCTTTTTTTTTTTCTCTTTGTTTTTTCCTGAATTGAGATCATGCTTACATGTTTTATAACCACTTCCTCACCTAACTTTGTTAATTATAATTAAGTGGACTGTGTTTAGTTACACTATGGGATACTATATAAATATTAATGAACATCATATTTTTGAAATGTTTATCATGTTTTTTAAATGTACAGAAAATTTCCATTTCCATATGACAGAGAGATCTATGTTCTTCCCAATGATTGCTTCCATGGTCTTTAAATTTATAGTTTTTGTCTACTTTCTGTGATTAACTTTATTTTTTAGCTTTTTAGGCTTTTAGTTACATTAAACTTTTCCTTTGGAATCATTTTTGTGTACATATTATGATTTGAATACCTAACTTGTTTTTTAAATAGTCAATCTTTCTTAATAATATGTTTATTTTCTCAAATATATAATTTATATAATTTCTTTAAGTAATTACATTTATTGGATAATCTTAGATGATTTTTAACCTCATTTTGTGTATTTTAAAGTCAGTTTTAGGCCTAAGGTATCCATCCGTAAATTATTGAATGAGTACCACACTGTTTTAATTATATAAGCCATCTAATGATATATTAATATCACATATAGCAAGTTCTCTCTCATTATAATTATCCAAATATTCCTTATTTTTCCTTGCTTATTTTTGCAAATTAAATTTTGAGACATTTTGTGCAAATCTCTAGAATCCCCTGTTGATTCTGATTGGGATGATGGTAAATCTATATAATGATCAGGAAGAATTAATGTTTACATTATTTAGTCTTTCCATACTGGTATATTTCTTAATTTACTCAAATGTTTTTATCTCTGTTAAGTTTTGTAATAGTGTTCATATTAATCATATATTTCTCACTTTTTAAAAAATGTTTTACGTATTTGATTTAATCCACTTAATTTTTTAGCTGATTCTCCTGATGTTTCTAGGTAGAGAATTGTATTGTCCACAAATAAAGATAACTTCTCTTTTAAATCAGAAATTCTAGGACATTAATAACAGAGTAAAGATAATATATTTTAATTTTATTCCTGAATTTAATGGAAATGCTTTGCAAATTCGCTAGTAAGTATGATGTTGGCTTAAAATTGTTTAAATCACTTTGAGGAAGTAGTTTGATATTTATAGATCTTTTTTTTAATTTAAGGGAGTTGAATTTTATCAAATGCCAAAAAAGTAATCTTTGAGCTGATTGTATGCCTTTTTCACATTTGACCTAATGATATGTTAACAAATTTCCTGTAAAGCATGTTTGCAATTTTGTTGTGGCAGTTTGTTATCATTTTGTTAATGAATTATATGGCGCTAAAATAGAGATTAATCTAGAACACGTTTAGATTTACTTTGGATTTTTTTAAAAAATAGCTATATTTTAGCCCCGGTCACCAAAGGGATATATTAAAATTAGCTTGCTGCGCCTGAGAATGCATAGGTTGGATTCCAGGAGACCCCCAGGGCTTTCTTGAGAGTGACAGGGGCAGCTTCAGATGGAGCGAGGAACTGGAGACGGTGTTTATGTGGGCGAGAGTAAGGAGAATAAAGTGCCCACCACAGATGGGTTAATTGAGGATTGTGCTCTTGGAGAAAGTATTACTGTTAATCATGGGTAGTCTATAAGTTTACTTATCCTGTGAGATGAAAATGGAATGCCTTTTTTCTTTTTTTTTAACTGGGACACTCTCATTTCTTTGTGCTCCTCATAAGATAGGCAGGATTGGAACTCTACTCTTAGAGGGTTAGGCACCATCCTTGAGGATCCTTAACACGGAATGTGGATCTTTCTATGGAGTGATGGGATTCTAAATAGCCAGGTAGCAAACCTAAAAGCCAAAGCTTGGGCTGCATCATTACCTTAGAATCTAGGAGTAGTCAAATTCAATGTCAAGTCTTAGTTTAAGTGAAAGGTTTTTGTTTTGTTTTTTAAAGTGTTCCTAAAGCATATAGAAAGAAAGAGAGAAAGCAGTTAAAAGACTTAAGAATATTAAAGGGCAAATACTTTAAATTTGTACCAGAGCCTATAAGCCTGAGAAACTGACCCAACGATTTAGCTACATGTGAATGTCTTTGTGGAGAAACTGAGAATCTGAGCCTTGGATGTAAGGAGGTGGTTGGTTGTCTTTTCACCTTTGCTTTTTTCACACCCTTGCTACTTACATATTATCCCTCATTCTCCCTGTTTTCCCTTTTTTTCTATAATTTTGTTTTTTCCCACTTCTTTTCTTATGGATAGTCAGTAGTCATACATACTTTCAGCAGTCATTTTGAGTCACTCCGCTGTGTCAGGCTATGCTGGCTGATAGGGGATGCTGGTGAGTATAAGGTTTCCAGGCGGGAATTCCCTCCCGTTCTCAAGAATTTTATCTCGCTTTCCCGATCCCGAATCCGGAGAAAACTTGGTCGGGAAATGGGGAAAATCAGCTCCTTGAACCCAGGTAGTTGGTAGTATCGGCTGTCACTTTGTGGAAACGATTCATCATGGAGAACAGAAAACAGTTTATATCTCAGGATTCGGGAACGGGAAAGTGAAAAAAATTCCTGAGAATGGGCAGGAATTCCCGCTTGGAAATCCTAGGTGAGTAAGATCTGCACAGTTTCTGCCCACCTGAGCTTACCTAAGCCAGATGATAATGCAGGTGAGAATCTAATAATTTCTGTAAGTTGTGAAACAAGATGTTACTCTCCCCTTTCTCAATATTTCAGACATTCATTTATCTATCGAAGGATAGTATCAAACACCATGATGAGGAATCATTCATAAGTTGTAAAATCTGACAATATTTTGGTGAAGGGGCTTGGCTAAAACTCTGTGACTTAGCTCATGGGAGAGGCTTCTAATTGCTACTCCTTGGTGTTTTCTCTAGTATAACATTTTCATCCTTATTTCATCGTTTCTGAAGATGTTTCTTTTAAACTTGAAGAATCTGGAAACAGGGGCTGCTGGGACTGAAGGCAGCACATTCCAAGGAATAGACTAGAATGCACAGGAGAGGCAGCAAATGCTCACCTTGTGACTGGCTCTATTCAGGGCAGAGGCTCAAGGGAAAACCTGGGACAGTGCCCAGGACATTGTTTGCTGTTGTGTTGAGGAGGGCATTCAGGTTCATCTGGAGGAACTAGTTCACATCGATGCTCAGCTACTGATTGATGGCTTTAGTACACTTTGTGAAATTAGTACTACTGGGTGGTTCTGTAAAGAGTATGTGGACTGTGTTCCTCCTTCATTTTACACACAGGATTTACCATGAAAGATCTTTCAGTCCAGCTAGGGAGACCGTGCACAAATACCTGAAATTTTTGCTGTCCTTACCAAGAAACCTCTGAGTCCTGGGACAGCTGTTACATGGCTTGAGTCCAGGAGAGGGAGCTCTGGGCTGGAGTTTTCTGGTGCAGAGCAAAGGCTTGACCCGGGTAGGGTATGGCTTGATGGAAAGGTGTTTCTGCCTGGGAAGAAGTGAAGCAACCTTAGAAGGCTCACAGGAGAGCATTTGTTGGCCAGGTGGGCAGGGTCTCCTTTGAAGCTCTCTCTTTCCTTGTTCACCCCAACTATACCTATGTTGGGGTTCCTTAGAGTTTTGACTCCATCTCCATGAGTTGAGTTTAACCTTTACATCAATGATTGCAAAGCTCTCTGCAGCCTTCTCCTCACTCTTGAACTCCAACTGCATATCTATCTTCCTGTGAGACATCTCCCCAAAACTAGTGTCTGAAGTAGAACTCAGTCTTTTCCCAAACCTGTTTCTCCCATGTTCCCCATTGCAGTGAAAAGAACCTTTTTTGACCCACTTGCCAATACCAGAAACCTCAACTCTCTGAGGCCACCCCCATGGGTGGAGTCCATGGTTTCTTAGCTCTGGGGGCTTCTCCTTCCCAGTTCTCCCCACAGTCTGCTACCTTCCATTTTAATGTCTGTATTTCACAATAAAGCATATGCTCCATGAAGCCAGGGGCAGGGACTTTTGTTGGTGTTCACTTCTATTATCTTCAGCCCCTAGTACAATATTGAGGCTGTGACAAAGGTACTCAGTAAATGCATGTTGATTGTGTGAGTCGAGCTTCCTGTCCATTCTACCTCCTAAATATCTCTTTAGTCAGGCAGACCCTGGTTTTATATCCAGCTTTGCTGTTTACTAGCTGGATAACCTTTATTAAGCTATTTTTTAAAATTTTATTTTGAGATCATCTTTGATGTACAGATTAAGCTATTTTTAATCTCACTATGCATCAGTTTCAGAATCATGAAATTGACATAATTATAGTACTTACCTCATAGATTTGTGGCAAGGATTAAGTGAAATAAAGCCTGTAAAACGTTATTACTGTGTTTGATACATGGTATAGTCTCTAGTTACAAAGGCAGGTTTGAAGCTAAAATGTGGAAGGCTCTCGATGCAGATTAAAAGGTGTGTGTGTATCTTCCAGAAGGTGAAGACCCATGGAAGTTTCCAACAATGTGGTGGAAAAGCCATGAGCTGTGGAATCAACAGATACGGTTTCAAATAAAAACTCTACCACTTCATAGCTATGAGGCTTTCCATAGTTACCTAACCATTCTCAACTTCAGTTTAAAAACCTCTAAAATTAGGATAACAATACCTGGTACCAGGAATTGTAAGGTATATATGAAGAATGTCTGACACTAATTTTCTTTTTAAGTTACTTTCTTTTCTCCAGTGATAAGCTCTGCATTCCCTTGAAAAGAGATCTGTCGTCCAGAGGCTTGTCTTTGGCTCAGCCCACTTTATTTAACATTTTTATCAAATACTTGGATAAAGGCATAAAAGCTTATTTTCTAAATTTACAGATGACTCCAAGTTGGGAGGATAACTAATACAATAGGTGATGGAATGGAGGCTCCAAATGACCTCAACAGGCTGGAATGTTGGGCCTTCACCAAATGGGAAGTCAGGCATCTAGCAGGTGGATCAGTGACGTCAGGGGCAAGGAGACCATTCAAAAGGACATTCCACTAGTCCAGGTGACAAATGGAAAGGATCTGAACTGGGGTGGTGTCAATGGCAACAAAAGGGAGTTAACAGTTGGGAAGAACTTTTAGAGAAATCATCAGTATATGACAACTGGCTGAGTGGGTGTGTGGATAAAGGGGGCTATTGATGAGTGGGAAGTTTCCTTTCTGGGTTCCTGGGAAAAAGGAGGTACCAGTTAATAGGAAGAAGGAAGCTAGGTGGAAGAATTGAATTAGGGAGAGAAGGGAGGACAGGACTCTGGTTTTGTACATGAGGTGTTGGCTCTACCCAACAGGAAGTTGGAAAGTCAGTGGTAGCTCGTGGGAGAGGCTGTGTCTGGAAAGAGGCATTTGGGAGTTATCCACAGAGAGGTGATAGTTGAAACTGTGGGTGGGAGGGGATGGGATGGCCAAGGAGTGGCCACTGCTATTCAGAATCATTAGCATTGTTGGCTCTAACTTGAGATAAGGAGGATCAACAAACCTTTGCCCAAGTGGGAATAGTTCCACTACCTTCCTTCGCTCGTTAACTCATTAAAGCAAAGTTCTACAGGATGAAAAAACTCTCACATAACAATTTCAGGTTTTGAAAACCTTATATTTTCAATTTTTAATTATATAATACATCAACACATTCTTGATTGTAAAGAAGATAAACACTGCAGATAAAATAAAAGCCCTTGTTAATCCCTGTCCAATTCTTTCTTTTTTAGAAGTAAGCACTGTTACTAGTTTGGTGGATATGCTTACAAACTTTTTTCCTATGTATTTATATAATTAAACACACGTACATCGAGTGTGTGTGTTTTGTTTTACATAAGTGAGTTCATAATATGTTTGGTTCTTTAATTTATTTTTATTTTTAAAAATGAAACAATATGTTCTGGAACTTTTTCCAGGTAAATTTATCTACTTCTAAGTCATAAAAACAAACAAACAAACAAACAAAAAAACACCAAAAAAACTGTGTTCCTGGCTATGATTGTACCATGTCTTATTTAGTCATTCCCTTATTGATGGAATATACCTTGTTTTCAACTTTTGCATCTGTCTGTCCTGCAGGTATTTATTGCTTGCAGTGTGCAGGAGACTGCCCAGCAGAAACTGGGATGTGTTAGTAAATGGTAAGCCAGGAGTTCACAAGCTGTCAGGAGCAATGAGAAGCACCTAAGGGAGAAGGCAGCTAGGAAATGCTACTCGTTAAAGTTGCCATGTGCTGTGATTGATTGCTGAGTGGAAGGAGACCGTATTCATTGCGAGGCTGTAGAAGTGGACGAGAGCGGCGGAACTATTTGTCTAGGTTTTGCAGGGTGGAAACACGGGGGTGGGGGTAATTGAGGTGCACTCTACTACTGCCCTTTAGTGCCCTAGTCCCATCCCCTCCGAGTGGTCAGCTACGGATATGCCATTGACCTTGTTACAGGGAATTTCTGTGTCAGGCTCTGCCACTTCTGTGTGCAACCTGGCCAGGACCCTCTCAGTGCCATTAAGCTGGAGGAGCTGGAAATAGTGGGGAGAAAGAGAAAAAGTGAGTGTATGCTAATGAGATGGGGACTTTCACCTCCATCCCCAGGTTCAAACCAAAGTTGGAGTGATTGATTTGGGGAGGGGTGGGTTGGGTCTGAGAATATATATATATATCACACACACACACACACGTATATATATATATTTTTTACAAATACCATCAAAATGAATATATGAAGTTTAAATTTCCCATTTTTGAGAAAACTCGCTGAGGGGCCTCACCTTTGTCATAAATAATTTAGTTGCCTTCTCTTTGGATGGTGTCATGCAGGGAGTCATGCGGGGTCTCAGCTCCTGCTCCCCACACAAGAACACAGGACACGGTGAGGCCAAAAAGGAACACCCACGGAGCCATAGATAGGGGAGTCACACCACTATATTCTCGCTGGCGGCTGGGTTGGAGACACAGGAAGCAGGAGCCACACGATCCGCAGTCCATACTCCGCCGTACTATGCGCTTGCCAGCCGCTATCTTCTTGCTAGCCCCCACTTTGCTGCTACCGTAGCCACAGCAGTTATATTAGTGGCCAATGGCTCACTGGTTACAGCTGACGGCCAACTAGCCACAGCTGATGGCCATCCAATCACAGTTGATGGCCATTTACTACCTGAGTGAGCACCTTTCTATGTGAGGCCGAGAGCCTGGAAACTGTACTCCTGGCTCTGTCTCCACAGATGGTCTTCTTGGAAGCCCCTGAAAATATATCACCCTGTGAGAAAATGTGCATTGTTCCCTTTTCTTTTGAGTGCATGGAATTGAGGCAGCTCCAGCCTAAGGATAGCCGAGAAAGGAAAGTAAAGGAAGGGGAGCTTTCTTCTGCACTTGCTTTATCCCAGCCCAACCTCTCTCTCTCTCTCTCTCTCTCTCTCTCTCTCTCTCTCTCTCTCTCTCTCTCTCTCTCTCTCATTTTCCTACCTTTGATGCTGGAGATCATAGCATGCCTCATAAACAAATTTGTGGCATAAGGATTTTATGTAAAACACCAGGGCCCCAGTTTGCCTTCTGCTCTTTTCTGCTGCCTTGACTCAAGGCTCACAGGAGCTTCTGCTTTGAGCTTAAATGCAGGGAGTTAGCACTGGTTCTTTGTCCTCTTCCCTCTGTTCAGCATGGACTCAGCAGCTGTGCACCCTATCCGGTGGTTAGGAAGCTGCACCATCCCAGGGCGAGCCTGCTGAATGCAGGTGTCACAGGCAATGCTGAATCAATGACATGCGCAGGCCGTGCCCTCCAGCATTTGTAACAAGGCTGGCTGGGAAATTTCTTCCCTTGCTATTTCGCTCTAGTTCCCCAAGCCTAGTCCTTCCCAACTCAAGTCCTCCCTGTTTGGAGCACAGTGAAGTCTGGTCCATCCTTGTCTTTTCACCTGTTTGTACTCGCAGCCACCGCTAGACTGGCCCTCTGGGCTGGTAGACCAATGAGTGACCTCCTCTCCACAGGCCTCCACAGGAATGAGTCTGAAAATCTGCCTGCGGGAGAGTGGCTGATACCCACTTCTCTTCGTACATCTCCCAGCCCACTTTGCCACCTCTCACCCCCACCCATCCCCTAGCACACTGGATACTCCAGCAATAAAACCCAATGCTTTCACTACTCAGGGCTTTCTAAACACAACGGCTGGTATTTCCATTCTGTGCCTTACTTTGGGCTGCTCACTCTTCCCAGCCCTCTTTCCTCTGTACTTTAAATTCAGTCCGGGTATCAGTCTAGAACACCTTCCTTGACTTCCCCCAGGCTAGATTCACCGCATTGACTGAGTTTTCAATTTAGTGCTAGCTGTCTCTCCCACTCCACCATGACAGTCTGTCACCTCTCTCTCTGGGGCTGAGCCCAGACCTGGAATATACAGGTCATGCTTGTTAACCCAACTGACCCGGGGCAGGGAGTATCTTTGTGGTTCTTCTAGGTTTGCTCTCTTGGTAGATACCTGACTTTCTAAGTAGCATATTGTTATTTGAGTCCCGTTTTCGAGAAAACTCACCTTGTCATAAATAATTTAGTTGCATTCTGCTTGGATGGTGTGGGGACAGAGTCCCAGAGAGCAGTTTCCAGGCTCTCGGCCTCATGTGGAAAAGTGCTGGCTCGGGTAGTAGATGGCCGTCAGCTGTGGCTAATTGACTGTCAGCTGTAACCAGTTAGCCAATTAGCCCCTGATATAACTGCCGTGGCTGTGCTGGTTGGTGAGTTGAGTCGAGTTATCTAGTCCATTCGGTCGGTTGGCAGGCAGAGAAGCGGACAGCAGGTTGTAGGTCGTGTGACTCCAGCCTCCAGTGATTCTATAGTGCCTCTAGTGAGACTATAGTGCTATGACTCCCCTACCTACAGCTCCGTGGGTGTTCCTTTTTGGCCTAGCCCTTTCCTGCATTCTTATGTGGGGAGCGGGACCAGAGACCCTACAGGCTGCCTCACATGACAAATGGCACAGCAGCAGGGTCTCCCGCATGACAGATGGTCTGCAGGGTTGAGCATTATCATTTTAGATTCCAGACAAGTCTGTGAAGAAGTGAGGAGGGGCCACACCACTGTGCCAAGGTCACAGAGGGGTCCCTCGAGGCCCCCAGGGCTTCCTGAACTGCCCTTGCCTACCTTGTGTGGAATCGTCCCTTTTACAGAGCACCTTGGCACACCTGAGCTCATTTGACCTTTTATACAAATCACCTTGGGAAGTGGAAAGAGCTGATTAGACACAGTGAAACAGATGAGGCTGATTCATTTATGTACTCTACAAATATGTGTTGAGTTCCTAGTATGTCCCCAGCAAGGCCTTGGGAAGATGGCAGTGAACAAAACCAGCACATTCCCAGCTCTCAGGGATTCTGGTTCTAATCAGGGGAGGCCAACGAATAACCAATGTACAAATAAATGTAATTTCCAATGGTGGTAAATTCTCAGAAAACAGGCAGGGTAATATTACAGAAAGTGATGGGTGGGAGGGAAGGAGAGGCTGTTTTAGAGCAGGCAAAGCCTTTCTGAGGAGATGGCATATGAGCTGAAATCCGAAAGGTAAGAAGGAATGGACCAGGTTACACCTGAGGGAAGTGGGGGTGACTTGCTGAAAAGTCCAGGGTGGAGCTGGCACTGGAGCTCTGAAGAAAGCTCTTTCCCCGGCGTCCCCTGGGCTCCTCTCTTCCCTCTCCACCATGTTCACAGACACCCATGAGGCTATCAGGGATAAACTGTGGTCAGGCAGGGATCAGGTGTGCTTAAGTGTGCTGGGAACTCTCACGGAGCCAGCCGGAAGCGGAAGAGAGGCCACCTGAGGCTCAACTTTGCTTCACTTTGTCTCAATTGTCCCTTTCCCAAGGAATCCCTTAGGACTAAACCTCACCTTTTTCCACATGCGCGAGAGAGATACCTTCCCCAAGGCAGCTAAGAGGTTAGCATCCTGCTGTTTGTTTTATTGTGGTAAAATATACATGACTTTACCATTTTAACCATTTTTAAGTGTATACGTAGTTCAGTGGTATTACATACATTCACATGGTTGTGCAACCATCACCACCATCCATCTCCAGAACATTTTCATCATCCCAAACCGACACTGTGCACATTCAACAAGTCCTTGCCACTTTTTAATAAGCCCTGTTGGATCATGGGCAATGGGAAAATGAATACCGTTTTACAAAAGCCTCTCCCACTGATGGGTAGAGAGTTTCCTTCTGGTTAGTGGAGCATCTCTCTGTTTATTCTGAAGACAATTGGTATCCGAGTCACCTGGTTGGGGGCAGGGGAGGACTATTAAAAATGTAGATCTCCCCTCCCCTTCCTGAATCAATCTCTTGGGCTAGCACTCAAGCAGGTGTATTTTACCAAGTCCCCCACATGATTCTGATGCTGATGGAAATGTGAGAATCACTTGTTCCAGCCGCATGGGAATACTATTAGGGCAAAAAAGGCTTGCTATGAGGAGAAAGCTGCCTGGAATTGAGTATCTGCTTCCCCAGTGGCTAGGTGAATAACTCTGGGCAAACTGCTTCATCTCTCTAAACCTGTTTTCTTTCCTACACTGAGAACGTGATTATAGTAAGTACCTCACCACAGTTGCTGTGAAATTGAATAAGATGATGCAGATGAGGTGCTCAAGTGGGAACCTTGCATGAACAATCTCAGGTTTCGATGTAGCCTAGAGGCGGTGAAGGGACCCAAGAGACTGCTTTACGGTGGTTATGTTTTCTTAGTTATGGGTAAAGTGAATCAAACTTTACTATCTCAGAAGGACTTTAGCTGCCATCCCACCGCAGGAAAGCAACCCAGGTCATTATTCAGGATAGAAAAAATTATATATGCCTGCAGCAACTGAGAAGATACAATGTTTTTATTGAAAAATCTTTTCAGAGATGGATTCACATGGAGAAGTTCCTGAAAGGAATGGTTAGGTGATTAGTAGGAAAGCATGTAGGACTCAGCTGTGGGAAATAATAAAGGAAATGAGGCTCTGGCACATGTCCCGGATACTTACCACCTCCCCACTTGGGAACAAGGGCAGTTAAGGTTGTCTAAAGAATGTTCTGGATGGTTGGTGCGGCAATCGTTTGAAAGAAAGGCTCACAGCCACTGGTCAGAAAAGCTTTCTGAACAGAATGTGGCTCTGCAGAAAGGAAGGTGGAGGGGCCTCGGGAGTGATGAACAGAACACAGAAGTGGGGGTGGAAACCTGGGGAAAAAGTTATAACAGAACTAGGACTTACAGGATTATCTTACCTTGTCTTTTCTACTTTTTACTTCTCAGCCTTTACTCAAATTTTCTACAGTAAATGTGTATTACTTTTATACTCAGAAAAAAATAACAGATGTTGTTTGTTAGTGTAGAATGTGATACAGCCCTCTTGTCAAAGTTTGTTTTTTTTATCCCTGGCTCTCATCATAAAAATCACAACTGATACTTGAAATAATGACGTAAGGATACTAAAACTCAACTACACCTACCATATTTACTCTGCTTACCAAGTATAGCACTACCTGTGTGTGTGCATAGTACATTTGCTGAGGCGCTCACAACAGCCAGGTCCTGAGATTGGCCATGTCGTGGCTCCTTGCCTCTGCCTGCACATCTCACGGCCTCCCTGAGGACCCCTTCCCTCCCCCTTCTGTCAGAGGCTCAGGAATGGCTTCAAGCCTGCTAGTTCAGGTCAGACCAGCCCTACTTGCTTCAGTATGTGGACTCAGCAAACAGCTCTGCACTGTTTTTTTGCCCTGAAAAAATAGCAAAAATGCCAAGGTATTGGCTACAGATTCAACAAATTTAAACCACAACACAACACTTCCCAAAACTTGTTTGCTTCATTGTTTTTTCAATCAGGTAAAAAATATGAATAATATTGCTTCTCTCCCATTGGATGATGACTTCTCAGTAGTAGTAAATCAGAAGCACAGCTAAAATGGACTTTGAGTTTTAACAAGTTACTCTATTTGCATTTTTAACTCTACCGAAAACAAGACATTAGAATGACATCAACTGTTTGAGTCAGCTGTTGGCTTGGGCTTCCACCCAGAATTTGATGTCGTTGTGGGCATCCACGAAGAACAGGAAGAATTTCTTTTTTTTTTAATTGGGAATATTGGGGAACAGTGTGTTTTTCCAGGGCCCACCAGCTCCAAGTCAAGTCATTGTCTTTCAGTCTATCTGTAGAGGGTGCAGCTCAGCTCCAAGTCCAGTCGCCATTTTCAATCTTAGTTGCAGGGGGTGCAGCCCACCATCCCATGCGGGAATTGAACCGGCAACCTTGTCATAAGCTCGCGTTTTAACCAACTGAACCATCCAGCTGCCCCGAGGAAGACTTTTTTAAGCTTGTTGTCCAGAGGACCTCTGAAGAACCTCTCTGATGATGGTTTTAAATATAATGTAAATATAAAACAAGAAAACGGCTGGAAATGGCCATCTTATGCATTAACTATGTGGATTTAAAATGCTTTCCATCTGCTAGGGCTTTGTGGGGGAACCTCTATGAAACTGGAGAGTTATTTAGTATGGAAAATGTTTTACTTGGTATGATGATGAAATGTAGGCTAGGTATCAGATGTGGGGACCCAGGTAGGAGGGAGTACAGAAAGCACAGCCATGAAGAAAAGTTTGCAGGAGCTGAATCATATTTTGATTAAATTTGGATCATTTTACTGAGAGACTGTAATGTGAGAATGTGTTAGGGTGGTAGAGTGGTTCTATTATGTTTAGCTCATCCAGAGTGAGGTAGTTTTCATCACATGTATTTTTAATTCTTTGGAAAGACAATTACGTTAATTGGGGAATGACTTGTATAATGTCACTTTGATAAAGATATTTAGTGAATAGGTGTGTTGATATTGCCTAACTATTAATTAATTAAAAGTTGCTTATAACATGAGCTATAGGTATGCTAGCTAAATGGTGGCAGTTGGCTGTATGGGGAAGGCCATTCTATTTTTGATGCATGGGATGGGTAATACAAGGACTTCAAGGAAGCCATTCTGGGTCCTTCCCACTTTTTCCCTCCATTGCAAGGCTTCCAAAGTGGGCTGCCTTGACCTGGTCTGAGAACTTTGCAGCACCTGTCAGGGATGGTTTTGTTGTGATTATGCTTAGCAAGGGCAGAGGAGTCTCCACATGCTAGCCAACTCATGACCTTCCACCCCAGCTTCAAGAAACAGCCAAGACTCTGTTTTTCCTGTATTTGCCCCCTGGCATCACTTCCCAGGGCAGAGTCCTCTTTTACAGACCATGATATTCTCTGAGAAGTCTTTGCTGATGACTTGAGACTATGCTAGCTTCTGCCATCTTTATTTTCCTTCTTTATCTGTTACACAATTAGTACAAATACCGTGGAATGATTCCCCCACTTTTTAGCTGCCTATACTATATAATTTCACATTTTATGACATTAACTCAGAGCCTTAGGTTTTTTTTGTTTGTTTGTTTTTTGTTTTTTGTTTTTTTTTTATGGCTCTGTAGTCACAAATGATTTCCCTGTAGACAGGGATTGTGTCTTTCTCTTGAAGTCGTGTGGTACCTTGGCACATGTGCTAAGCACCCAGTAAACTTGTAAAACTTAAAAAATCACTTAGCTGCACGCACTGGATGATACAAGGAAAATTATCACATACTAGCACACAAATAGTATTCTACACAAATATTTATTGAGTCTTTATCATTATTGTACTGGAAGGTGATTTAAAAGAAATGAACATGGGCCTATATCAGGAAGTAATTTGTGATGACTTAGGAGAAGTTTTTATAATGATAAGAATAAAAGGTACTGTTTTTTGAGGGATAACTGCTTCATTGGATTATTATGAGGATTACACGAGAAACTGTTATTTCCCCCTATTTTACAGATGTGGAAACTAAGCCTTAGCAAGGTTAAATGAATTGTGTAAGGTCAGCCTATTAAATGGCAGAGGTGGGATCCAAGTTGAGACTAATTGATTCCACTATCCTGGTGCTGTGTGTTCATCTGAAATGATGGCTACTCTATTGGATAGCACAGATCTAGAACTTCAAATAAATGGAATCATTTAGTGTCTGGCTTCTTTCACACAACCTAATGTTTCTGAGATTCATCCATATTTATTATGTAATCAGGAGACTATTTCTTTTATTACTAAGCAGTATTCTATTGTATGAATATACCACATGTTGTTTATTCATCTGTTGATAGACTTTGGAGTTGTTTCCAGTTTGGGTCTTTTATGAATAATGCTGATATAAAAATTTGCATACAAGTCCATTTGTGGATGTATGCTTTTACTTCTCTGAGTGGAATTTTTGGGTAATATGGTAAGTGTATGAGTATGTTTTACTTTGTAAGAAACTGCCAAACCATTTTCCAAAGTGGCTGTGTCATTTTACACTCCCACCACAATATTCCAGTGGCTCCACATTCTTACCAACTTTACAATGGCCAGTCATTTTAATTTTTTAAATTAAAATTTATTGGGGTGACAATGGTTAGTAAAGTTACATAGGTTTCAAGTGTACAATTCTGTAATACATCTATATATTACACTGTGTGTTCACCACTCAGAGTCAGTTCTTCCATCACCATATATTTGGTGGTTCTTCCATCACCCTGTTTACCCTCTTCTACCACCCTTCTCCCCACTTAACAGTCATTTTAATTTTAGCCATTCTAGTGAAAATGAAGTACTCTCTCATTGCGATTTTAGTTGGTATTTTCATAGCTTTTAGTTGTCATTTTCCCTCTGCTTAAAGGAATTCCTTTGCCATTTTTTGTAAGCAGGTTTACTAGTAATAAATCCTACTAGCTTTTGTATATCTAAAAAGTCTTTATTTCATTTTTGTTTTCAGAAGACATTTTTGCTGGGTATAGAATTCTAAGTTGGCAGAATTTTTTCTGTCAGTATTTTAAAGATTTAGTCCACTCTCTTCTGGCTTGCATTATTTCTCATGAGAAGCCTGCTATCATCCTTATCTTTTCCCCCTCTACTTAATGTGTCTTCTTTCTCTAGCATCCTTGGCCTCACTGAACTCTCAACTTTTTCTCTTTAAGTAATGCACACTGTTCAGTTCTACCTGAGTTCCACAGCCCTCCCCTGTAGCCTAAACATTCTCAAGCTGTCAGCTAGGGCATTTATAGGGCTCACGTCAGTTATTTTTATTTTTTCAGGGATCACTGTTCTGTGTTGCCAGTTGTTCAATATCTGAAAACCATTTCATTATTTTTTTCCCAGTTGTTTAAGGCAGGAGGATAAATCTAGTCCTTGTTGTTCCATTTTGTCTGGAAACAGAACTTCTGAAATATTAAATCAGAAAAAGACATTAAAATTAACTTAGTTTTTAATTGAATATCTTTAAAATTTTTAAAATGTTTTCCAATTACGTTTAACATAAATATTATATTAGTTTCAGGTGTACAGCACAATGATTATACATTTATATAATTTACGAAGTGATCATCCCCAATAATTCTAGTACCCATCTGATATCATCTATAGTTATTACAATATTATTGACTATATTCCCTATGCTGCTCTTTACATCCCCATGACTGTAAAACTAACTTCTGATTGCAAAACTCTTTCCTTAAAAATTGGTTCATATTTTGCATTAATTTAAAATTATGAGCTCATTTAAAAAATTTAGCGTCACAGTGTTTGACATTATTCCTTTTTTTTAACAGGAGATATTCAAACTGGATTTTTAAGTCATTCTAAATCAGTGATGGATCAGAAGTTGCAGAATGCAATCCCGAATAAAAGTCTTCAAAACAATTGCTTTAAATAACAGGAGAAAGAAAATTGATCTACCACCTTAAAACCCTGATCTAGAAAAACATATTGCACCTAACAGTAAGTTATAACTGGAGAAATTTGTTTGGCCCTTAATTCACCTGAATGAAAGGAACTATCACTTTGTTTCTCAGAGGAATTGTACATTTGAGATTATTTTAATAACCAGACATTTTATTGAAATCTTGACATGATCACCAGAGAGGAGAAACAGAGCAGTAGCTAAAACCTGTGTGTTGGTCAAGATGACTTCTGAAGAAATGACAGCTTCTGTTCTCATTCCTGTGACTCAGAGAAAAGTGATATCTTCTCAGTCAGCTATAGATGAAAATAGTGAAAAGATCTCGGACACCAGTGTTCCAAAGACATATTCTGTCAGGCAGAGTGGGCAGACTTCACATACCATCTCAAAACCAAACAAACTTAAAGAAGAATCTTCTGGAAGCAATTTGCCCAAGATTCTCTCAATAGCAAGGGAGAAAATAATGAGTGATGAGAACAGTAATGAAAAGTTCTGGGAGAAAAGCACGCCAGATTCTGTGGAAAACCTTAACATTAACTGCAACAACATATTGGAAAACCATCAATGTGGCCTTCCGCAGAGCCAGTTTTATAAAACATGTGATTCTGTCACACAGGAAGGCCTGTGTTTGGAAACTGGAATCCCTTCTTCACTGGAAAGAAAGGTGTTCCCTGGAATTCAACTGGAAATAGACAGACCTCCTATGAGCATTAGTCCCTTAGGAAATCAATCGGCGATCTTAGAGTCGGGCAGGGCACACGCTGACAGCAACATGGCAGTATTTCATTTTCATTATGAACTTGACAGACGAATGTCAGACACTTTCTGTACCCTGTCAGATAACTTGATTTTGGATGATTGTGGAAACTGTGTATCGCTGTCTGGTGTTGGTGGGGAGCAAAAGAAAAATTATATGGCATATACTTGTAAGTTGATGGAATTGGCAAAAAACTGTGATAATGAGAATGGCCAGCTGCAGTGTGATCACTGTGACACCTTGAACGAAAAATACTTGTGCTGCGATGGTTCCTGCCAAAAGGCCAACGTGGTATGCTCAAGTGACAACTTTTGCAGGGAGGATTTTACTGATAGTCCATCTGCCAAGACCTTTATGAGCCATTTTGGGGACTTCCCTGATAATTGTGAAGATGTAGAAGATTTTTTTAAAAGTAAAAAGGAGCGGTCCACTTTGTTAGTGAGGAGATTTTGTAAAAATGACAGGGAAGTTAAGAAATCTGTGTATACAGGGACAAGGGCAATTGTGAGAACTCTGCCTTCTGGTCACATTGGGCTGGAAGCTTGGAGTTACATTGATCGTAAGAGAAGTGGTCTCTTATTGCCTTGTGGGAGAGTAACGGGACGGCTGTCAACAGTGGTGATTCAGCAAGATGGGAGCCGGTGTCTGTCAGAAGCCCAGTGGTATCCGGTAAGAGTTCAAGTTTCTTTTGATCATTTCTTTAAACTTGATCTTTTAAAATCCAAATTGTCTTCATTCATGGAAAATTTTAAGTTCTGTCAAATTACGATTCATAGGGAAAACATTTGAAGTTGTTGGAAACTAGTAGACCTAACAGATGCTCCAATTGATAGCTATCAAGATTGAGTTAACTCTACAATAATATAAGTAACAAAATACACGTATATGTATGTCATCAGGAGTGGAGAAATTACAGAAATTTCCTGGTTACTGTGTGTGGAACTACAAGACAGAAACTCCTGGAAGTGGGAAAACTCCATCAACTGATTATCTGTTGTTTCTTTGCAGATACACACCTATGTCTTCTTTTACTGTGTTTTTAGGTTGCAAAGCCTAAAGGAACTTAAAATCTGGTTTCTTCAACATTTTCCAACCAATGTTTTCAGTTTCTTCCCTCTTGACCTTTCTTGTGCCATGGACCCCCTTTGGCAATTTGGTGATGGCTATGGACTCAGAAGAATGCTTTTAAAATGCATTAAATGTAATACAAAGTATTGTAAAGGATACAGATCCCATGGGTATACATTTATCAATATATTTTTTGAAATTGTGACATAACAGGTAGGTACTTCTTTATTAACACGCTAAACAGTGGCACCTGGTGACATGCTGTCATCAAAGTAGTGATGAACCTGACTAGGGAATGATTTGTCTGAGACTTTCCCAGTTTTAGCACCGCAATTCCTGCATCCTGGGAAATCCCTCAGTCTTTGGCAAACCAGGGCAGTTGGTCACACTAAATGTAAATACTATTTTATGTTCTCTACCATGACTGTAATATATGGAAATATCTGATTTCTGTTGATGATAAGATTACAGATACTGCTGCTGCTACTTGGCGGTGGGGTGGGGGTTGTTGCCTATATTCATAATTGAAGGAAATGCTAAATTTCTAACTCACTTTCCAGTGTTTCACAATTCCTTACAACCTGGACCTGTAAATCAGCATCCAGTCTAGGAAAACATCTCTTTTTTGAAACATACCTAGTATATTTTTACTTTCATCATCATCAATCATGATCCCTAATATTTATTGTGCATTTCACATGTGCCAGGCATTGGGCCAAATAATTTAGTCTTGATTTCATGCTATCGTCTCAACTCCCCTCTGGTATTGGTGTGATTATTATTAATAGTAGTAGTAGTAGTAGTGGTGTGATTATTAACCCCATTGTATTGCTAAGAAAATGGAGTCTCCAAGAAGTTAAGTACCTTGTCTGAGATCACGTAGCTAGTAATAAGTGGTATAATTAGGACTGTAATCCAGGCAGCCAACACTCTTAGGTCCTCAAGATCCAGAAAGAAATAAAATTTAGAGGAAGCTTTCAAAGGAACAGAAGAATTCTGTTCACTTTAGCACTTGTTGATTGAATAGCCACACTCACTGAGGCTTGGGTATCTCAGACTTGGCTGCGTTCGACATGGAGGTTCTAAACCTGGTTACATGTTAGAATCCCAGTGTCCAGCCGCCCGCACCCCCAAAGCCCTCTGAATCAGAATCACTAGGGTAGGGACAGCATGAATATTTTTTCACAGTTCCCTTGGTGATTCTATGATTCTATGGAGTTGAGAACCACTCACTAGGAGCTTCAACTGAGCTCTTTGCTTTTCGGTCAGGACATTTCTGGAATATTACTCTGCTCTAAAGACCCTGACACTGCTTGGACTCTCAGAAGGGTCAGGGGTGACCTGGGAGCCTCCCTGAAAAGCAAAAGCTTCCAGGCCCTTCTCTCCATGCATTCGACCTACCCTTCACCCCAACAAGTGTGATTAGGTTTGTTTTTGCATCTTCACCTGATATCTCATGAAACCTGAGTCACAGTCAAGGTGGTGTCAGCTACCCACATGCTCCCCAGCTCTTCTGACTGAATTCTGAATTCTCTCCACACGGGGAGAAAGGAGTTCAACACAGCAGTCTGTCATCCCACTTAAAAATGCAACAATTGTTAAATTCACGTATACCTGAAGTTGAACATTAAGAACACAACAGAAATTTAACTATAGCAAAGTGAGTGGAAGTAGATCGCTTGAGAACCGATATTGGTTCCCACACACACGTATCCAGGCATGAGGGTTGTGAATCTGGTGTAAATTGCAGGGTAATTTTTGGCATGCCTGTACTTATTCCTCCAATTTCTGGAGCTCTGCCTCTTCTCCTTCTAAGAATGTTCACGGGTCCCTAGCTCAAATCTTCCCCTTTCTGTCAGTCAGAGGCCCTGGGATGGGTAATTTCCAATGAGACGAACCAAACAGATGATGCAAATCTTCTTAGTGCCTGGAGGCTGAGAGAGGTTGCCACACCTCGGTCGGATTGAACTCCAGGAATTTGTCTCTCTTCTCTGACTGGGTTTCCAGGAGGCTGTGGGCATTTTTATTAATCCGTAACATGAAGCTGGGGGATGGGCTGACTGTCCTCCTGTCCTTTCTTAGAGGAGATTTCTGAAAGGGAGATACTTTTTTGAATGTCCATACCATGGCAGGAATGAATCAGTATTTATTAGAATATGGTATTGTCTCTGTATTTCGTTTTTCAGTTTCGAGTTGGGTGGAAATCCTTCTCAAAAGTTGCGTGGATGAATTATAGCCACTTTCTCCCAGCTCCTGTAAATTGCTTCCTTCAGCTAAAAAATGCAGACTCTAATGCTGTGCTCCTGTTCCAGTTTTCTGATTATTTCACATGTGTCCCTCCTGGTTCACCAGTCAGGTTGTAAATTTATTAAGGGCAAGAGATGGCTGTACCTTTTCTCTACTCTCCATAATGCAAGCATCAAAGTATATAGAAAACAGGATAATGTCATGCTTAGAAACACGGTCTCAAATCAGTCAGCAGGGGCTGGTGAAGACTGAGTGGCCCTATTCTCCCTCTGGCCACTTATTACATGCTTTGTCCTGAACCTGGCCCCACCTTCTGTTCTTTGGTAGCTTCTCATGTAGGGAAGTTTACAGCAGTAAGAATTTGAATGTATGTCCCCTCATGTATGATACAGTAGTTTGAACAATCCCTTCCACACATTTAAAGAACGTGTCACTTGTCCAGTTAGTTTCTTTGCCTCCCATTAATTGTTTTTTTCTTGTGTGCCTTCATCAAAATGACCCAATTAATTTATATTTGCACAGCTGTGCAGAGGAGCATGGACTTGAACGGGAGACATTAATGAGGATTAATGCTGGCTGACTAACCATGTCGGTATCCTCCTCCCTCTGCTTGTAAAAAATTAAAACCTTACTCCTTATCCAGTTACAGCCACACTCCCTCTCTCCTGCTTTCAATTTATTGACTCAAAAACACAGCATATTTTGGCAAGTAGCGAAAGCCTCCAGGTTAAAGATTGGTTAAGGGCGTTTCTCCTTTTTAAAAAAATAAAAAATAAAAATCCTCTCCCTGCCTGAATTTTGGGGACTTTAGGTACCTGGAGTTATTCTGAATACGAAGTACAAGAAGGTGCTGCCTCTGCTGGAATCATTCCCGTAACCTGAGTTCCGTGTGCCCTGAATGGTGGAACGTGGAGGAAACGAGGGTGGCCAGGGCAGAAAGTCCACCAGCTCCTGTAATTATTGCTTAATTTCTTTCCCAGCTTTGATCCTCAAGGGGATGTAATGTACAACAGTATGTCCAGCAATGGGGAAAAAAAAACACGAAGTTGCATATTTTTGAAATCAGACTAGAAAATCTTGAAAGTAAAAAGGAAAGTAAAAATCAGCTCCTGTGTTGCTAGTTCCTTTTCTGCTTTCTTCCTTCTAAGACGTGTCTTTCTTCTTCACTTTACTTCTACTCTCTAGCAGAGAAAATTAACCTTAAGAAGCAATGAAATTTTTTTTGACTATTTAGAGTAACTACCTTTGTTGATATATATATATATATATATCCTCGATTCTGTCTTTTCTTGGTGATGTCTAACAGGACCATCCAGTAATAAATTCATTTTCTAAATTGTAACTTTTACGGGTGATGAAATGTCCTTTGAGCCCTGCTCTTCAGTGTTGTAATAGATGGCTGTTGAAATAGCAACATGCCTTGTTTTCTCGTCTGGAGATTTGGTCTCCCTGCAGCTTGGGTACAATCTGGACCTTGAAAGAATGAAAAGCTCCCAGGCTGCACAGGCTAAGCAGGACGCCTGTGCTTGGTGACGTGCCAGGCCGCCTCTTCCATGACTAAGGGTTATGTCAGGTTCAGGCCATGGGTACAGGACGATGCTGGCCTCTTCCTGCTGAGCACAGTGAAAGGGAATCCAGCCCCCGGCCAGTCCCTGTACAGTTTAGTCACGTCTAGTGCATCAGTGGAAAATGTGACGGGCTGTCAGAGGCCAGCTCTGTGATAACTGGACAACTTTCCCTTATTAGCTGCATTGGGACGGTTTAGGGTAAATGTACTTCCCCACCTCTGTAGGGACACCAGCTCTTTGGCTAGGATTTGTCAAAAAACTGGAATGAAATAACTGACCCTAGGCTTTAGTTTTAAAGGTAAATGTGTCCATGGCCACTGTTATTCTCATTTCTCATGGTAGCCTTGGGGCAGTATCAGCATTAGGACTTTTTTTTCCTTTCCGTTTCCCCAGATGTCCTGCGTAATGGGAATTAGCAGTTGGCGAGGCTCCAGTCCTGGAAGTGGGCCATGGTTAGTTAGAACGTGGTTTGCAAAGAATCGGAACCCACATTCTGGGCAAGGATAGGAGAATAGATGGAGCCCTGATCTAATCCGCACCCTGCACTTTTACACGGGGGAGACTCAGGCTGCCCCTAGAAGGACCTCCCCGTACTGATGAGTGATGAAGAGTGTCCCTCTCTCCTTGATTCTCTCCTCCCTCAGTGCTGATTCCAGTACAGCCATCCCCTGGGGGCTTAGAAGCCCCCAGTACAGAGTTTCTTCTCTGGTGACCAAATGACTCAGCATTCAAGGATTGAAGCATCATTGAGGGTGTGTGTGTGTGGGGGGGGGTGACCATCCGCTGACCCCTCCATAACTAACCTATGGCTCAGGCAGGGCCTTCCCCTGAAAAGTTGTTCTCAGACAGAGGGGCTGGGATCGTTCTCTGGCCGTGAAGAGCCCCAGGACAGCAAAATGGTGCCCTGTCCAGTGGTGTTGCTCTAGCATGGGGACACATTCCAAGCCTCAGACTAAATATGGATCCTGCAGAGCTCAGGCATCCAAGTCCCTAATCCCAACACTTGGCCCTTGCACCCCAGCCCCTCCCCTCTCATTTAAGCCATTACCCCCAAATCCTCAGAAAGAAATCAGCGGAAAACCACTTCAGTCTTTCGCAGCACAAAGATACAGTCGTCTTTCAAAGGTAAAGAAAGCTTCTTTGAAACCCTTGGAGGGAAGGAGAAATGCTTTGATTTCTTCTTTTTTAACAGCTTTATTGAGATATAGTTCATATACCGTACAATTCACCTATTTAGAGTATACAGTTCAGTGGGTTTGGGTATATTCACAGATATGTGCAACTGTTACCACAATTGTAGAACATTTTCATCACCTCAAAAAGAAACCCCATACCCTTTATCTGTCACCCTCAATTCTCCCCATCCGTTCTCTCCTCCCCCAGCCCCGATCATTCACTAATCTTTTCTCTGTCTCTAGATTTCCCTAGTCTGGACTTTCATATGAATGGAATCAGATAGGATGAGGTCTTTTGTGACTGGCTTATTTCACTTAGCATAACGTTTTCCAGGTTTAAGTTTCATTTCTGTTGTAGTACGTACTAGTGCTTTGTTACTTTTTACTATATTCCATTGTATGAATATACCACATTTTATGTATTCATTCATTAGGCATTGGACCCTGGGTTGTTTCCACTTTTTGGCTCTTACAAATCATGCTGCTATGAACATTCATGTACAAGGTTTTATGTGGACATATATTTTCATTTCTCTTGGGTAACTATCTAGGAGTGAAATTGCTGGCTTACATAACTGTGTTTTAACCTTTTGAGGAACTTCCAGACTGTGTTGCAAAGCAGCTGCACCTTTTTACATTCCCACCAGCAGTGTGTGCGGGTTCCAATTGCTCCACATTCTGGCCAGCATTTCTTAGTGTCTGTCTTTTTGCTTATAGCCATCCTAGTGGGTGTGACGTGATATCTCATTGTAGTTTTTATTTGCATTTTCCTGATGGCTAATGAGGTTGAACATCTTTTCATGTGCTTATCGGCCCTTTGTATATCTTTGGAGGACTGCCTTTTCAAATCCTTTGCCCATTTTTTTTTAAATTAAAGTTTGTTGGATGACAAGGATTAGTCAAGTTACATAGGTTTCAGGTGTACAATTCTTTGCCCATTAAAAAAGCTTCTTTAATTATTGAATTCTTTATGTATTCTGAATGTAAGTTTATCAGATATATGATTTGCAATATATATCTATTCATAGGTGTAGATATAGGTATAATGAATGAAAGTCATGAGAGTGGAAAAGGTTTACAAACTTAATGCACAATGAAACTTGTTAAACATTTTCTTTGGACGTTGATCTCATTCAGTCTTTCTCACACTACCCCACCAGCAACAACTTCCAAATAAGATTTTTGATCTTCCTTATCTCCTAAATTCTCTCCAAACTCCAGTCTGCAGAGTTTTCCCTCCTCTTGTGCCTAAGCTATATATTTTGTAGGTCATTTTTCTTTCCAAATTCTGTACCCCAGAGCACTGGCTGGGAACCAGATTGTCACCTGCAAACTTGTGCATCACAAGGAAGCCATCCAAGGCAGTGATGGTTGAGAAGGCGGTGAGCCCGTCACTGTAATGTGCTCCATTATGCACCGGTAGGAGCAAAGCCAAGCCTAGGGTGAGACAGGTGAGGTTTCTCGGGTGACAAATTTAAGGAGGCACTCACTCTAGGGGTCTCGCAAGTGCCAACCCTCTACTTAGGAGTGTCTCCTTCAGTCATGAGCCGCAGGCAGCTAACTTTTCTCACCCTCGTTCCAGCTGTGGATGCGAGGGTCTAAGGGGATATGTGGTTTAGAAATGTTCAGGAATGGCCTTGACTAAACCCCCATATATCTTAATGCAGATATTCTTAAATTATAAGCTAAGAATGTTTCCTTTTTTTAAAAGGGCTCAAAAAAAAAAATCAAAAGAAGAACAATATTTCATGACTTGTGGTAATTATATGAATTTCAAATTTCAGCGTTCCCAAAACGAAGATTATTGGAACGTAGCCACACTCATTCCTTTATGTGTTTTCTATACTTGCTTTCTCTCTGTAACAGGTGTGTCGTGAAGGGGACCCTGCTCGCTGCGCCAAGTGTCACACAGGGCGGCCTGCAGGGTCTCAGCTCCCACTCCCCACATAAGAATGCAGGACATGGTGAGGCCAAAAAGGAACACCCACGGAGCCATAAATAGGGGAGTCACACCACTATATTCTCGCTGGCAGCTGGGTTGGAGAAACAGGAACCAGGAGCAACACAATTCTCAACCCTCACTGCGCCGCTTGCAGGCTCAGCCACCATCTTCTTCCTAGCTCCCCCTTTTTCTGCTAGCCTAACCACGGCAGTTATATTAGTGCCCAATGGCTCAATGGTTACAGCTGACGGCCATTTGATCACAGTCGATGGCTATTTACTACCTGAGCCAGCACCTTTCTATGTGAGGCCGGGAGCCTGGAAACTGCTTTTTGGGGCTCTGTCCCCACACTCCACCCCTACAGGGTCTCGCCTCACAATCTACGTGACAAGCGTCTTCCGCGAGGGGCCCTGTGCGAGGAGCCTGGAGGTGAATGCTATTTCCTGGACACAGCCAATCTCTCTGGTCACAGCCAGGGTTTCTCAGGGCACCACCAGTACTTCTGGGCACAGCCAGACTTCCTGGACTTCTTAGGGTACCACTAGTCTCCCCGGGCATAGCCACGGTTTCTCAGGGCACCAGCAGTACTTCTGGGCACAGCCAGACTTCCTGGACTTCTTAGGGTACCACTAGTCTCCCCGGGCACAGCCAGGGTTTCTCAGGGCACCAGCAGTACTTCTGGGCACAGCCAGACTTCCTGGACTTCTTAGGGTACCACTAGTCTCCCCGGGCACAGCCAGGGTTTCTCAGGGCACCACCAGTACTTCTGGGCACAGCCAGACTTCCTGGACTTCTTAGGGTACCACTAGACTCCCCAGACACAGCGAGGGCCTCTCAGGGCACTGCCACTCTCTCTGGACACAGCCCGACTTCCTGGACTCAGCCAGGGCTCTCAGGGCACTGCCACTCTCTCTGGGCCTCTCAGGGTACCGTGCTGGAACAACAGCGGCTCACAGTCAAGGTGCTTACATATTCTCGATGGCGGCTGGTCAAGACACAAAAGCAAACATCCGCCAGTTCCATTACATGGTGGTATGTTCCCAAACAGTCAAGTGGTCAATTAAATTAGGGATGGAAGGCAATTCCCCATAGTCCATAGTCATTTGCCAGGGCTGTCCTGGGGGTGAGGGATGACCTTGACCTCACCCTCATCTCCCATGGAAGACTCAGCAAGTGTTTCCTCTTGGGACTACAAGTCCTGCATCCCGGCTGCCTCAGCAAGCACTTCCCAGCCCACAGGGCCGCAACAACCTTCGTTTTCTCCGGCCTCTGCTGGTTGGGGAACCGTCCACGTCTTCCCACCCCTCCACAGGGTTCCAGCTCTCAGGCAGCTGCTCCTCCTGGTCTTCCTGCAACTGAGTGTTCATATGCACAAACTGCTCCACTGCCCTTCGGGGAGCTTTGGCCGACACCATACCCTGCTCACAGCGCCATTTGTTGTGCGGGAGACCCTGCTCGCTGCACCATTTGTCGTGTAGGGGACCCTGCTTGCTCGCCATGTGTCATGCGGGGCGGCCTGCGGGGGATCCTGCCGACTACGCCAAGTGTCACGCAGGGCGGCCTGCAGGGTCTCAGCTCCCACTCCCCACATAAGAATGCAGGATATGGTGAGGCCAAAAAGGAACACCCACGGAGCCATAAGTAGGGAAGTCATACCACTATATTCTCGCTGGAGGCTGGGTTGGAGACACAGGAAACAGGAGCCACACAATTCTCAACCCTCACTGCGCCGCTTGCAGGCTCAGCCACCATCTTCTTGCTAGCCCCCATTTTCCTGCTAGCCTAGCCACGGCAGTTATATTATTGCCCAATGGCTCACTGGTTACAGCTGACGGCCAACTAGCCACAGCTGATGGCCATTTGATCACAGTCGACGGCCATTTACTACCTGAGCCAGCACCTTTCTATGTGAGGCCGAGAGCCTGGAAACTGCTTTTTGGGGCTCTGTCCCCACAAGGTGAGTTGAGTACCTGCTAGTGAGACCCTATGGCCTGCAAAGACTAAAGTATTTGTTATCTGGTCCATTACAGTATATATAAGTTTACTCACCCCTAGTTTAGAACACAACTCTCTGCCTGGCTAATTCCTACCCATCCTTCAGTACTGAACTTGGATTTCACATCCCCTCCATGACCTTCCCGCAGCCCCTCCCCCTACCATGGACCCCAGTGAAGAGTTTCTCTTGACAATTCGTGCTCAATGCATATTTCTTGAGTGACTCCCTGAATTATAAATGAAGAAAGGTGCTTTCTACTCGTTGCTGATGTCTTCTTCTCTGCTTCCCCAGACCAAGTGTAGCGGGCTTGTTAGCCATCCTTCCCCTGACTGTCAGAGCTTGGAACCAGTTCATTTGTGTAATACCTAGGACAGAATCAGAATTTTCCATTGATATTCAAAAGGGTCTTGAAGTTCTGTGAACCCAGAGATCCATGCCTGTCACCTCCACAGACTTGGTCTAAAAGGCAAAGATGGGATGGGTATGTTTGGACCTCCTTATCCCTAGGCCCCATTTCAAATGGCTATAAAAACCCTTGGGAAAGTTTCCAAACGTTTGCCTCTATAAGAGGGCACCTGAGACTGCTGTGATCTGCAGTGGCCAGGGAGCGAAGAAGCCCCCTCCTCTCAAGATCCTGGAGCTCTGCCCCTGCCCTTCAGAACCCCCAGTTCTTAACAGGCAGGGATTTCCACCATGGACCAGAGGGAATCTAGCTTCTCTCTCTCAGCAGTGGTCAGGAATGGGGTTGGTGGTACAGGGATAGGGAAAGCATGCTGAGTTTGTTAGGATGATCATTCCTGGAGTTTGGGAGGTGTTTGGCCTGTTCCTTCAAACCATCTGGCCCCCCAATACTCTCAATACACCTGAGGCAGCACCACCACCACCAGGTACCAGTTCCAGCTCTGCCATTAACTGCTGTGTGACCTTAAGCAAGTCATTTTAGGACTTGAGATTTTAGTTCCTTTGGGTATAAAAGAAAGTGAGGACAAACATGTATTCATTGCCTGCTCTGTGTCAGACACTGTGTATATAATTTGCATATATTAACTTAGTGAATTATATTTTACACATTTCCTCTTAACTCTAAAAGCACAGCAGTCTGTGACTTCCTGACTTAAACCTTGACTCTGGGTTTTGGGTTGAGTGAATATTCTACTTCCCGTGGCAGTGCCTCCTGGAAGTGTGATTTGGAGAGAAACTTGTCACTCTAACACATAGAGTAGTTGGAAGGCAGAGGAAAGAAGCTCCTTTCTCCTGGGCTAAGCCCTGAAATTCTTGTACCAGTAAAACAACAAGCCTCTAGTGGGCGCTTACTGTGTGCCAGGCACTGCTTCCCAGACGTCTTGCCTCGTTTTCTCTCCTTTCATGTTCACAGCAATTGTCTATGAGATAGCAATGATAAACATCCCCATTTCATGCTCATTATAAGTAATGTGACCAAGGTCACACAGGGTTAGGACTTGAACCCAGGTCTGGCTACCTCTGAAATCCATGCTCATAACTGTCCCTCAGAAGATCCTCTGGAAGATTCTAATAAAACTCACCCCTATACCTCGGCAGAGGTTCTGTTCTCTTATTAAATGTGCACATGTTGAGCTGGATGAGTCCTTGAGCTGTTTCTTTCTTCAGATGTGAGCTGGGCGTGTGACCTTTGGATGAAATGAGAGACATGGGGAACGATACCAATCCCTAATGTGAGGGGTGTGTTGGCTATTGAAATGGCTAAGATTTATTTTTATGACTCAGCCTGCTAGGGGAGGAAACCAAGCCTGAAGGTTTGAATTTTTTTACTGAATTGCTATAATTTAGCAGTACATTTTAAAAGTTTTATAAGCAAGCAAGGACAAAATCCAAAGAAAACTGCACACATCTGACTTAGAATCTATAGCTTATTCATGATCATGATGAAATGACTGAAACTAGTGGGAACATAATTTAGTATTTTTCCATTGTAATTTAAAGTTTTCTGTGATCTTCAAGGATTCTGACCAACTAACCTGAGTATGAAACATATTACTCAGTAACATTTCTTTCTGGAGTCACACCATCAAAATGAAGTTTTCACGTACTTCACAAGGTTGTGAGGCTGGAGAAAAAATTAGCTGGTTTCGTATTCAAGCGTTTGGCAAACATTGTACAATGTCCCTGCAATTATAGCTTTTCTTCTCTTTATGCTCTGAGGATTTAAGTGAGGTACCTGGGGAAAAGGGACTCAAAAACTATTGGAGAGGCAGCTAAACTAAACCAAAGTCAGCTGTTTCCTTTCATAAATGCTGCAAGTATCCAGTTGAACCTGCTTACTGAAACCCAATCCTTTGGTGTTCCTTTCATGATGCTGCCCTAATTTTAATAACTTCATTTTCAATTTGAAATTAGGTAACTTTTATCACCAACACCTACTTCGTCTTATCCCTATGTTTTAATAGAATAAGGAGTCGATTTGTCAGTAGACCATGCTGAGTTGCCTAGCTTCAGAAAGATTTAGCACCAAATTATAAACGGTGACACTTTAATAGTGAGTGTGGATGTGTCTCAAGAGCCAGCATGTGGGAGTTTGGCAGTTGGAAAGCCCCATGGCTTCAGTTTTTCCAGATTGTGTACCCTTCCATCAAATAGTAATTTCTTAGCCTTGAAAAACTTTCTTCTAGAACAAGGGAAAAGTTCATCCGAGTTCTAAATTGATTAGTTCAACACTTGTTTAGTAGCAAATGCATTATTTTTCTCTTTAATGAGGCCATGAAAATAGGCTCAGGGTCTGGATGGATCAGTTGGTTTTCCTTTTGATGGCCACAAACCAAAAAAGGGCACCGTAATGATGGTGTGACTCTGGCATGACTGATATTTTGTGAGGGTAATGCTATTATTGTGGCAACCATATTTTCCAAATAAAAAGTGGGGAAGTTTTTATTGAGAGGAGAGAGGGGCAGAATATTTGAAATTGAGACTGACTCAGGAAATCCAAAATGAATGGGCTTGATAGCTACTGATGACAATATAAAGCAAAAAGAATGTGAGTGAATTAGTGCAAATCTAATTTGTTGCTAGAGAAATCAGGAAGCTTAAAATGAATGACTTGATAGCGGCGGCAAAGAATTGTTCACATGTAAAGACAACACATTAGAAGCCTAGAATGGAATCCAGCAATTATTTTTCTCAAAGTTTTAGTTTTCCTGTATTTTTGGCAAGTTATCAGGTAGTTACCATGCTTTAGAAGTGGGAAGGTAGTTAAATAGATTTATTTCAAATACCAAGACATGCTCAGTTAAATAAGGGTTGTCTCTTTCTAAGGAATCACATTGAAAGGCTGTCCCCATTTTTCTGTTTATGCCACCGTTATGCAAAATACCTTAACCTTTTGAGCTTAGATTGAGATTTTAAAAACAGTCCATTCAAGTATCCTGGCTAATGCTGGTTTGGGTCAGTATTGACGTACAGCTATGAAGGATAGGATTGGTTTCATTGAGGGTCTTATAAACTGACTGGTGGTGAAAGGTGTCTGGAAATGTTTTCAGCAAAGGTAAAATCTTTAAGTTCTATGTTCAACACAACTTGAGCCTAAACTTGGCCCTTGTTTCACAGCTCGCCGCTTTCCTCCAATGTCGATGGACAGTTCAGAGGCAAACAACAAACCCATAATGCACCTTTGGTTTGAACTCAGTCTCATGAGCAGATTGCACTCAGCCCCATTTCCCCAGCCTGTCTTGACCAGGTTCCCTTGTACAAGGTACAACACTCTCAGCATGTAAGGTGATCCTGGGCAGTCCCATATGGAAGAGAATCAGAATTGCTACGGAAACCCAAAGTGCAATTGTTTTTCTCTTGGATTCCTATGTGCTCAGTACAGTGGAGTCCATTGAGTTCCAATGTTCTGAAATATAAACCTATTAAATTGGTCCAGCATGAATGCTTTTCTAGATGAATATAAAGTAAGTGTTCATGAACTACAGAATTCTTGAGCTAGAAGGCCCATCTTTTATAACTGTAGTCACCCTTTCATTTTATGGATAAAGAAGCCATAGCCCTATACGGGCAATGTTACTTGACAAGGTTCACCTAGTTAATGATGGAATACACACACTAGAATCTGGGTCTCTAGAGACTCTGTCTCCTCATCACCAGAGTAGGATAAAAATATATGTTACAGCCTGTCACACAGTAGTTGCTCTGTTGATGTCAGCTGATGCTGAACCCTAATGCCTGTAGGGTTCCTGGGAGTCATAGTTTCCTGATACACCAGCTGGCCTGGAGTTGTTCACGGTGGGATGGTGGAGGCCAGTGTGCCCGTGCCATCTTCATGTCTTCCACCATTTTCCCAGATTGTAAATAATCTTGGTCGGTGTGTACTTTATGAGGTTTTTTCTGTGTGCTCTGGTCCATCCCAGTTTTCACAGCTTATCCTCTCCAGTTGTTTAAGACGCTGGCTCATCTTGTTGCAATAACATTGTCAGTTCTTTAAGTACTCAGAGGTGCCCTTTCGATTTGAATGTAGCCAAGTTTTGTGAGTTCATTTCTCCCCTCAGTCTAGTTTCTTTCCATCCTTCACTTGGCAGGTGGCTCTCTCTTGTTAACAACCGTAAGTTCTTCAAAGCATACAGATCCCTCCCAGTCTCTCAGGAGGATATTTTCCCTATTTCTTTTTTCTCTTATTTATGGGAAGCAGAGCCAAATGTGAGACACTGAGCCCAGCAGGAGAGGCCAGACCTGGCCCAGGAAAAGCCAGTATGGCCTGGGCTGCAAGGGATTGAGCCAGGAATCTCAGGCTCATAAAACATCAGCACTGGAAGGGCCTTGGAGACCATCAGATTCAACCCTTCATTTTACAGAGAAGGAAACTGAGGCCTAAAGAGAGGCAGTGGCCTTGCCCAAGTCTGGTCAGGCATCAGTTTCAGAGCCAGGCCTAGAACCTTGGTTGCCCTCAAGCCAACTGTCTCTTACCCTACACCAGATGCTAAACCCTATTCCTGACTCATAGGTATAGAGCTGAACTGATTGTGTGATAACAGTTAAGTTACTGAGGCTTAGAATTCCATAGTGGTTAAGTGAGTTCAGGTGCCAGATGCCTGGGTTCAAATTGAGACCCTGCACTTACTACTAGCTCTGTGACCTAATGAAAGTTATTTAACCTCTCTGTGCCTCTGTTTCCTCATCTCTAAAGTGGGCATAATCATTTAAGCTACTTCTTTGGGTTGTTGTAAAGATTAAGATTAATAGGTCGTTACATGCCAAATATTAACATACGTTAACAAAAATGTTCTTAATTTTAAAGCATTTAGACAGTGACCGGCACGACTGCTGTTGTTTTGCAGGCCTCGATTTTAACCTGAATTCTATATTATCTCCCGATAAATTGAGATTTTTCTCCAGGGATCCTGCCTGATGGAATAACTCTAAATTGTGGGATACAGTATCTAAGAGTAGCAGGAGGATTTGTGTAGTGGAAGAAGACTTCTGGAAGAGGAGGTGGGATATCTACTGAGCTGTTGCAAGTGGGGATAGCTCATCTTTTAGCAACGCGAAGGAAAAATGTTCCATTATAAGAAAACAGACAACTTTTCTCACTTGCAGGAGTTTACGTGACTTATTCCACATATAATGTTGATTTCAGAGGCTGTTTGCCATTTTATTGCAGCCATTTTTCTCCCCAAAGAAATTACTTCACATAAAATTTAAAGTGAGGTAATTTCTCTCCATAGAATAGAAATTTTCTTGTTTTATTTTCAAAGCACCTATTGTGAAAATCGCCTTCGATACTTTGCAAAAAGTTGTTGACAACATCTGTTGATGTGAGGAGGCAAAGAAGACCAGTTCGTGTATTTGTTTGTGTAATTGGTCATTTTCAATAATGAAACAAGTACCCATAAACTTAGGCAAAACTAAAGCGAGGGGCTTGAAAAACCTTATCGCTAGCAATGTGAGTTCCCTCTTTTGGCCATCCCACATCTCTGCTACTCTCGCCCTCCCCACCCCCATTTGTTTATCTTCTTTGATAAAATGTCTCTTCAAATATTTTTGCCCATTTTTATTTTTATTTTTATTTTTCAAAGATTTCTATTAAAATATAGCTAACATACAATATTATATTAGTTTTAGGTATACACAATACTTACTCAACATTTATATATCTAAAGAAGTGATCACTATGTAAGTCCAAGAACCATCTGACACTATACCACACTATCACAATATTATTGACTGTATTCCTTATGCTGTACATTACATCCCCATGACTACTTTGTAACAACCAATTTGTACTTCTTAATCCCTTCCCTTTTTTTACCCACCTCCATCCTCCCTTCTGTCTAGCAACCATCAAAATATTCTCTGAATCTGTGAGTTTGTGTCTGTTTTGTGTGTTTTGTTCTTTAGATTTCACGTATAAGTGAAATCACATTGCATCTGTCTTTCTCTGTCTGACATACTCCACTCAGCACAATACTCTCCAGGTCCATCTATGCTGCTACAGATGGCAAGAACCCATTCCCTTCCCTGGTCGAGCAATATTCCATTGTATATATGTATCACCTACTCTTTATCCATTCATCCATTGATTTATTCTTTATCCATTTATCCATTCATTCAGCCAGGCTGCCTCCACGTCTTGGCCATTGTAAACAATGATGCAATGAACTTATGGCTGCACATTAATACCTCAAAGTAACATTTTGTGTTTCTTCAGATAAATACCCAGATGTGGGATTACTGGGTCCTTCTCTGTCTCTTGTTATAGCCTTTGATTTAAAGTCTGTTTTGTCTGCTATAAGTATTGTTACCCCAGTTTTTTTTTAATTTCCATTTTCATGAAGTATCTTTTTCCATCCCTTTACTTTCAGTCTGTGAGTATCTTTCTATCTGAATGAAGTGAGTCTCTTCTAGGCAGCATATATATATGCGTCTTGTTTTCTTATCCATTTAGCCATCTTATCTTTTGATTGGGGCATTTAATTCATTTACATTGAAAGTAATTGTTGATAGATACGTAATTATTGCCATTTTATTATTCATATTTTTTATCTTTTGTTGTTGTTGTTGTTCTTCTTCTTAAAGAAGTCCTTCTAAGATTACTTGTAATTCTGGTTAGGTGGTGATGAACTTCTTTAGCTTTTTCCTGTCTGGGAAGCTTTTTATCTGTCCTTCGATTCTAAATGATAGCTTTTCTGGGTAGAGTAATCTTGGTTGTAGGTCCTTGATTTTCATCACTTTGAATATTTCCTGCCAATCCCTTCTGGCCTGCAAAGTTTCTGTTGAGAAATAAGCTGATAGTCTTATGGAGCTCCCTTATAAGTTACTAGTTGCCTTTCTCTTGCTTTTAGCATTCTCTCTTTGTCTTTAACCTTTGTCATTTTAATTATGATGTGTCTTGGTGTGGGCCTCTTTGGATTCATCTTGTTTGGGACTCTCTGTACTTCCTGGGCTTGTATATCTGTTTCCTTCGCCAGCTTAGGGAAGTTTCCAGTCATTATTTCTTCAAATAGGTTTTCAATTCCTTGCTCTCTCTTCTTCTTCTTCTGGTACCCCTATGATGTGAATGTTGGTACACTTGATGTCCCAGAGGCCCCTTAAACTAGCCTCATTTTTTTTTTTTTGGATTCTGTTTTCTTTTTGCTGCTCTGTTTGGGTGTCTTATGCTAACTTGCTGATTCAACTCTGCTTCATCTAATCTGTTGATTTCCTCTAATGTGTTCTTCATTTTAGTTATTGTAGTCTTTATTTCTGACTGGTTCTTTTTTGTTTCCTGTCTCTTTGTTTAAGTTCTCCCTGAGATCATTGAGCATCCTTATAACCCATGTTTTGAACTCTGTGTCTGGTAGATTGCTTGTCTCCATTTTTAGTTCTTTTTCTGGAGCTTTGTTCTGTTCTTTCACCTAGGACATGTTTCTTTGTCTCCCCATTTTGGCTGCCTCCCTCTGTTTGTTTCTCTATATTAGGTAGGGATGCTGTGCCTCCTGGTCTTAGTAGAGTGGCCTTATGTAATAGATGTGCTGTGGGGCTCAGTGGCTCAGTCTTCCTGGTCACCTGAACTGGGTACTTCAGATGTGTTCCTTGTGTGGGTTGTGTGTGCCCTCCTGTTGTAGTTGAGACTTGATTGCTGTTTTCACGTCAATAGGAAGGACTGATCCTCGGGCTGATTGGTTGTGAGGACTGGTTGTGATGACAGCGGAGGAGTTGTCAAGCAGGGTCTGTCCCTATAGAGCAGATTTCACTTTAGCAGAGCTCTGGTGCCAGCCCAGCATGCCCTTTGGGTGATTCTTACTCAGGCTGGGTCTGAAGCTGGCCACCAGGTGTGCCAGCCCAGAGGCATCCTGGGACGGGACTCACCACAGTCCATGTTTAGCTGCAGCCAGTGCCTTGCCCGGGGCCACCTGGTATGAGCCACAAAGCAATCCACAGGTGGCTGTCACTTGCACTGGGCTTGGAGGTGCCTCAAGAGGCCCAACCGCAAACCAACACCAGGTATCACAGGTGCCTGGCTTAGGGCTGCCCAGCCAGAGGTATGGGACATGCCAAGGCCAGATGCTGCTTGTTTGGGTTTTGTGAACCTTTGAGAGATTTCAGGACAGTCTGCAGCATGAGCCAAGACAAACCGTTTACGTGGAAAAGCCACCGGAAGCAGCTTGAGTGGGTCAGGAATTTGGGTGGGGTGGGGTCTGAGGGGATCAGGGCCAATGAACAATGTTAGCCAGGTTGATGGATACTGAGATATGGCAGCCTCCTGTGTCTGCATGCTGGGAAGGGAGAGGACTCAACATAGGAATAATGGCTTCCGCCAGCTCCTCTGTCCAGAAGAAAGCTGCCCCTCCAGTCCTTGCTCTGAAGCCAGACGACTCAGTTCCTCCTGGCACGTCCCTGGCAGCCCTTGAGCCACCGCCCTAGCCCTGGAGCTCAGAGCGAGTAAGTCTGACAGGAAGTAAGTCTGTGTGCCGGTTCTTTAAGAGGAATGCTGGGAGCTTCAGCCACCCTCTGTCTCAGCCACTGTCTCTGCTGGTTTTCACGCCAGAAGTTATGGGCACTTCTCTCCCCGACACTAGAACCCTGGGCTGGGGAGTTTGGTGTGGGGCTGGTACCCTTCATTCCTCTGAGGGGGCCCTCCTGATTTTTAATGGTCACACATGGGAGGGGGACCAGCCATTCTTCATCTCTGCCCCTCCTAACAGTCTCAAGGTGGCTTCTTCTGTAGCATGTTGGTAGTTGTAGGACTTCGGTTTGGCTAGACTTACTAGGTACTATTTTGTGTGTCTTCCTTTACCCAATGTTTATCCATGTTGTTGCATGTAATTGTAGTTTATGCATTCTCATTGCTGTTTACTATTCCATTCCATTTCATGAATATCCTACTCTTTATCCATTCCATTGTTACCGGTCATTTGGGGTTTCCCACTTTGAACCTATCATAAATAGTGCTATCCTGTTCCTGCCAGCCTCTAAGCCCTTGCTTGAGTTGTTTACCTCTTCCTGTCATGCCCCCATTCATTTCACTACTTAAGATTCTGGCAATTTTAGAAAGTTTTAGTAATCATGGTCCATCCCTTTTGTGAACCTTTCTTAGGCTACCCAATACACCACATTATACTCTGTCATGGTATTTAACCTTGTAGCCATGAGTTGAACCCTAAGTACAATCTTCAGAAGGTTTTTGCAAAAAAAAAAAAAAAAAAAGTTTTACAAAATAATTATTATCTATCAAATATGAACTTAATAGGGTCTAACTATTCATCAAGAAGGAATTTGAGAAGTTTTTCCTAAAGATGTTAACATTGAGTTCACTTGTTGGTGTATGCAAGCAAAGGAGAAAATAAAAGCCTTCTAAGAGTTTATGTAAGTCAAAAAGGTGATTGGGACAACCAACCTCCATTTCATCTTTTTTTAGGAGAAATGTAGGCCAGGTTCATAGCATGATGTGATGGAGAAAATGACCAAGGTTGTTAATGACTTATGTGCTTCTGTCCTTAATTATTGCCAGTTTATGGGATGGGATACTGGGATGAAGTTGAAGTGGAGTGTTAGTATTGATTTTAATGTCATCACATGAGAAGGCAATGGAAACTTGTTGAAAAGATCTCAACTACTTTTTCAGATTAAGGAATTTGGGGGACCAAAAGGCTCTATGAATTAGTAGTGGCTTGAAATGCATCATTTTCTTACCAATGGGATAAGATAACTGAATACACTGAATTAGAAGATGCTAAAGTAAGAGCAAAATTCAAACAAAAATAAGCATAATGCTGATTTGTTCAAATAAGTAAAGATATTCAGGCTCAAACTGGACATAGCATTTGAACATTCATTCACTCATTCAGCCACATTTATCAAGCACCTACTACTATGTGTCAGGTACTATAATATAACCTAGAGAAACAATAGTGAACAAAATAAAAATGTCCCTGCTCTCTTAAAGTATATTAGTTAGGATATAGGTTCTGCTGTCTTTAACAGCGACTGAAAATAAAAGTGGCTAAATAAGATAGAAGTGTGTTTCTTTGTCACTTAAAAGTAGTCCTTGGTGGTCCAATTTATTTAGAAATTCTGTCATACATCTGTTATATCTATCTGTTACATTTCCCTCATTCACATAGTCCAAGATCGCTCAACATTGTATCCATGTTCTCAGCCACAGGAGAAAGAAAAGGGGAAAGAAATGGCATGCCCACTTCTTTTAAAGAACACACCTCAGAAGTTTTCCACATCACTTTCAAAGATATTTCCCTGGCCAGAATTTTGTTACATGGCCACTACCTGGTTCCAAAAGAAACTGGGAAATTTGTCTTGATTCTGAAAGATCATATACACAGATAAATTCAAGGACTCTATGTCTGTTGGGGAATGGGTAATGGAGGAGAAGCAGTAGTCTCTGCTATGCTCTAGTGGAGGGAAAAACCCAATAGACAAAACACAAATAAATCGATGGTATGTAGTTGGATGGTGACGTGTGATAAATAAAGCAGGGTACAGAAATAGAGGATCAAGGATAAAGAGATGCTATTTTAATAAGAGAGGTAAGAGAAGAATTCTCTGATGAGGTGGTATTTTGTCAAGAGACATATGGAGAATGTATAATTCACCCATTTATAAATGTTCCTAAGCTCATGGACTTGCAGTTACTTAGAAATACTGAAGTCGTATTGCAGAAGAAATTCACTCTCTTTCATGAGTAAGAATCATGCTTTAAGATTGCCGGCTGCCATCGTGTATCTGGTGATCTGCTTCACCACTGTTAATTCATTTTAAGAGAAACTGATTCATCTGAAAAGAAACCATGTTCATCAGAAGGATACATCATCACATAAATTTTGCAGAGAGGCATACACATCCCTGAACCAGCCAGCAATGTCTGATTATGTGGCTAAACACTGGGCAGTGTTGGAGACCAGTGGGCATTATGCAAGTACATTCCTTATCAGAAGAGTACTAAAAGTGAAATGTAAAGTCACCCTTAATAAAATAAACCTGAATAGAGAATTGAACTATGCTGTGGCTGAACACAGTCCATAGTGCTTGAGAATAATTAGGCATGTAAAACATTGATATTCTTATCAACATGATTAAAATTGAACCAGTGACAAGCAAGCCACCTGCAGACCCACGGCTAGGCTTATGCTCATCTGACTCAGTTTTTGGATGCCTCAATATTTTTATATGTTATCTCCCTAGCTAAAGCTTTACATTTAAAGCCTCCATTTTCTGCTAGCGTAGCCACAGCAGTTATATTAGTGGCTAATGGCTCACTGGTTACAGCTGATGGCCAACTAGCCACAGCTAATGGCCATCCAATCACAGTTGATGGCCATTTACTACCTGAGCCAGCACCTATCCATGTGAGGCCGAGAGCCTGGAAACTGCACTCCTGGCTCTGTCCCCACAGTAACCCTTTCTACCTAGAAGAATGCTTTGCATGCAACAGGTTCTCAGAACATATTTTTTAAAACTAATGATTGATTAAATAGGGACTGGGAAGGAGAATGCCCATATAGAAACCTAGAGGCTTGTGAGAAAACAAAACCAATGTTTTCAAAATTCAATTCGGTTACATTTGACAAGAGATATCACCAATAACCTTTGAAGGAACATTCTGATTGGTATTTTTCTGCCTGCTGCTTCTACCTTACTAGGAAATCATAAGGAGATAATAAACAAAACTTTGAGAAAAGATATCTTTGATTCCTTCTCTCACTTCCTCCTTCTTAGAGAGTGAAGAATGTAGAAAGGGGATGCTGGGCAGGACAGGGGAGGAGCCCTTGCAGTAGATAAATGTCTTACTTTGTGTCACCTGACTTGAGCATTTTCTGTCGGGTAGTTTTTGGTAATTTCTTTTGCAGATGTCTTTGGAGAAAGTTGGAATTATGTTGGTAAAAATGCATTTAAGATCACGCTGCAGATTGAACATACTGTATTTTATTTCCTTAAGCACAGGACAGGGAACTCTCTTTTTCGACCCCCACCCTCGTTCCATTTTGTGGTTTTTTTATTATTATTATTAAAAAAATAAAAATAAAATAAAAAGAGCAAAAAAGTCCAAAATGTCCTTTCCTACCTAGACTGAAAAACTAATTATTGCTTTGGGACTAAAGGTAGTGAGCATCATGTCTCATTCCTATTTAGTCAGTAGTTGCCTTTATATAAAGAACTGACTTTGGAAGACTAAAAAAAATATAGTCTTAAGGTGTGATTCATATTATTTCCCCAAGATTTCATTTTTATTTTATTATCCTCCAGCTCCATGACTAAATGTTATTTGGTGCTTGCAAATTGAAAAAGTCTGGAGTGCAATAAGCCATTTGCTGTTCCTGATTAATGGCCGTGGATATGCTTTTAAATCCTGCTGGTGAACCTGCAGTGTACTGTCCCAAGGAGTGCTTTCTGAAAACTTTTGGAGGACCTTCATTTCTTTGAGTTTTCATAATAGTGGAATGTGTTATAGAGGCAGCCAAACGAGCAGTTAAGAGTTGGGCTCTGGAAGCGGTCCCGGCTCCACCATTAACTCGCAGTGGAGCCTTCAGCAATTTCCTTGTTCTCCCTAAGCCTCCATTTTTGTCACCTGTAAAATGAGAATCATGAAAATACACATAGAGTCATGAGGACTGGATAGCTAAAAATGCACTATACATAGCTCATAGAAAGTGTTTCAACAAATTTTAGGGGCTACTATTAATATAATGGTCTCTACAACCATTACTACTAGTAACAAATTGTGAAGTTCTGTAGTAGAGAAATGTGCTCTTTTCATCTGAGCAGATGGTGTACACAATATCAGTATCTTATTTACTGTCATAGGATCTTACATGACATTTTTCCTCTGCTAAGTGGTAGTTGATTACAGTCTGTTGTCACTCCTAGATTGTACACCTGCTCACCGGCTCTTAAATATTAGCCTCTGCATCTGCCAGGAGACTTTTAGGGTGGCTTGCATTGAGCAGGTCCTCTGGAAAGGTTATTGAATTGCAGTGGGAAGTTATTGTGGGGGGCTGGGTTCCAGAATGAGGGCTCCTCTTATAAATATCCACACAGTCGCTGAATGAAGGCCGGGGACAGAGGTTTGGGATTTTCCATTCCAACCAGGAACTGGGGCTGCCAAGGTGCTCGTCACTATAGTAAGAACCACCCTTACAGTCTCTGGGTGAAGTTGAAAAGTAGAACAGATTTGGAAAACAGAAGTTAGTCCGTTTTACAGGGTGGTCAGATTAGTTTCTTTAATTTTTTTTCCTAGTAAATATTTTAAATTATGAAAGTGAATGGTCAGCTCTTGAGATTTAAATTTGTAAATTGCCAGAATCCTGATTGAAGAAACAGGCAGTAAGAGTGTCAGTATAAATGATGAAATCCTCAAGTGACAAATACAAGTCTGAGAGTCTCAAGATGCAATTAAGCAAGTCTTGCAACATATGATGGGTGGGGACAGTCAGCTCCACGAGCTTCAGCTATAGATGACGATGGCCTCACTGGATCTTCCCAGCCAACAAGGATGAAATCAAAGCTAAGCAAACTGAAAAACTGTCCAGATTCTCTGTACAGTCTGTACATGAAGAGGTGACAGATCCTCCCTGCTAAGCCCCTGGGCTGCAAGAAGGGTTTGGGAAGAGAGAGAGAGACAGACATCAAGTCCAACTCTGCGATGGTTGCCTTTCCCTCTGCTGGCCAACGCTACCTTTATCTCAGCTCATCTTCACTAAACCTTCCACATCCTGTTTCCCCGCGGACCTCTGCGTTTCTGGGATTTGTGTTAAGAATTCCGAATGTCCCCATTGTCCTTCTCAAGTATAACATAACAGTATTTAATAATGATGACTAAATACCTTCTGTGTGGCCAGTGCTGCGTAGGAAGTCTGTCTGATTACAAACTCCATTCACCCCATGACACACAAACCATTTTAAATACAGCTTTTACTTCATGATTTTGAAGGGATTTTTGTAATTTTGAGCCTTTTATATAATAAATTAGTTGTTTGGTTTCTGTGATTTCAGCTGTGTTAAATTTCTACATGATTGTGTCGAGTAAACTTGGAGTTAACTAATTGACGTGATGTTAGGTTTTGAGGAAATTTCATTCACTCATTAGTCTTGCTATTGTAGTTTTTCTTTCACATTTTAGCTAATAAATTACTTCTTCAGTTCGTTAGCTGTACACATATTATCATGAACAAGAGAAGACAGACTCAGTTTCTGCTTTCGTGGAGCTTATGGTCTAGTGCGGCCTTTCTTCAGGCATGGAAATTAAAGATACACCACTCGGTGAAATGAGGTCATGTGGAAGGGTAGCTGGCCCCTTGTTCTGCACACTCTTACAACAGCAGAGGATGGAAAGGTACGTATGTGGTGGTTGCTTCTGTGCAGGAGACTGCTTAGCTCTTTGCCAAACCTATTTCCCTTCCTCTTCAGCTCCCAGCTAGACCCCCACATGGTTCCCAGACTCCCCTCCAGTGAGATGCATCCATATGCTTGTGTTTTGGCCAGTGGAATGTGGACAGAGTGAAGTGTACCACATATAGCTGGGCCCATTAACAAAACCTCCTAGTCAATCCTCTACGCTGTCTTTCTTTTCCCATCCACCTGCTGGAGGGGAAAGAGTGGATACCCAGGGAGGATGGAGGGTGAGATGCAAGGAGCCTGGTTCCGGAATCCCGCATGGAAGTCTGCCTGCTGAGCACCTGCAGCAGACTGTGTGAGTGCAAAATACATGACTTTTTTTTTTCCCCAAGTCAAGTTGGTGTCCTTTCAATCTTAGTTGTGGAGGGCACAGCTCAGCTCCAGGTCCAGTTGCCATTTTTCTAGTTGCAGGGGGCACAGCCCACCATCCCTTGCGGGAGTCAAACCGGCAACCTTGTGGTTGGGAGCCCACTGGGCCATGTGGGAATCACACCGGCAGCCTTTGGCGTTAGGAGCAGGGAGCTCTAACCGCCTGAGCCACTGGGCCGGCCCCCAAAATACACTACTTTTTGAAGCTGCTGAGAGTTCAGGGCTTATCTCTTCTAGTAGTCAGATTTACCTTAGTCATTAATAACATTCCCTTACAGTGCTTTTAGTCTGTTGGGGTGAACAGACAAAAATTAACTGACCACATCAATTATTCAGGTGAAATTAAAATGCCCTGCTCAATCAGAGCATATGAAGGCAAGCTTAAATAGATTGCAGTTTTTTGTTTTGTTTTGTTTTGTTTTAGATTACCGTCATTTTTGAAGAGCTGGAATTTGAGAGCTGAAAGAGAAACATGAACCTTTTATTATGAAAGGAGACAGTAAAATAATGGGGACAACAGTTGGTCATAGGGTTGTTCTGAGGATTAGTTAACGTTATATTGTAAATAAACTCATCATTACTTATGTAAATTAACAAAACAGAATATTGCCTGAATCGTAGCAAATGTTTATTTTTTTTTGTTGTCATACTTTTGAATTATATTTCCTCGGTTCAAATCCTAGCTCTGCCTCTTTCTTGCACCCTGGCAGGTTACTTAGCCACTCTGAGGTTCAGTTTCCCCACCTATCAAGTGGAGATGTTAAGAATACATACCACATAGAATTGTGAGGAGTGATAAAATAATTTATGCATCCCTCCTCAGTGACTCAAGTAGCACATAACAAATTTATGGCCTTTCTCTTCAAGCTGCTTTAAAACATCTTTTACCTTGAGCTGTCACAGTATTAGGCTCCATAGGGATACTCTGTGATCCCTACTCACAAACATCTCACTATCATTTAGGAAGGCAAGACATACACACAGGATTAAATAATCGTTCAAGTCATTATGTGATTTCATGTGAATATGAGTAGTTATATCACTGTTGTGGCCACATATCAGTTTGAATTATCAAAGGACCTTTGAATCCTGTCTGAGGTGCTGCCTAACTCAAAGTCTATATCCAGTGGATTTCTGTAGTTTGGCTATTCTATGGCGCTATACAGATATCCATAGAAGAGCCAAACTACAGAAACCCACTGGATTTTATATATATCGCTATATATATTTTATATATAGCGGCATATTATATATGCCATTATTTCTTTAAATAGGCTTTCCACCCCTTTCTCTCTACCTTCTCCTTCTGAGATTTCCATAGTATATATTATTTCTGTTGATGGTGTCCCATAAGGATTCTTCATTCCTTTTTATTTTTTTTCCTCCTGTAATTTGTAATTGGATAATTTCAAATTATCTATCTTCAAGTTAACAGATTATTTCTTCTGATTCATCAAGTCAAGCTCTTAAAGCTCTCTATTGCATTTTTAAATTTATTTGCAAATTGTATTCTTCAGCTCCAGAATTTCTGTTTGTTTCTTTATGATTTCTGTCTCTCTGTCAAACTTTATACTTTGTTCACATTATTGTTTTCCTGATTTCATTGAGTTGACTCCGTTCTTATGAATTTCCTCAGCTTCCTTAGAACAACTATTTAAAAATTTTTGTCAGGTAATTTGTAGATTCCATTTCTGTGGAATCGGTTACTGGAAAATTATTGTGTGCCTACACCAGTGTCATTTTTCCTGTGTGTGTGTGTGTGTGTGTGTGTGTGTGTGTGTGTGTACTTTGAAGTCTTTTAAAGCTGTCTAGGCTGTGTTTTTTTTTGCTAACTTCTACAAAAAGATTTCAATTGGAATTATACTGAATCTATACTAGTACAATTTGTATAGAATTGCTATTTTATTTATTTATTTTAAATTCCCATCTCCCCTCCCCTTTGGCAACCATCACCTTATTCTCTGTATCTATGGATCTGTTTCTATTTGGTTTATTCATTTATTTTGTTTTTGAGAGTCCACATATAAGTGAAATCATACCATATATGTTTTTCTCTGTCTTACTTATTTCACTTAGTATAATAACTTTAGGTCCATCCATGTTGTTACAAATGGCAAAGTTTTATTTTTTATTGCTGAATAATATTCCATTACACACACACACACACACACACACTCACACACCTTTGTCCATTTATATATTGATGGACATCTAGGTTGCTTGTATATCTTGGTTATTACTAGCAATGCTGCAGTGAACATAGAGGTGCATATATCTTTTTAAATTAGAGTTTTTTGGTTTCTTTGTATAAATGCCCAGAAGTGAAGTTGCTGGATGGTATGGCAGATCTATTTTTAATTTTTGAGGAATCTTCGTAGTGTTTTTCATAGTGTCTGCACTAATTTACGGTACCACCAAAAGTGCACAAGAGTTCCCTTTTCTCCACATCCTCGCCAGCACTTGTTATGTGTTGATTTCTTGATGATAGCCATTCTGATAGGTGTGAGGTGATACCTCATTGTGGTTTTAATTTGCATTTCTGTGATGATTAATAATGCTGAGCATCTTTTGGCCATCTGTATGTCTGCTTTGGAGAAATGTCTATTCTGTTTCTCCGCCCATTTTTAAATTGAATTGTTTGTTGTTTTGGTGTTAAGTTGTAGGATTTCCTTATCAGATGTATAATTTGCAAATATCTTCTCCCATTCAATAAGTTGTCTTTTTGTTTTGTTGATGGTTTCCTTTGCTGTACAAAAACTTTTTAGTTTGATGCAGGCCCATTTGTTTATTTTTTCTTTTATTTCCTTGCCCTAGGAGACATATCTTAAAAGATATTGCTAAAAACGATGTCAAAGAGTTTACTGCCTATGTTTTCCTCTAGGAGTTTTGTGATTTTAGTTCTTAGATTTAAGTCTTTAGTTCATTTTGAGTTTATTTTTGTATATGGTATAATAAAGTGGTCCAATTTCGATTTTTTACATGCATCTGTCCAGTTTTCCAAACACCACTTATTGAATAGACTATCTTTACACCATTGTATATCCTTGCCTCTTTCGTCATATGTTAATTGACTGTATAAGCAAGGATTTATTTCTGGGCTCTTTATTATACTCCATTGATCTATGCATCTGTTTTTCTGCCAGCACCATACTGTTTTGGTTATTGTAGCTTAATAATGTAGTTTGATATTAGGGAGCATGATGCTTCCCACTTTGTTCTTTCTCAAAATTTCTTTGGCTATTCAGGGTCTTTTGTGGTTCCACACACATTTTAGGATTAGTTGTTTTAATTCTGAGAAGAATGATTTTAGTATTTTAATAAGGATTGCATTGAATCTGTGTATTGCTTTGGATAGTAAGGACTTTTTAACAATATTAATCCTTTCAGTTCATGAGTAAGTTTTATTCTTCCATTTATTTGTATCTTCTTCAATTTCTTTCTTCAGTTTCTTATAGTTTTCAGAGTACAAGCCTTTCATCTCTTTGGATAAATTTATTCCCAGCTATTTTTTGCTTTGTGATACAATTGTAACTAGGGTTGTTTTCTTTATTTTTCCTTCTGATTGTTTGTTATTAGTGTATAGAGACACAAGAGATTTGTGTATATTAGTTCTAACAGTTTTCTGGTGGAGTCTTTAGGGTTTTCTATATATAGTGTAATGTCATCTGCAATAATGAGAGTTTTACTTCTTCCTTTCCAATTTGGATGCCTTTGATTTCTTTTTCTTGTCTGATTGCTGGGGCTAGGACTTCTAATACTATGTTGAATAGAAGTGGTGACAGTAGTCATCTTTGTCTTATTCCTGATCTTAAAAGCTTTTAGCTTTTCATCATTGAGTATGATATTAGCTGTGGATTTGTCACAGGCAACCTTTATTATGTTGAGATATGTTCCTTCTATACCCACTTTGTTGCACTTTTATATCATAACAGGATATTGACTTTTGTCAAATGCTTTTTCTGCTTCTACTGAAATGATATGGTTTTTATCCTTTATTTTGTTAATGTGATGTATCACATTGATTGGTTTACAGATGTCAAACCATCCTCACATCCCTGAATGAATCCCACTTGGTCCTGGTGTACATCCTTTTAGTGTATTGTTGGTCTGGTTTGCTAATATTTTGTTGAGAGTTTTTGCATCTATGTTCATCAAGTATATTGGCCTGTAATTTTCTTTTACTGTAATGTCTTTGTCTGGATTTGGTATCATGACAATGCTGGCTTCATAGACTGAGTTTGTAAGCATTCCTTCCTCTGCAATTTTTTGAACTAGTTTAAGAAGAATAGATATAAATTCTTCTTTGAGTCTTTGGTAGAATTCACCTGTGAAGCCATCTGGTACTGGAATTTTGTTGGGAATTTTTTTATTGCTGTTCCAATTTCATTGCTAATAATAGGTCTGTTTAGATTTTGTATTTCTCCCTGGTTCAGTCTTGGAAGGTTGTATACTTCTAGAAATTTATCCACTTTTTCTATATTGTCAGATTTATTGGCATATACTTGTTTGTAGCATTCTTTAATGATTCTTTGTATTTCTATAGTGTCAGTTGTAACATCTTTTTCATTTATGATTTTATTTATTTGAACTCTCTCTCTTTTTTTCTTGAGGAGTTTAGCTAAAGATTTGTCAGTTTATCTTTTTAAAGAACCAGCTCTTAGTCTATTGTTCTTTTTAATTTCTATTTTGTTAATTTCTGCTCTGATCTTAACTATTTCCTTCCTTCTGTTTACTTTGGATTTTGTTTGTGCATCTTTTTCTTGTTCCTTTAGGTGTAGAGTTAGGTTGTTCATTTGGGGCTTTTTTGTTTTTTGAGGTAGGCCTATATGGCTATAAATATCCCTCTTAGAACTGCTTCTGCTGCATTCTGTAAATTTTGAAAAGTTGTATTTTCATTTTCATTCATTTCAAGATAATTTTTGATATTCTGATTAATTTCCCCTTTGAGCCATTGGTTGTTTAGTAGCATTTGTTTAGTCTACACTTACTTGTTTGTTGTTGTTGTTGTTGTTGTTGTTGTTGTTGTTTTTCAGTTTTCTTCCTGTAGTTATTTCTAGTTTCATGCCACTGTGGCCAGAAAAGATGCTGGATATGATTTCAGTCTTCTTGAATTTATTGAGACTTGTTTTATGGCCTAAAATATGATCCATCCTGAAGAATGTTCCTTGTGAACTTAACAAAAATATGTATTCTGCAGTTTTTGGATGAAATGTTCTATAAGTGTCTATGAGGTCCATCTGGTCTAATGTGATAATTAAGACCATTATTTCCTTATTGTTCTGTCTGGATGATCTATCCATTGATGTGAGTAGAGTATTAAAATACTTTATCATTATTGTATTACTGTGGATTTCTCCCTTAATCTCCATTAATAATTGCTTTATATATTTAGGTGCTCCTGTGTTGGGTGCATAGATATTTATGATTATTATATCCTCTTCTTGGATTAACCCCTTTATGTAATGTCATTCTTTGTCTGTTTTAACATTTTTTGTTTTAAAGTCTATTTTGTCTGATAGGGGTATTTCTATCCCAGCTTTCTTTTCATTTCTATTTGCATGGAATATCTCTTTCCATCCCTTCTCTTTGAGCCTGCATGTGTCTTTCGATTTGAAGTGAATCTCTTGTAAGCAATATATAGATGAGTCATTCAGCTACCCAATGTCTTTTTATTGGAGCATTTAATCCATTTACATTTAAAGTAATTATTGATATGTCTGTATTTATTGCCATTTTGTTAATTTTTTTTTTTTTTGGTTGTTTTTATAGTTCTCCTCTGCTCCTTCTTCTCTTGATCTCTTTCTTTATGGTTTTCTTTAGTATTTTGTTTGGGTTCCTTTATCTTTTTTGTATATTTTTTGTAGGTTTTTTGGTTTGTGGTTACCATGAGGTTTATATATCATTCTATATCTGTGTCAGTCTATTTTAAACTGATAGACATTTACGTTTCAGTATATTCTATAAGGACTACATTTTTATGTCCCCCTCCACACTTTATGTTATTGATGTCATGTTTTAGATCTTTTTGTGTTATATATCGCCTAACTACTTATTGTAGTGTGAGTTGAGTTTGATACTTTCTTCTTTTGACTTTTATTGTAGCTTTTTAAATGTCTGATTTGCTGTATTTATCAAATATTTGGCTTTACCTGTCAGATTTTTCCTTTCTCATATGTTCTTATTTCTGGTTATGGCCTTTCCTGCTTAAAGACCCTCTAACACTTCTTGTAAAGCTGTCTTAATGGTGATAAGCACCTTTAGATTTTGCTTGTCCAGGAATCTCTTTACTTCTCCTTCAATTCTGAATGATTACCTTGCTGGGAAAATTATTCTAGCCTTGTGCATTCCTTTCTTTCAGCACTTTAAAGATGTCGTGCCAGTCCCTTGTGGCCTATAAAATTGATGCTGAGAAATCAGCTGATAGCCTAAAGGGGTTTCCCTTGTGTGTAATTCATTGTTTTCCCTCTCTTCCTTTAATATTGTCTCTTGTTAATTTTTGCCATTTTAATTATAATATGTCTTGGTGTGGGTCTGCTTGGGTTCATCTTGTTTGGAATACCACATTTTGCCATATATAATGCTCACTTTTTTGCCCAAATTTGTGAGAGAAAATAAGGATGCACATTATACATGGGTAGTACTAATTCCATATCTATGTAAATGTTTTAAATTCTTTTATTTCTGCTTATGAGTTAAAAGTGTAACTCTAGAAATCAATAATGATATTTGTATGCAGAATAATATCCTGGAATATGATCATTGGTTTTGTTGAACTTATGATGAACTTACATCAACAAGGAGTTCTTGGCCTTCTACCATGTTTCCCCGATAATAAGACCTAGCCGGACCATCAGCTCTAATGCATCTTTTGGAGCAAAAATTAATATAGGACCAGTCTTATTTTACTATAATATACGACCCAGTCCTATATAATATAATATAATATAATATAATGTAATATAATATCAGGTCTTATATTAATTTTTGCTCCAAAAGATGCATTAGAACTGATGGTCCAGCTAGGTCTTATTTTCGGGGAAACATGGTATAATGCGTAAATATCGTAAATTTGTTACTGGTACATAAAATTTCCTGTACTTTGTATCTGTTCTTGTGTTTTGTAATTATTTGTTACATAAAATTTCTTGTACCATAACATATTAAAAAATAAATGTTAAAATTCTTTCATAATACAGAAAACAAGTACCTAAATGTAAACAAATAAAAATTTAAATCAAAAAATTAAAATGAGGGCCGGACCGGTGGCTCAGGCAGTTAGAGCTCCGTGTTTCTAACTCCGAAAGCTGCCGGTTCGATCCCCACATGGGCCAGTGGGCTCTCAACCACAAGGTTGCCAGTTCAATTCCTCGAGTCCCACAAGGGATGGTGGGCTCTGCCCCCTGCAACTAGGATTGAACAGGGCAACTTGAGCTGAGCTGCTGCTGAGCTCAGATTGCTCAGTTGGTTGGAGCGTGGGCTCTCAACGACAAGGTTGCCAGTTCGATTCTTCGACTCCCGCAAGGGATGGTGGGCTGCGCCCCCTGCAACTAGCAATGGCAATTGGACCTGGAGCTGAGCTGCGCCATCCACAACTAAGACTGAAATGACAACAACTTGAAGCTGAACTAAGATTGAAAGGACAACAACTTGACTTGGAAAAACAAAAAGTCCTGGAAGTACACACTGTTCCCCAATAAAGTCCTGTTCTCCTTCCCCAGTAAAATCTTTAAAAAAAAAAAATTAAAATTTAAGATTTTTTTTCCTGAAAGTTTGACCCAAAAATGTGGGTGTGCATTATACACCAGAGCACATTAGACATGGCAAAATATGGTTCTCTGCTTCTTGTACCTAGATGTCCATTTCCTTTTCCAAATTAGGAAAGTTTTCAGGCATTATTTCTTTAAATAAAGTTTCTGTTCCTTTCTGTCTTTCTTTTCCTTGTGGGATCCCTATAATGCAACTGTTTGAGTGCTTGATGTTATCTCAAAGGTCCCCCTGTATTTTTTAATTATTTTTTCTTTTTAGTTGATTTCCACTAGTCTGTCTTCCAGATTGCTGATCTGTTCTTCTTTCTGTATTAGCTTTTATGCTGTTGATTCCTTCTAATGTATTTTTAATTTCAGTTTTTATATTCTTCAGTTCTGCTTGGTTCTTTATTATGCTTTATAAGTCTTTGTTGAAGTTCTCCCCAAGTTCCTCTATGTCACTCTCAAGTTTGGTGAGCATCCTTATGACTGTTTCTTTGAATTCTTTATCAGGCAAATTACTTAATCTCCATTTCCTTAGGTTATTTTTTTCCATGGAGATTTTTCTTGTTCCTTCATTTGAGAGATATTCTTCTGTCTTTTCTTTTTTACTTTCTCTGTTTGCTTATAATGCATTAAACAAAACAAAATAGCTGTCTTTCCCACTCTTGAAAAAATGGCCTTACATAGAAATGGCCTCTGTGTATAGTCTGTGTGCCAAGTGGTTTTGGCAGGCTGGTAGGAGCCGAGCAGGTGCTGAAGGCATCCAGGACACTGGCCCACTGAGTCAGAGTGGCTCTGGATGGGAAGGCTAGATGCATGCATCAATACCCTGTTGACCTGCTTGTTCCCTTTGTTTGGGGCTAAAATGGGTTTGGGCAATGTGTCGAGGAACACACTGCAGCAACCTTGCAGAGAGGCCAGAATGCCTGGATAGAGCCCCTCTTACCCTATGCAGGTAGAGGCAGATATAAACAGCGGTGTTCACCGGCTCCTCCTACTCCGGAGAATTCCCAGAGAATTTCTGCAGTCCCCGGAAGGGTTCCTAGGCTCCTCAGCCTTTGCTATACAGTTACTCTTTTATTTGTTGTAGAAAAAGTGGACTTGTGTAGAAGCGATGTCTATGTAGGCTTTAGGTGCTGGGTAGTTTGAGGAAGCCGGTTGGAGCTGGGCAGGCACTTACAGCGCCTGGGGCACTGGCCTGCTTGGCTGGAGCGGCTCCGGCTCCGGCAGGGAGGCTAGGTGTGTGTGGTGACGCCCTGTTGTTCCTGTTTGCTCCCTTTGTTCGGAGGCAGAAGGCTCTGGCAATCTAGCTGAGAATGTGCTGTGGCGATCTTGCAGGTAGGCTGATGTACCGGAATGCGCTCTGGCCCACCCTGTCGAAGTGCAGAAGTGCAGGGGGAGATAAAACAATGGCGCTCACCGGCTCCTCCAGTCCGGAGAATTCCCACAGGCCCAGAGGGCTCCCGCCGTTTTCCAGCCTTCTCTGTTTGGTCTCTTTCTCTTGTTTGTTATTCAGAAGGTTTTCATTAAATCTTTAGTTATCTGGCAGAAGTAATTGCTCTCTATATACATGTATTTTGAGTTTGCTCATGGGAGGGGTTGAGTTCAGGGTCTTTCTACTCTGCTACCATCTTGGACCTCCACAAGATTATATTTTTAGCAAGCTCTCTCCTATCTCAGTCGGTATGAATTTTACAAAAGGGAAAGATTAATTCTTTTGGTTCCATTTTGAAAAAGTGGCACTCATTTACTCTTGGATTTTTATAACATTAAAAAGAGAGGGTTGAAAAAAAGATAAAAGGGTTGGGCTAGATAAGTGGTTTTTAAATGTGGTTGGAACATCACCAGAATTTATGCTCCTCTTTGTCAAACACCATGAAATTATATTTTATGAAACATTAAATAACTAGAAATACCATTACCTACTAAAGTAAGTACCTTCTTATTTAAATACCTTCTTATTTTTGATTCTAGGATAGACTGTTTGGTAGTATACAAATGTTTAAAGTGATTGATTTTTCAGATTTTAATAGTTACATATCTGTTCTACAAAACTGAGAATACAAGAGAGAAAAAAAAGAAGAAAAAAGATCTGTAACTGAACCACCAAAGAATGGTCAATGTTAGTATTTGGTGAATTTTGAATCTTTATTCTATACATACACTTTTTTAAAAATACATTTGAGTCATCTTACATATAATGTTTTTTCTTAGCCTTTTTAAAAAAGAACAGCTTCATTAAGATAAATTTACATAGCATAAAATTTGCCTTTTTAAAATGTACAATTCAGTGGAGTTTTTTCGTATATTCAGAGTTGTACAACCATTACCATAATCAACTTTAGGACATTTTTATCACTCCAAAGAGAAACGTCATACCTATCAGCAGTCACTATTCTACTTTGTTTCTATGCTTATTATAGACATTTCATATAAATGGAGTCATACAATAGATGGCCTTTTGTGACTGGCATTTTTTACTTAGCTTAATGTTTTCAAGGTTCATCCATGGGTAGCATTTATCAGCACTTTGTCCCTTTTTTTGGCTGAAAAATATTCCTTTGTATGGGTATTCCACTTTTTACTGATTCATTCAGTAGTTAGATATTTAGATTATTTCTACTTTTTGGCTACATAAATAATGCTGCTGTGAATATTTTGTACAGATTTTTCTGTGGATATCTAGGAGTAGAAATGCTGGGTTATATAGTAATTCTATGTTTAAAATTTTGAGAAATCAACCAAACTACTGTTCAAAATGACTGCACCATTTTCATAATGTTTTACAGGCTACTTTTTCAACTAGCATTATACCACAATCATTTGCATGTGTCACTAAATTTTCCTTGAAAACATTTTTAATAGCTGACCTGTACTCCAATATATGGTTACACAGTGATTAAGTCAATCATTTTCTTAATGTCAGACTGTTATTATTATTAATAGTATTATTATTATAAATAATAATAATACAGTGATATTGTATGCATCTCTAAATATTTCTTTTAGAGTAAATTCCTAGAGGTGGCCTGGGACTGGGTCAAAGGGTGTAGACATATTAAGACCCCTAATACTTAGAGCTACATTTTCCTCTAAGGATTAACAACCTACACCAAGCTGTGTGCATTGCCCTGGTTATATCCTTTGCTTGTTCTGTGAATGAGAACCTCGCAAAAATCTGTATTAGTTTTTTATTGCTGTGTAGCAAACTACCACAAGTACAGGGACTTTAAACAATATGAATTTATCATCTCAGTTTCTGTAGAATAGAAGTCCGGTGTGGTGTGGCTGTATTCTCTGCTCAGATTTTCACTCGGCTGAAATCAAGGTGTCATCCAGAGTTGCCGTTCTCATTTGGGGCTCAAGATCTTTTTCCAAGCTCACTGGTTGTTGGTAGAACTCATTTCCTTTTCACACTTTCTATTCATTAAGTTACTGGTTTTTTCCCTTTTAATTAGGAAAAAGCACACTGTTACTCACTTTTAGTAGTTGAATACCTACGCGATTGTACATTCTGCAAGTAGAGTTTGAGAACCAGTGGACTAGATGATTTTAAGATATTTTACCATTCGTTATTTATGTGGTTATTTTTCTGCAACGAAAACCAAACTGTAAGTGAATTGGTGTAACACAGCCTTTCAGGGGGACCTCTCCTATTAACAATGAGACAGAGACATTTTTTAATGAAGAGTTAATGCTTCATTTGTTTGTGATTATGCGTTAAAAAGATTTTTTAAATTGTCAAGTGCTGCATAAACGTTAGCTGTTGTTATTGGTGTGTAAATGTGGGGGAGCTCAGTGCAATTTGTCAGTTCTCTTCCCTTTGCAGGGTTGTGCCTGTCTCTGGACTCAGAAACTTCAATGGCAGAGATGTCAATGACTCTTAGCCTTTTCCACAAGTGTGTTCTCTGGAACTCCAGCCCTGCAAAGAATTTTTCTGAGCCAAGCATTCCATGATAACCAAGTTTGGGGAACATTACATTTTATAGTTCTATGGAAAGTCATAGTACACATGAACATTTGAAAAGTTCTTCTTCAGTAAAGACCGTGTTTGAATTACTAGACCACGTTTTCCTTGGCTACAGAACAAGCGTACTATAGGCAAAGCCGATGTATGTGTCTCTCTCCCTCCATCAATCAGGGTAAGCAGCATTGAGTGGGTCACCTAAAACTTGGGTGATGACCAGGAACCTGAAGGAGTAAGCCTGAGTTTTAGAACAAATCACCAACTTGTCTAGGATGCTAGTTCCTCCTTGGTAAAAGGAGGATGGAGGATTCCTTATGCTTTAAAGTCTCAGTTGTAACATTACGGGATTCTATCATTTACTTTGTTGTAAAAGTATAAAGGAAAAACTCATAAACACAGCTTTGCCAAAAATAAATTATAACAAAAACCATACCAAAACAAAAAAATTAAAATCGTCTGCTATACCTCTAAGAAACAATTGGATCATGGGAATTTTTCCTCATTAATTTTTGAATAGTCCCATAGCATGAGCATGTGCATATATCAGCACATAGCTTGTGTGTGATGTCTAAAGGACGAGTTCAGGTGTATGCTTCCATGTAGAAGACCTACAGGGTGGTGATAATGTGAAACGGAAATGGATAAAAGAAGTTTGGCTGAACACACACAGATGTGATGGAAAGCAGGAAAATTAGATGTATGAAAAGGTATGTGTTGAGAGCCTAGAGTGACATGAAAGGTGTAGTTTAGATGAATTTCCTAGGCTGTGGTGCATAGGATAGATCAGGAAAGAGAATTGCTGCAAAGACCAGGACTGAGGCGTCAGTGGCAGCTTGATGGGCAGAGATGGGCTGTGTATGTAGAGGAAGGGTTATTGGAACATGGTAGTTCATGAGGTCTGACTATAGGGGGAGAAGGAGGAACTAGTGGTGACTCAAGGGTGGAGATCTCAAAAGAGGAAGAGGTACCATTGGCCATGACAGGGAAGGCGTGCAGAATTAGTGATTTAGAGGTAATATGTTTTTCGTAAGATACATTGTGATCTAGAGGGGTAGCAAGACAGCCCCATGGAGCTGGCCAGTAGCAAGTGAGCACGTTGGAAAGTGTGACTGAGAAAAAAGTAACTCCACTGCTTCACTTATCAGAAACATTTGTGTTACACTTTAATCTTTTTACTTATGTACCATTGCACTAGTAAGGTACCTTTATATTTCACCTACCTCATCTTCTACCTTGTCTGAGGGTGAATGAATAGTGCTTCAAAACATGTGACATTTATACTGCCTTTTGAGCTCCATTTTATTTCTTTATGTTTTAGTGACTATAATGAGTGGTCCCTGCTTCAACTTAATTACTGAGCAATTTTTTCCTGATCCTGATGGCTTTTTTGTTTGTTTCCATCGTGGCTTTTGAAGAAGTACCTACGTTTGGTTAAATTGGGCAGAGTATTAAATTACATCAAGTTAGAGTGGAAGTGTGTTGCTTGTGTTTTTTGTTTGCCTTCTTCAAATGAAACGGCTGCTAAAAGCAACATCCATATGAGCATTTTAATTTTCATGATTTTAATGGCATATGGTATGTAGGTCAGGGCTCAGGTGGGGTGAGAGGCAGTGTGGCTTTGAAATGAAGGCTTGCTGCATGCCTGGTCTTAGTCAAGTTACTTTCCCTCTCTAAGCTTCAGCTGTTTCAGCTGTAAAATGGCGATAATCATGCTACTTATTTCCTAACGTGGTTGTAAGACTTGAGTGAGTTGGTACATATGAAGGCTTAGCATCTAGTAAATACTCAGTAAATATTATTATTATTAGCAATGGAACTGTGTGAGGTCTACAGTTGATAGAACTGGTTAGAAATTTTAATTATATAGAAAAGAACAAAGACGTAACAATGAAGGCGAATATGGGAAAATAAGATTAGCTAGCTCTGAATGTCTGTTTCTTAGTTTTGTGAGGTTGGCAGGACTTTACTTCCCTGTGCTTTGAAGAAATGAGTACTCTGTGGCTTGCCTTACAAGAAAATTACAAGGATTAGTGCTTTTATACTGAACTTCTGGACTCTCTGATTGCAAAGTAGGAAATATTTTTTGCAGCTGTGAAGCATTAATGTTAGCATGAACCGAGGCACAATCACTGGACTTGGATTGTTTTTTTCTGCCCTTTTTCACCTTTTATGAAACTTTTCTGTGTTTCTTGGTTGTGAAACTAAAGAAATGGCAGAGAACGTGCCTCCAAGGGTTGAGGGAGGAGGAAGCCACGGGACGAGAGCACGGGATTCTTAGCATGGCAAGTTTCAAGCAAAACTTGTTTTACTTTTTTCTGGTCTGAGAAAATTTTCTGTTAAACATGTTCCTCACTGAGACAAGCTGGAGAAACCAGTTGTGTAGGTATATTATTACAGGTTGTAGAGCAAATGAAGCTCCTTTCCTGGAGATCAGAAGATGAGCGTAAGCAGGTGACCTCTACCTGGTGGTCCTCCAGGAGGCCATGGATGTGGGAGAGACCATCGCAAACCAACAGCCTGTATCCATGGGTGAGAACTGAAGTGTGCTAACGATCTGGCCCTTAAGTAAGGTACCCAGGACCAATGAAAAGCAGGGATGAGCATCACACAAAACAGTAGCTGGATTTCTTATAAAGCGCTTGCCATTAGCCAAAGAGAAATTGCCTTTTGTCCTTAATGTGATCAAGAAATTCTCCTCCGGGATTTTCTGTCTATATTTTGTTCAGGCAAGTGAAGAAAGTGAAAATGTAACCAATGATATAAATTGTAGCACAATGAAAGCTCAAGTACAAAATTAGTTTTTGTTGTTACATGTCTCCATTTGGAGGGCTCGTGTGAGGACCCAGTGCAGTTACGGAGAGCAAAGACTCGAGCCAGACCGCCTGAGAGTGAAACCGTGCTCCACTTCCTCATAGCTGGGTGCCTTCAGGCAAATTCCTTGACCTCTTTGTGCCTCAGTTTCCTCATCCTTGCAATGGCAGAATAACAGTATCTACCTCAGAGTTGTAAAAATGAAGAGTTAATAAATGTGTGGTGTTAAGAATAGTACCTGAGATAAAGAGTAAGCAATAGGTATGGCTTAGCTATGACTATCGTGATAAGTCGGTGGCGAAGACCGTGGGTTCTGGACTCACACGCCCTGAGTTTGTGGGACAGCTCTCCTACTGACCTTAGACAAGTTCAGCTGACCCTAGAGAAGTGACTTAACTTGTCATGGTCTATATTTGTTAAGTGATCATACTCATAGTACCTACTTTATAGGACAGAGGTGACCATTAAATTTACAAAGCACTTTATAATTCACGCAGGTCTGATATATAGCAAACACTCAATATGTTAGATATTGATTTTTTTATTTTTCTTGTCTTCAGATGTCAAAGACAACATTTTTAGCCCTCAAACAGAAAATGGGAAAATCTGAGGGTGACAGCTAATGGGGGCTTATGTCCACCTTCCATTGCTAGACGATCCTTCCCAGGGGCCATGTTGGTCCCTGAACAACATAGTCAATTGTTGTCCTTTTGAATTCACTCTCAGACCACAGTGTTCTCGATAGCTGATCTTGGCAACACATCAGGTTCCAGGAAAGTACATGAATCATCATAGGACTCTCAACTCTGTACTTCTGAACTTTATAAAAACATGTGACTCTATTAGCACATCTTCTACGTATCCTTCTTTCCTGATGGTCTCGTTTCCTTTCATATACTCCCAGAAGGGAAAGACCCCCTTCCACTGCTTTCTCATCCCTGATTTCACACCTACCACTCCATGTGCCTTTCCCTCCTGCTACATTTGGCCCAACCCGAAAAACATATCTAGTCCTTTCTCACATGGACTCTTTTCCCACCTGCTTCCTTCCTGCTACCTTTTCCTCCTGCTGTCTTCGGAACACCTGCTCTGCTGTGAACAGACGCTGTATTCACCCCTCTCCTTCCTGTTCTTCCTTTACAGCAATTTCATTCTTAACTGAAGACATGACATACGTGGCTGTCTTCACTCGTGGTAGCCTCACCTTCCTGGTGGGGAAGGAGAAGATTTGGCTTTTTCATTGCCCTGTGCTCAGAGTAGACATTGAACTGCCACCTTTCCCCGGACTCTCACAGGATGTCCATGTCACCTCTCTGTGATCCCTGCTATACTACGGCCACATTTCATTTCCATAATGTCAGACTGAGCATCTAGAACAAAGCTTGGCACATAGTAGACATTCTGCTCATATGTGTTGCGTGAACCGAATGAATGACTGGTTCTTCCTAAGGAACTTTATCAACTGGCACATTTTTGCCTACCCTGAACCCATGTACTCATCATTATTTATTTATTCGCTCAATAGATATTTATAGAGCTGCAAGGGGTTGGTTCACCACTGGGGGTACCGTGGTGAACAAGAAGATGTGGTTTTCTCTTTTCTTTAGACATGCCATTTAGTGAGAAGAAGATATATTGCTTCAATAAATTAATTAGAGTTGTGATATGTGTGTGAAGAAAAAATGAAGGGTTCTGTAGGACCTAACCTAGTGGGGAATGGGGTGATTCGTGAGGGCTTTTGTAAGGAAGTGAGGTTACTATTTCCCAGCAAGGGAAATAGTAGTTGCTTAGGCCAAGGTAGGTGGGAAGAGGCGGAGGAAAGAGTATTCCAGGCAGAGTGAGTAGCATGTGCAAAGGCCCTGAGGAAGGAAGGAGGGCAGCGCACACTGGACGTGCTGAAGGAAGACCAGAGGTGCAGAAGCAGGAGCAGGGGTAGTGGCTGAGCATTGGGAGGAAGAAGGCAAGTCCCCCCAGGCCTGGGGACTTCAGTGTTCATTTTTATGATCTGTGATGTTTCTCAACATCATGGCCATCGACTCTGCAAAAGGGCATTCATGCCCTACATGTTTCTACACAGTGTGCATTTTTATCCCTATAGAAACTCATTTTGCCTTGCCTCCAACTCAGAGTGGTCCCAAGGACTGGACCCAGAAAAATTCGTCATGGCTACCGTCGTGACTAAGAGCATGAGCTTTGCAATCAGAGCTGTGATTAAATCAACGAGTGCAGTAAAAACGCCCAGCACAGAACTTGGGTTATGTTGATTGCTCATTACATGGTCATGCTTGTTGAAGGTTGAGGAATGTTTAGAGCCCCTGTGCCATCAGAAACAGTAACCCAGTCTTTTATCTGCTGCTTTCTCAGCAGAGCCCTGAGCAATAACTGCGGTGAGAGTTCAGTGTTTTTGGTGCTTTGTTCTGTAATTGCTCTCTTAGAGGTGGACCCAAAGACGGTTTTCTCATTTTTTGTTCTACTCTTAAGAATGTTTGACATCCACGTTTAGTCCTGGCCTCTGCTTCTCACTCAGAGAAACTCACTTAGGGAAACTCTGTTCTTAGAGCTTCTACTAGCTTGTCTCTGACGGTCACTCCCATGATTATATTTCCCACCCCAGCTGCTCACTCACCCCCTGCCTCTACCTGTCCTGGGTTCTGGACATTTGTCGGCCCTGGTCATTGAGATATCTGATGATCTTTGTGTCAGTTATGCAGTAATTTGGTCCCAGACGCTTGGATTGCACTGGACAGGTGATACCATGCATTCCTTTCTCTCCCTTTGACCTACTGGCTTTGAAGCCAAGTCTCACCTGCCATCTGGGGAAACTTTAAACCCTGTTTTCCAGTCCTAGACCCAGACTTGTGTCCAGCTTTCTGTGGCCTTCCTCCCTATGTGTAGAACCTTATTTCTTCCTAAATAAGAGACATGACCTTTGGATTCCCATCACCAGTTCTGGCTCAGCGTACTGAAAACAGAATTCGCCTCTATCTGCCTCATTCTTTCTGTACTTTGGTTGCAGATATAGAATTTATTGCATCATATTTGACTGCCCCATTAAATTACGAAACCCCTGAGGACAGCAGTTGTCCTTAGTTATCTCTGTGTTCCCAGCATTTAGTTCAGGTCCTGTAAAATAAAAGAAGACCTTTAATTAATGGATTTTTGTAATTAATTGGAAATTGTCACCCTGCCAGAAAAGCTAGGGTCAGCCTGCATTATTGGGGAGGAATGAGACCATTGGCTGCTGGAGTGCAGCAAGGACTTTGGAGCAATTTCACAGATGGATGGTATTGTCAGCTTCAAATTATTTGGGGGACGGTTCCATGGCCAGCTAATAGCGTCAGGGACATGGCCTCCCTCTGCTTGGGGAGGACTTTCTAGATACCAACATAGCACAAAACTGAGTGTATGAATGTTCACAGCCTTCTTTCCTCCTCTAGCCTGTGAAGATAAGTGTGTGCTTTTTCAGTGTTCCATTTGCCCTCTCTTCCAAAAGCGGTAGTATTCTAGCTGACTGAGAGGGACGCTAAGTTCATCTACAAAATAACGGACACTCAGGGGGAAGGCGTTGAAGAACAGAAATCACAAAGATCTATGTGGAGAGAGAGTGAACTTGGGGGAGGTCATTTTGCAGAGCTGCTGAAAGGTGAAAAGGAATTGGAGAAGAAAGGGAAGCAGTGAAGGAGCCCCTCTGATGTTCTTTAAGGAAAGCTGATAAAAGATTTGACTTGGCAATAACCCGCCAGTATATTTTTTATTGCTCTCTTCATTGCCTGGTACGTGGAAATTTCTCCATAAATATTTGTTGAATTAATTCCTTAAATATTCCTTAAATATTGGAACTGTATCTTCAACAGATGATGGTGCCCAGACTGTAGGCCTGCATTCACAGCAGTCCCAGTATTATGGGGCTGGGCGCATGATCTTTTGATATCATGAGGCTTGTATGGTGGGGTGTGATGGAGGAACAGGGGAGCCAATACCAGCCACCCCCCAGCTTCACAGTGAAATGACCGTGCCCTGGTGTGCAGTGCTAGTTCAGGACCAAGGACAGCACCCAGGACGCTCCCCCTCATGTTTTGTGCTGCTCCTCCCATGCATGTGTGTGAGTTCAGCATCCCGTGCCCTTGTCTTTCCATTACTCCTGCTCTGCCACTTTCCCAACTGAAATCAACCCAACGACTGCCTCCTCCATTTCTAGACATGGACTGCCGAGCAGTGCTGTAGAGAAACGACAAAACTAAGCCCTCAGATGACACACAAATTCGTCGTCTCTTATCTTGGTTTCACCAAACAGCCTTAAAATGTTCCCTGTCACCACTTTCTACGTCATGTCGCCCCTACATCACTAGCCCCTACACCTCTGCCTGCCTTTTCCGTCACAGTAGATGTCTCTTCCTTCTACTCCCATGAGACATTGAAGTTACAAGGTGAGGATTGCTTTCATTTTCTTTTTACACTCACTTTGCTTTGTCTGCTTTCAGAGGAAAAGATATCCTTGGGCTTCTCAAAACAAATTCCGCTACCTTTTCTTCTGATTTCCCTCCCCACCTATCCAGGACCAGACCTTGTTCCATTGGTTCTCCTCCCCCAACTCGGGGTCTCTGCTTGATCCTGCGCAACATACTGTTCAGTGTTCTGGACAACTGTGAGGTGCCCTCATAGTCACATGGAGTCCTTATTTAAAGATACAGATTTTGGGACCCTCTTCCAGGGACCCCTACTGAATCCGTCCTCAGTGGTGGGGCCTTGGAATCTATATTGGTAACAAGCATTCCTGGGTTGGGAAGCACTGTTAAAAGTTCTGCCTTTATTCTTGCTGCCTCCAAACCATCTTCCACCCAGGAGTAAGAGACCTATCTGAAGTGCAAATCTGCTCATAACATTTCTTATTAAAGCCTTGTGGGAAATTTTTTATAAGTCAAGGTCAAGGCAGGATGCACAAAGCACCCTCAAAATGAGTAATTTGAAGAGTTTAGCGAAGATGATATTTACAAAGATGTGGCAGTGAGTGGGATACAAGTGAAGGCTAGTGTAGTACCCCAGGGCTAGCAACAGGGTCCCCGAAAGGGTAAGGGGAGGAAATAGTCACTTGTCTGGAGAGAGGACTGCCTAACCTGAGCTGTAATTAGTGCAAAGATGCATCTAACCTACAGGAGTGACAGGAAAGGAGAAAGGAAAATAAAGCCCTTGGGGTGGCCGGTTAGCTCAGTTGGTTAGAGCATGGTGCTCTTAACAACAAGGTTGCCGGTTCGATCCTCTCAGGGGCCACTGTGAGCTGCGCCCTCCACAACAAGATTGAAACAACTCCTTGACTTAGAGCTGATGGGTCCTGGAAAAAAGCACTTAAAAATAAATAAAAGTTAAAAGAAAAGAAAAAAAATATACTCCTCCTCTCTCTCCTTCTGAATTCTTGCCAGTACTCCCCATTGGATGAGAGTAAGGGAGCTGGTGGGGCAGTCTCTATTGGTCAGCCTCCAGGGCACGGAGCATAGTGGAGAAGGGAAGAGCGTGGGATTTGGGGAAGTGGGGGAGGGGGTGGGGCCCACAAATAGAAGTTATCTAGCATGGGTTTCTAACCAGTGCTCATAGGATATGGGGCCAAACCCTGATGGTGGCACATATGTCCTCTTCCACCAGCCTGTCCCCTCCTGCCTCCCGTTCTCCCCTGCAGCCTCTGTAGGCTACACAGGCTCTGGGCAGTCCCAGGCTGCTCCTTTGCTCCTCAGCTTTGCTCATGCAGCCTCCTGTGTTTAGAATGCCCACGTTGTTCTCGTCCACCTAACAACTGCCAAACTTGGTGCCAAACTAAACTGGAATGACGCCATCTTTATGCAGCCTTTCTTCAGCCTCCTTACCAAATAGAATTGGTCACTCCTTCCTTTTTGCTCCCATGACACCCACACTTATGACATCATCGTCATCATAGTTAACATGCATGGCATGCTTACTGTGTGCCAGGCTCTGAGGAGTTTGCATGTGTTAACTAATTAGATCCTCAAAACAAATTTATTATCCCCGTTTTACAGATGAGTAAACTGAGGCACAGTGTGGTTAAGTAAAACGGCACTAGATGACCCAGCTAATAATTGATGGAGCCAGGATTTGAAGCCAGGCGGTCTGACTCTACCCGTTAACCACTCTGCCACAGAGCTGCATGGAACCAGTACCCCTTGACTGAATTCATTTGTTTACGTGTCTGCCTTCCTCTACCAAGCCATAAACTCACCAAGGACAAGATGGTGTTTTATTTCTCTTTCCCTCATTACCTCTTGCCTTACTCCAGTGCTTGGCACAGAGCTTGGCAGCCAGCAGATATTTAATAGATGATGAATGAAAAGAATGAATGAGGAGTGGAGGAAAAGGAATCTTTTGCCAACATCCCCTCTTGAAAATAGAGAAGACTACAACTCAGAGAAGCGAAATACCTCCCGGTTATAACCTGTGCTGTAATTTCAATCCAGGTGTGCGTGACTACAAAGCCCATGTTTCCTGCCACCTCCCCCCGTTATACCAGGTTGCTTTCAAGAGGAATACAAACCTTTTATGCTATGCAGTTGTCCGCAAACAAACACATGAGAAGACTCTGATTCATTTTATGGCGCTGGCATAACTCGGATAGCTCAATGGAGATTGAATGCTATTTGACTTTCAGACCTAAAGCAGAGATTCTACTCAGGAATAGTAAACTAGCACTGGGGGTAGATACGGGGATATGGGACAGGGAGAAAGTTCTAGGTCAGAATTCAAGGTACTATCCAAAGAGTTGGCATTTAAGAACCACAGTTCTGGAAGTTCTGAGGACAGGCATCTGACCAAATCCCGCCTCTTTTGGAAGCCACAACTTGAGTGCGTGGGCCATGACTTAAAGGATGTGTCTTCCGAGGAGTGGGGTGGGGTTTGACCAAAGCCAGGTCCACGGGGCAGCTCTCTGGAGGCTCCAGTGCTACAAGAGGTACTAAAATATTACTAGAATATATTGGAAATCATGTGCCAGTTAACTCAGCTTTCCATAGTCAACAAGGGGACTAGGAATTTGTCCATTCTCATGGAAGTCTCCTTCCATCAAGTAAAAGGTGTTTTAAAGCATGCCCACCAGTGCTGGCCATTCCAAGATGTGAGCAAGTGTGCAGGCTGCATGTGCAGCCACACACACCAGCCTCAACCCCACCGAAGGCCAGCTGGCCTCGGCAGGTATGCTCAAGCCATTCTGAAACTGAGTAGTGCATGGCATGATGCTGACTTATTATCTGCATTTTAAACAGTTAAGATGCCTGGCTTAGGAAAACAATACACGCCCTCCACCAGTGTAATAAATCCCTTTTTGTGACATAAAGAATGAGGTATATATTTTCTTATTAACGGAGGACCGGTTTTTGTCCTTGCGCCAACAAATAAATGTTGAGCAAGTACGTTGAGAACATCAGTATAAGGGGTGCCCAGAGGTCTGCTGCTCCTTGTCTGAACCCACACCGTCTGTTAAGGCTTCATCCTAATGAGGGAGAATGGAACTTCCCGCCCTTCACCAGGAATGTTGGTTCCCCAGGTCAGGCCAGTTTGTTCTCCTTCTAGTGCCTTTCAGCCTGCCCCTTCTCTCCCCTTCCTGTATCTCAGTCCAGGCTGTAATTGCGCAATTACTAGGTCAGTTGCTTCTAAGGCATTCTGACAGGTTACTCCTTGGCATGGAGATACGCTTTTTTTGAGCAAAACTTGCAGGCCTTTCCACAATCCGATGCCCCTATATATTAAACATTTTTCCTGACTAGTAAGTCCTGCTATTCTCTTTAATTGGGGAAGTTTCCACTGAGTTGGTCGTCCCTGACAGAAAATCTGGGCTCATTGTTGCTTCTATGCCTTCAAGAGCTGTCTCCTCAATTTCTACTATCCCCCAGCACCCCAGCCCCAATTCCTTTTTCGCATTTTTCTTCAAATCTTACCCTTGTTTTCGGACCCTCCTTTACTATAAAGCATTCCTTGAGTGTATTGGCAAAAGTTAGTGTTATCCTCCTGATGGGACCTTGTTCATGCTATATGCCAGGCGCTGTGCTAAACACTTTACACCCATCCACACACTGAATCTTGCCAACCAATCAGGAAGGAGACATCACTCTCCTCATTTCAGAGATGAACAAAGTGAAGTTTAGGGAGGCTTAGCAGCTTGGTCGAGATCAGATACCTAGTAAGTGCTGGAGCTGGGCTTCAAGCCCCAGTCTTGCACTTACTGTCCGTTCTGAGAAACGAACACCTCTTCTCTCAGGGCAAGGCCTTTCACCTTGAGTGAGTCCCAGGAGACTCCAAGGGCGGAAGGGTGCATCCTGCTTCCCTGCTCCTCTCCCACCGCTAGGCCATCCTGGCCCCAATACGATACATTTCCTCTGTGTCAGTGTCATTGAGCCTGGCTCCTGGCTTTTGTTCTGTCTCCCGTCTGAGAAAAGGTATCCATTACAAAATTCCTTTCTCCTCTTGCTGCCTTCCATTTCACCTCAGCAGTCTTTCCTGCTTAACACACACACACACACACACACACACACACACACACACACACACACACATTTTCTTAAACCTCCTTCCCTCTCATTCTTCCTTCCTCTCTCTTTCACTCCTTATCTGGTTACATCAGAAAGTCTCCTCTTTCATTGTCACCTCATTGCTTCCCTTTCTCTCTCTTTGTTATCACTCTTATTTTTGCCCTCTCCTTTATGTCAACTCTTGTCTTCCTATTTCCATCCCCTCTTCCACCTCTCTCTCTTTCACTCATTTCATTCCACTAGTGAGGTAAAAAAAATACCCTGATGGTGGCTGATTAAGAGAGCTGTACTCCAAGGCACTGTTTAGGAGAGTAGGATTCATTCTCCCTAGATTTGGTTCCCAGCTCTACCACTATTTTTTACTGTGGACAAATGGCTGAATCTCTTCCTCAATTTCTTCATCTGTAAAATGGGCATGAGAGAAGTTACTGAGGCTGAGATGCAATATTCCTTTAATGTTGGGCTCTTGCCATCATTATTTGGATTTAAATATGAATGTTTTTGATGGGACCCATTCTTCTTACCTTTCACCTTCCCTGTTTCCATCACTTCACCCCATTACCCATTTCATTTAGCTGCTTGGTTCCTGTACATATTTCAGTTTGTGGTGGATACAGACCAAAGCTTAGAAACTACTCAGAATGTCTCCATTTATTTCTGTATTCCAAAATTTCCATTTATTTATTTATTCTCCTACAATAAACCATTTTTCTTTCAGGCATCAGCAGTGACACTTGTGTTACGTGTTTTATTACGTTTAAGTCCTAGAATTACAATTGCAATAAGGGTTTTCTGTTTTCATTTTCTTATGTAATGATGAGGGTTCAGTGAATTTCGCCTGATGTCGTTAGGTGGCTCTCCTCTGGGAGCTGTCCCCAGAAGCTGCCACTGTCCACACACAAGCATTGCTGAGCAATGTGAAGGCTTATGGAGAAGAGGGTTGACTTCACATTTCCCTCAGCAACAATGTGGACTCCTCGTCTGGCATCTCCAATGCCAAAGTCTCCTCTGCCAGGTGGTACCACGAGTTCTTTTCTTTCCCTTCCTTGCCCCCAACATCCTGCCCCAGGGCACACCCGGCTCTGCTGGCTCCTGTCTTCACTCTTCTGGTATCCAGCTTCCCACCCCAGCATTTTCTTGGAGCATAACACCCGCCCTCCCAAGCAGCTCATCATAGTTTATCTTTACATGAACATTCTGGCAAATACATTTACTCCCATATCGTTACTTAGGCTTTTATAGATTAGCTTAGGACACCAGTCAACATGTATATATCTTTTCTGTGCATAAACATATTCTGAATTCTAAATAACTGTCGTATAAACTTATAATTGATGTCTAAAGTTATAGGGAGCTCAGTGAGGACTGGAAATTGTCAGCAACGGCTTCATGGAAACTGGGCCTTGAGAAACCTGCAGGATGTGTGGGAGTCAGAGGGAGGATATTCCAGGTGGGGGAATGAAGATACAGAAGCAGAGCCGATATGGGGCAGTGAAGGGAGAAGGAAACATGTGGAAAGAGTTTTTACTGCTCGGTAAACAGGCGCAAATTGAATGATTTTTCCTCCTTCCTGAGCTTTCTTTAATTTTTAGGTTGGGGATGGCAGTGTGGGCATGTCTGCTGTATACCCACTGCACCCACGGCAGACCTGACCAGTCATCCTGACAGTTCTTTTTGCTGACTTCAGGCATGGCCAAAAAATCCTTCATAACGAAGCACCCCGAGCACTTCTACCGGTTGATTAGAGTTGGTATGTGGTACGAACCCCATTAGCTATTCATGTCCTGTGTTTCGTCAACCTGGTGATTTTTGTATCTAAATGGAAATTTATTATGACTGACTTGATTAAGTGAGAAATGCAAATATCCCTTCGTCACAGCATTCATCTCTTTACATACAATATCATACTGTCTTGGTATAAATACTGTCTTGATATGATATAAATTTCATAGTGATACACCAAAATTCTTTTAACTGATGCTTAAATCCATTTGTTTTTAGAAGGTGACATTAGGCCAGTTAATACCTGATGTTAATAGCTTCATTTCCTAAGATTTCAGTTTTGTATTGATCCATGTTCCAGATTTTGGCATTGATTTTTTTTTAAAAGAATAAATTTTATAACTCTAAGTGGGACAGCTAGAGTAGTAACAAGTTCTACTCCTCTCTTATCAAATAGATAGTTTATACTTGGACAGCACGGGTCTACACATAAGGTTTCCCATAAAGACAGGAGAATTTCAAGGGCCTGGGCCTCTGTGAATTCTCTTCTTTGCCTCCCCTTTTTCTCCTCCTCCTCCTGGCACTTAATTCTGCTCTTTCAAGAACTGGCTCAAGAATCATCTTCCGGTGATACCTTTGCTAACCCTCCCTATCCACTCTCAGAATTAATGTCTCTCTCTTCTCAGCGCCGTGATACTTTGTCGCTGCACCTTTAACAGGATGGGTAATTGGCCGGGGATGCCCACCTCTCCAGCTGGACGTGGAGCTCTTGGAGGGCAGCGTGTGTGCAGCTCGTTCCTCTCCCGTCACCCAACACAGCGTAGGCACCAGATGCAGTCTTTATTTCTGGTTACAGCAATAAATCATTTTAAAATACTGGGCTGGTAGAATTTTCATTTTGCCTGAAGTTATCAGTGTTCATGCCAATTTAGCTAAGAAAACAAAATTAGGTAGCTGAGAAATCCATAAATGTGGATTTGGGAAGTCGTTCACCTGGGAAGACCGAATACTTTTTCTCCTGACTAAATTGCTGGCATTCTGCCTTTTACAATTGTGCAAGGGGTGGAAGCATTGGTGTTGTGTCTGACTATCTCGAGCTGAGCCCACTTTTGTTTGAACTAAGGGACTGTATTTGGATCATATGACTGGAAACATGCATGTCATGAGACAAATATGCCAGCATTTCTGTTACGGCCGCAGATGATATCCTCTTCCTGAATAAAATGGGAAAAGCAGGGATTTGGAAGAGGCCTGCACCATGACCTGGGTGAGGCAGTAACGTACAGAATGTTTCTTGATGTTCAAAGTTCCCTTCCTCTGAACATCACCCTTTGCCTCAGTTTCCCATATAGGAAATGGGTGGAAGTCAGTGGAATTACTGTGTAACGAAAATAGCTAGCAGTCATTTCCTATGAGTCCAGTACAGTGCTGAATCCATGGCTCATCTGATCCTAACAACAGCCCTATAATGTGCTATCAGGATCCCCACTTTACAGGAGAGGAAATGGCAGCTTGGAGAGGTTAACTGACTTGCTCAAGGTCAACTGCTAGTAAGCAAATATGTCTGTGACTCGAATCCAGGTCTTTCTGACCATAGGGCCTGTTTTTTGTGTTTTGTTTGTTTGTTTGTTTGTTTGTTTTGCTTTTTCATCTCCACGCTAAGCTGCCTCAGTGGGAACTCTGGAAGGCCTTGTAAAAAAGCTAAATAAATAGCAGTGGTCAGGGATATCCTTATCAGAATGAGTGTTCAGTAGGAAGTTAATGAAAATCATAGTGTGTATTTTCTTGATAGTTCTCTCATCCCAGAGTAAAGACAGATACAATATTAATTGGACAGTAGTTGATTTGATCAATAACTCAGTCTTTTGAATCCAGTTAATCTTCTATTGCAGTCAGGTGATTTCTGAGATGTTGGTCCATTGCAGTAGGAGGTCAGAGAACAAAGGTCTTTATTAGGGCAGGACAGGGCTCAATGTTAACTGAGTGTTTGAAGGCTGTGCTGCCTTTTCTGAACTCTGCGTTGTTGTCTTTTTTCCGACCAGTAGGTGGAAATAGAACTGAATCTTTCAGCACTTGCTCTTTCAGCTGAATCCTGGCAGGCTTCCTTTAATTGCTGCCTAAAAGAATAACCAAAAAAAAAAAAAAAAAAGCCCTTAGGAGAAGTTCGGAGTGTGCAGTTACAGGATTGTTATTCTGCAGAATAGTTTTAGTCTGAGGGTCAGATAATGGGCTTAGCCTCTTACAAGGCCAGGGTGCTGGAAGCATCCCCTGGCAACCATGGGTGTCTTGAGTTCTGCTGGACACCCACCTAGAGGGGAGGTTTTCTCCTCTCCTGACCACACATCCTTTTCCAAGACTTTTATTCCTAGCTTTAAACCTTTGTACTCACCGTTAAATTGTGTAGCATGGTTTTGTTTTTCAGAAACTACATTTCTGAAATAAAAATGTACCAATTTGAAACAGTGCATCCGTGGGTAAAGTAGAAGAGCAGTGTCCCACCTGTGGTCCGTCCCCTCCGCTCCCCAAGGCATGCGTTAACAATGTGTTGCGTAGAGCTACCCAGACATTTTTCTATACTTACACAAAATGTATATCTCCATTTAAATAAGACTGGAATTAGGCATACGTAATACACTGCATCTTGCTTTGTGCACTTGTCAGGGTTTTAGGGCTGCCTATGTATGTGATTAGCTCTACAACAGGTCCCAACTGGGGGCAGTTTTGTGTCCCCCCCCCCCAACTGACACTTGGCAATGACTGGAGGCATTTTTTATTGTCGCCACTAGGATATAGGACGGGGTTCTATTGGCATCTAGTGGGTAGAGGCCAGGGATGCTGTTACACATCCTATAGGACAGCCCCCCACTACAGAGAATTCTCTGACCCTAATGTCAGTGGTGCCAAGGCTGAGAAACCCTTCTCTAGAGAACTGCATTCTTTGTAGTATGTGGATAGTATTCTACCCTGTGGATTTCCCGTCTGGCATTAATCTGTCTTCCTACTGGCAGTCATTTAAGGCTGTTTCCAACTCTGTGCTGTTAAAAGTAATGTTGCAATAAATGTTGTTGTACAGTGTTATGTACCGTGAGTTTATTTCTGCAAGGTAAAGACACACAAGGAACACGTGTGAGTATAGGGACTTTATTTTAAAAGTTAGAGTCCTTAAAAACTGAAAGTTTTTCCTTCAGTTCACAGCATGCTCATTTGGCAAAACCTGACTTGCACATGATGCTAATTACAGTCTTTATTTATTCCATTTAATGTGACTATTTAGATGTTTTTTGATTATGGAAAGCTGCCTCTGTCTCTGATGCAGATGTTACATAATATATGTTATAAGCGCCTCAAGGATTTTTCTTAATCTGAAAAAATATTCAAAGCCCTTTTAAGTTATCGATAAATGTTGTGGTGATGTACAGTGTTGAGTCCCTATAACCCTCATGTGTCGGAATGGACACAAAGTGAGGACTTGGATGATTTTGTTTTCAGCCTCTAAAGCCTGCCTTTAAAAGATGGTTTTGGTCCTATAAAACAAATTGAATGTTATCGAGTCATAATTGTTGCCAGTGCCTTGTGGAACCATCAGGAACCATCAAGCATGATCTTGAGAAGCCTTTTTTTTTTTTACCTTGATATTTATGAATATCATTGAAAATATTAGCAATAGCTACAACAACCGAGTGCTTACTTGCTTCATGCTGAGCAAGCGTTACCAAGTCTGACTTTTCCAGCAACATCTCTACGAGGGGGGCATTTAGCTTCATTTCTACTTCAGGGAATGGTCTCCCGCAAGTTGGTGGCAAAGTAACATCTTTGGGAAGAGGCAGAACCCAAGCCTGCAGTGGTATGTGCTGCATCCTTCCCCAGTGTTATTCCAATTCACTTTCCTCCATGTAGACAGAGTTTTCATATTTCTGCACTAGTGGCCATTAAAAATTTTTGAGGAAAAAAATTAGTCCCCAGTTGCTTTTTCTCTCAAGGGGCTACACTTAGACTTGAGGGCAAATAGGCGAATGTCACTCAAGTAAAGTGGATATTTTCATCACAACGTTAAGAGAAAGTCGTTGGAGCAAATCTGAGGTCACACGCTCTCCCACCAAAGAATTCTAGCACCGAGCGTTGTTTGAAATGAGGAAATGTTAATGTCTTCCCTGGAGCCTGGATTTGGTATGATATTAGGGGAAAGCGTTCAGTTGTATTTATTTTTCTTGGTTTACTCCCAAGAAGATGTCAGTTTCCATTATGAAAATTGCAGGTGTAAAAAATATTATCTTCTGTTCTCTACAGCAGAGCCAATCCAAGAACCCACAGGAGAAATTCCTGCCCCAAGCCAACTGGAATTTCTGATTCCTGAAATTTTTGTGTGTGATTAGGTTAGACTGAGGTAGCGTCCAAGAAGGATGCTCCTAGGTTGGTCGTTTTTTAGCTGCCACTGACATGATCCTGGCTCTAGAAGTTTCTGCAAAAACTCAGTATGCAAAGAACTTACCCATTTCAATCAACAAATTCCCATCCCTTAGTGCTCCTTTTCCACTGTGTCCGCTGCAGCTCAGCCTGCTGACTTGTTTTAAAGTTCCAAGTTTATAATTGCTTTTACTTCAGTGAAAGGGAGTATTAGGGTATGAACTGTGTACAAACCAGTTAAGTATTCCTGTTATTTCTTTTTCTGCCCAGCTTTTATTGTTGTTTTCAGTTGTCTTTCAACTCTTTACAACATGGTCCTTCACCCTGGTTCTTTGGTCTTTGAGAAAGACATAGGTACACCCCCAACCCCCGTCACCCCCTACCTTTGATCTCTCATTACAGTGCCCTTCCTCATTACAGCACCCTAGAACCTTTCATAGAAGTTTCTAGATTCTGCCCTAACACCTGACAGGCCCAGACTCCTTTCTGCCTCAGGGCCTTTGCACATGCTGGTCCATCTACCTGGGACACACTTTTCTACCTACTAACCTCTTTGTGCTTGGTGGTCAACTTCAGTTCGTGTCCTCAGGGAAGCCTTCCCAGGCCACCACACTGCTTCCCCTAACGAAGATCAGCCATTAATTGTGATTATTTCATAAGTCTGTCTCTATGATAAGACTGGACATGGTATTAGGCCAGATACTAAGTAAAATATTCCAGTACAATAAAGTTTCTGCAGTTGAGTGGACAAGCAAGGCCTGTTCTCCTTTGGATTTCCAGAGAACTAGTTCATCTGCTTTTCGACTTTATTTTCTAGACCAATGTTTTCTCTAAAATACACATCTTTCTTCACATCACTCACCCATCCTTCCCACGGCTGCCATCTGCTGGCCTTCGCACTGTCCCTCTTTAGAGCATGCTGGTTCCCCATGCTGGGCTCCGCCAGCCCTCTCAAAAACTGACTTGTGTAGGCTCTTTCCTGTTCTGTTGTCCCTCCACAATAGGACGGTTGTTTCAGATACAGCTTGTTTGCGTGTGTTTATTTATTATGGGTATTCCAAGCATACAAGAAAGCACAGAGAAACATGGCAAATAGATCCTATGTACCCATTGTCCAGAATTGCAAGTGTCAGCATTTGCATCATGTTTGCCTCAGATTTTTTTTTTAAAGAAATAAAGTGCTATAGAGACCATTGTGGGTCCCATTCCCCACTCTTTCCTCCTTCCTCAGAGATAACCACTATGCAGGCAATGGTCCAAGGTCAATCATTGAAAAGTCTGCAAGTGGAGGAAAATAGAGCATTTGGTATTTTGGCTGCCTGATGGATGGTAAATATTATTTCACACTTGTTTGCATTTATATTTCCCTGATTACTAGGAAGGTTGAACATTTTTCATGTTTCTTGACTACTTGGGCTACGTCTGTGAATTGGGTCTTTAAATCTTTTGCCATTTATTTGTTTGGTTGTTTGTCTTTTTCTTATTGGTTGTTCAAGTTCTCTGTATAGTTGGATTATTCTATTGTCTGTCATATATGTTGCAAATACCTTCCTCTCGTCCAAAACTTACCTTTGTCTTTATTTATATTATCATATGTTGTATAGAAATTTTAAATTTTCATGTAATCCAGTTAATATTGATGATTTCTGCTTTTTATGTTTAAAGAAATCCTTTCCTATCCCGTAATTGTAAAGATAGTCTCCTCAAAATGTTTTAAGTATTTTGCTTTTCACATTTGGAATTTTCATCCATCTGGAATTTATTTTCGAAATTAGGTAGAAATCTTATTTTCACCAAGCTGCCACGTATAGTTGGGTATTTTCTCCCTTTGCTGTCTTTATTCTGTTTGTTTTTCTTGTCTCATTACACTGCCTAGTACTTCCAGTGCAGTAATCAACAGATGTGTCCTCAGTCCTATGCTACATCTCATTTAATTTGATTACACTAATAATCAATAATGTAGGTGTTATCTCAACTTTATAGATGAAGTAACTGAAACTTGGAGAAGATAAGTAACCTTTCCAGAACCACACAGCTAGTAAGTAAATAATAGAGTCAGGATTCAAACCCAGGTCTGAGTGACTTCAAAGTGGAATTGCTTATACTGCCTACTAGTCACAAGTGACTTGGGATAAAGCTATCTCCTTCCACCTGGCCTGTTCTTTCCCAAATCCTCTGTATTTAATAAGGGAAGAAAATTTTATTGAAATGATGCCAGAAAAGCACTTCCAGTGTGTCAGAACATAAGTAATTGACTTTGTTTAGTTAGACCTGCCAAAAGCAGATTAAAGAACCTTATGAGTATGAAATAGTTCTTATTCCAGATGGAATAAGCATTCACTCAGGTAATAAAATAACAACTTGATGGAACTTCAAAAATAAGGAGTAGATCTTCATAGTAAGTTAACATTCTCAGGACTACTAACAAGGAACTGAAATTTCCTTCCTTCCCAACCACTATCCATAAAAGATCTGAGGGGGGGACGTCATCAAAATGGCGGTGTGAGGTGAACCTCTGTAAAGCTCCCCTGGAATTTACAATTAATTGAACAACAATAACTCCACAAAGGACTCCCTGCACAGCAGACAGGCAAGAGGAAGAGGCCCACTACTGAATCCATGAATAACCAAGGCAACAAGACCGCTCAGAAAGAAAGTGAAAAGTCTCCAGAAAATGAACTTAAAGATATGGAAATATGTGACTTAAACGACAGAGAATTCAAGATTTCAGTTCTGAAAAAATTCAACGAGATGCAAGAAAACACAGAAAGGCAGTTTAATGAACTCAGAAACACAATCAAAGAACAACATGAGCATTTTACGAAAGAGATTGAAATTTTAAAAAAGAACCAAATAGAATTACTGGAGATTAAGAACTCAATAGAAGAAATTAAGAATGAAATAACCAGCTTAGGCAGTAGAGTTGACCAGATGGAAGAAAGAATCAGTGACATCGAAGATAAAAACCTGGAAATTACACAGATGGAAGAAGAAAGAGACTCGAGACTTAAAAGAAATGAAAGAACTCTACAAGAACTTTCTGACTCCATCAGAAAGAGCAATATAAGAATAATGGGCATACCAGAAGAAGAAGAAAGAGAGAAGGGAACAGAGAATATATTCAAACAAATTGTTGACGAGAACTTCCCAAACTTGTGGACAGAAATGGATCCTCAAATCCAAGAAGCAAATAGAATACCTAATTACCTCAATCCCAACAGGCCTTCTCCAAGGCACATTGTAAAATCAACGCCAAAGAAAGAATCCTCCAGGCAGCCAGGGAAAAGAAGACCGTAACCTACAAAGGAAAGCCCATTAGATTATCATCAGATTTTTCAGCAGAAACTCTACAAGCCAGGAGGGAGTGGAACAAAATATTCAAACTATTGAAAGAGAGAAATTATGAGCCAAGAATAATGTATTCAGAAAGATATCCTTTAGATATGAAGGAGGAATAAAGACCTTTCCAGACATACAGAAGCTGAGGGAATTTTCTAATACACGACCTGCACTACAAGAAATACTAAAGGAGGCTATTCGACCACCATCAACAAGGACAATTTGTGGCAACCAAAACATAAAAAGGGGGAGAGTAAAGGCCTGAACTGGAATATGGGAATGGAGAAAGTAAGCGTGCTGAGGAAAATGGAATACTCTAAATATCAAACTTTCTTTTACATAAACTTAAGCATAACCACTCAAAAAAAAAATCCAGAACTGAAATATATACTGTAATAAAGAAGAAATAGAGGGAAACATTATAGAATACCACCATACAGAAATAATAGACAACAACAAAAAGGCAAAGAAACAATGGAGACACAGCCTAACAGAAAACTAAAGATAGAATGACAGGAAATCCTCACATATCAATAATCACCCTAAATGTAAATGGACTGAAGTCACCAATAAAAAGGCACAGAGTAGCAGATTGGATAAAAAAACTAAACCCAACCATATTCTGTCTCCAAGAGACACATCTCAGCTACAAGGACAAGCATAGACTCAAAGTGAAAGGGTGGAAATTGACACTCCAAGCAATTGGTATCCAGAGAAAATCAGGTGTAGCCATAATGATATCAGATGAAACAGACTTCAGGGTGAAAAAGATAACAAGAGACAAAGATGGACATTTCATAATGGTAAAGGGGACTATACAACAAGAAGACATAACAGTCATCAATATTTATGCTCCCAATCAGGGAGTGCCGAAATATACCAAGCAACTACTAACAGAACTAAAGGAAGAAATTGACCAAAACACAATTATACTAGGGGACTTAAATACATCATTGACAGCTATGGATAGATCATCCAAACAGAAAATAAATAACGAAATAGCAGCCCTAAATGACACATTAGATGAAATGAACATAATTGACATATATAGAGCACTTCATCCTAAAACATCGGACTATACATTTTTTTCTAGTGTACATGGAACATTCTCAAGGATAGACCATATATTGGGACATAAAATCAGCCTCAGCAAATTTAAGAAGATTGAAAGTATACCAAGCATATTCTCTGATCACAAGGCTTTGAAATTGGATATCAACTGCAAAATGAAAGGCGGAAAAAAACACAAATACATGGAGATTAAATAACATACTTTTAAAGAACAACTGGGTCGAAGAAGAAATTAGAGGAGAGATCAAAAGATACATAGAAACAAATGACAATGAAAATACATCCTACCAAAATTTTTGGGATGCAGCGAAAGCAGTTGTAAGAGGGAAATTTATATCATTACAGGCCTATCTCAAGAAACAAGAAAAATCCCAAATAAATAACCTCATGTTACACCTTAAAGACCTAGAAAAAGAACAAGTGAAACCCAAGGTCAGCAGAAGAAAGGAAATAACAAAAATCAGAGCAGAACTAAATGAAATAGAGAACAAAAAGACAATAGAAAAAATTAATGTGACAAGGAGCTGGTTCTTTGAAAAGATTAACAAAATTGACAAACCCTTGGCTAGACTCATTAAGATAAAAAGAGAGAAGACACTAATTAACAAAATCAGAAATGAAAAAGGGGAAGTTATCACGGACGCCACAGAAATACAAAGGATCATCCAAGAATACTATGAAGGACTATATGCGACCAAATTCAATAACCTAGAAGAAATGGACAAGTTCTTAGAAACATATAGCCTTCCAAGGCTGAACCATGAAGAACTGGAAAATCTAAACAGACCGATCACCAGTAACGAAATTGAATCAGTCATCCAAAACCTTCCCAAAGGCAAAAGTCCGGGCTTCACTAGTGAATTCTACCAAAAAGGATCTAATACCAATCCTGCTCAAACTCTTCCAAAAAATTGAAGAAAAGACAGTACTCCCTAACTCATTTTATGAGGCCAACATTACCCTGATAGCAAAACCTGGTAAGGACAATACAAAAAAAGAAAACTACAGACCAATATCTCTGATGAATACAGATGCAAAAATCCTAAACAAAATTCTAGCAAATCGAATACAACAATGCATTAAAAAGATTATTCATCACAACCAAGTGGGGTTCATCCCTGGGGCACAAGGATGGTTCAATATCCGCAAATCCATCAATGCGATACATCACATAAAATAAAGGACAAAAATCATATGATTATATCAATTGAGGCAGAAAAAGCATTTGACAAGATATAACATCCATTTATGATTAAAACACTTAATAAAATAGGAATAGAAGGAAAATACCTCAACATAATAAAGAGCCATACATGACAAGCCCTCAGCTAATCTCATAATTAATGGTGAAAAACTGAAGCCCTTTGCTCTACGTTCAGGAACACGACAGGGCTGTCCCCTATCACCTCTGCTTTTCAACATAGTGTTGGAAGTCCTTGCCAGAGCAATCAGGCAAGAGAAAGAAATAAAAGGCATCCGCATTGGGAATGAAGAAGTTAAATTATCACTCATTGCAGATGACATGATGCTATATATAGAAAACCCTAAAGACTCCACCAAGAAGCTATTAGTAACAATCAACGAATACAGTAAAGTTGCTGGCTACAAAATCAACGTACAAAAGTCCATTGCATTCCTATATACTAACAACGAAATCTCAGAAAAAGAAATACAAAAAACAATTCCTTTTGCAATTGCAGCAAAAAGAATAAAATACCTAGGAATAAAATTAACCAAGGATGTGAAGGACCTATATGCTGAAAACTATAAGACATTTTTGAAAGAAATTGAAGAAGACACAAAGAAATGGAAAGATATTCCATGCTCATGGATTGGAAGAATCAACATAGTTAAAATGGCCATATTACCCAAAGCAACATACAGATTTAATGCAATCCCCATCAAAATCCCAATGACAGTTTTTAAAGAAATAGAACAAAAAATCAACAGATTTGTTTGGAACCACAAAAGACCCCGAATAGAATTGAGAACCCAGAAATAAAACCACATAAACATGGACAGATAATTTTTGACAAAGAAGCTAAAAACATACAATGGAGAAAAGACAGCCTCTTCAATGAATGGTGCTAGGAGAATTGGATAGCCACGTGCAAAAGAATGAAACTGGACTGCTATCGTCACCATGTACCAAAATTAATTCAAAATGGATCAAAGACTTAAGCATAAGACCTGACACAATAAACTGCACAGAAGAAAACATAGGTACTAAACTTATGGACCTTGGGTTCAAAGAGCATTTTATGAATTTGACTCCAAAGGCAATGGAAGTAAAAGCTAAAATAAACGAATGGGACTATATGATACTTAAAAGTTTCTGCACAGCAAAAGAAGCCATCGACAAAATAGAGAGTCAACCAACTGAATGGGAGAAGATTTTTGCAAACAGTGCCTCTGATAAGGGGCTAATATCCATAATATACAAGGAACTCATGCAACTCAACAACAAAAAAACAAACAACCCATTTGAAAAATGGGCAGAGGACCTGAAGAGACATTTCTCCAGAGAGGACATACAAATGGCAAATAGACATATGAAAAAATGCTCAACATCACTAATCATCAGAGAAATGCAAATAAAAACCACAATGAAATATCACCTCACCCCAGTCAGAATGGCTATCATCAACAAGACAAATAGTAACAAGTGTTGGAGAAGCTGTGGAGAAAAAGGAACCCTCATACACTGTTGGTGCAGCCATTATGGAAGGCAGTGTGGAGATTCCTGAAAAAATTACGAATAGAATTACCATATGACCCAGCAATCCCTCTCCTGGGTATCTACCCAAAAAATCTGAAAACATTTATACATAAAGACACGTGTGCTCCAATGCTCATTGCAGCTTTGTTTACAATGGCCAAGACATGGAAACAACCAAAATGTCCTTCGATAGATGAATGGGTAAAGAAGTTGTGTATATATACACAATGGAATACTATTCGGCGGTAAGAAAAGATGATATAGGAACATTTGTGACAACATGGATGGATCTTGAGAGTATAATGCTAAGTGAAATAAATCAGACAGAAAAAGCAGAGAACCATATGATTTCACTGATATGTGGTATATAAACCAAAAACAACAAAAGAACAAGACAAACAAATGAGAAACAAAAACTCATAGACACAGACAATAGTTTAGTGGTTACCAGAGGGTAAGGGGGGTGAGGGGTGGGAGATGAGGGTAAGGGGGATCAAATATATGGTGATGGAAGGAGAACTGATTCTGGGTGGTGAACACACAATGGGATTTATAGATGATGTAATACAGAATTGTACACCTGAAATCTATGTAATTTCACTAACAATTGTCACCCCAATAAATTAAAAAGAAAAAAAGAAAAAAAAAGATCTGAGGAAACTTACAAAGCTCCACCCAAAATAAGATAAAATAAGAAGTTGGGAAAATCAGGAAAAAGAGAAAATAAATATGGCAAAACAAAAATAATTCTTGCCTGAGTATTGCTTGAGTTTGACCACAACATAGCTTGAAGCTAGCCCTAGCAACTGCAGCAAAGAAAACCTGTCCAGCTACACGATTCTCAGTGGGCATGGCATCAAAATAGAATTGTTGCTAGGGAATACACAGTGTTCCCTAATTCTGAGACAGAAAGGAACTTCTGCTGCGGCCCTCATACAGGGATGCTGTGTGACGACGTGGGCAGTGTTCACCAGCATCTATTTGAGAAGAGAAGGTACACCTCACCTGCATTCGTTTCCCCTACTCAGCTCCGGACTGCTTGAGGGGGCAGGCACCATATTTATTTTATTCTTCATTCTGTACCACAGTCCAGCACAGTGCTTGACACATAGTAGGTACTCATAATGCAATCTTTGAATGAATGAATAGTGTTTGTACCATCCACCAATAAAAGCCAATGGCTAGATACAGATTGATATCCAAACGTCAATTACATTTCTTTACACTAGCAATGAACAATTCCAAAATTAAATTAGGAAAACAATTCCATTTATGTTATCATCAAAAAGATTAAAATACTTAGGAATAAATTTAACAAAAGAGATGCAAGACTTGTACACTGGAAACTACAGAAGATCACTAAAAAGCCAGTGGCCAAAAATTGGAGCAAATTTATTAAAAGCAATTTTTTGTGAAGTAAAAATATTGATATTTTAGGTATGTGGCTTTCTGATGATTGATTTGATCAAAGACTATAATTTAAAACTTTAAGAGGAATAGATGGGCCCAACATACTTTTGATAATTCTTTATGATTATTACTTTTTCCATCCAAGTTCCTGACGAGAAGGAACAGCAGAGAATTCGATTTTACATTCTTGGTCAAAAATCTGAAGGGTAGCTATTGCATGTTGTTGACCATAAAGGGTGCTGCTAGGAACTTAGATAAACCCATAAAATATGGTACCATAATTACTTTGTGAATTGGAAATGTGTATATTAGGTAAAATAAAATCAGGCTATATGCAGAAAATGGGAAACTGCTTCAAACGTTTAGCAGTATCTAATTCATATTAGGGACACTTGTATGACTGATTTCAACCATTAATCTCTATTCTGATGTCTGCCCTAAAACACGTGTCTGTTGTCATTAACTGATTTTTATTGAGCCCATAATATGTGCCCGCCACTTTTCTAAACACCTTTACTGCTGTTGCCTCATGTAACGCCCACGCTCTACAGAGGAATTGTTCTTACTGTCTCCTTTTACAGAAGAGGAAACTAGGGCCTAGGAAAGTCAAGCGACTTGCTCAGGGTCGCACAGGAGCATGTGACAGTGCCAGCAACCAGCCTCGGGCCTGGGAACTGTGCAGCCTATTCACCTAACCACCCTGCCATGTTGTTCCCACTTACTTCGTAGAACCAAAGGTTTCTACGATTGGCTACAAGTGATATTTCCTGTTCCGTGTGGTGTGTGGATGTACTTTGGTGGCCTTGTTTTGATGCTGTTTTCAGGACACCACAATTAAGACCATTTTTCCAGCGAGTCTCCTAGAACTTCAGGATAACCAACTACAGTTTATATGACATTTGCCGGGTGTTGGCCTCAGAAAATGTGCTGCTTCCACAGGGAGTTGGACACCAGCATGCTGCCAGACATGGTTCCTACCTCGCAAAGACTCCCGTTCTGTAGAGGTAATGAGAGTTTGTATTGTAGTGACGACCTTGGGCTCTGGAGTCAATCAGATCGTTCAAATCCTGGTTTAATAATAGAACCTTCCTCATAGCTTTGTTGGAAGGATTAAATGAGGCTATCACTTAGGCACTTAGCACACCGTGGGGCACTTAGGAAGCTTTGAAGAATGGCAGCTGCTAAAACACACAACCTTTTAAAACTGGACCTGGAGGAAGGCGTGCATCTCCACACGCAAAAGGCACACCCAACAGTATAGAGCTGAGAGTGGCTCCGGCTGCAGGCTCCCAAGGCCACCTGGAAGCTCTCCAAGCCAGACTTACAGATTTTCAAATTTCTTTTTAAGCAAACTTAAGGCAAAGGGATTCCCGTAGTGGGAAGGAGGCTGCCATTTTCCAAGGGGAGAGGGACCCAGGGAAACTTCTTCTTGTTAATGGGAGAAATGAGAGAGAAGGTGAGCGTTCAGAGCAGGAAGGAAGCACTGGACTGGGGGCCCTGAGACAACAGTCCGTTCAGCTCCCCAGCCACTCTTTCTACTTTTATAAAACCGAAGGCCTGGACGGTAGGCCCTTCCAGTGTTGACATTCTGTGAAACCATAACGCTTCCCTCGAGCCACAGTTTAACGCGGGCGCTCGGCTTTTATGGAGGGGCTTTGAAAGTCTGGGCCCTTGGGAACATGTCTCTGTATCTCCTTGGCAAGTCCTGGGGAAAGCATTGCCCTTTATGTTCCCCGGTGCCCTATATCCCGGCTTATAAATTCCTCTTGAAATTTGAAGCCAGGAAAAAGTTTCTCTCAGCTTGATCCCTTCCACTTTTTCTGATTGGACGCCATCTGTGATACCCCTTTGTGTGTTTCTCTTATTACTCCAGTTGCCAAGAAGCTCCACATTACACGCCGTGGTTAGCCAAAGTGGCTTCCCTCCTATGACTTGGGTCTCTAAATCCATCTTAGAACTGGACGGTGTTGTTGTTTGATTTTATGGAGTTTAATATAGAAACCACACCAAATTCTTCTGTGGCATTAAACAGGGCATACATCACTCGTGCAGAATGACATAGTTAACAGTTGCACAAATACAGTGGTACCTCGGTTTTCGAACGTAATCCATTCCGGAAGACCATTCGAGTTCTGAAACATTGGAAAACAGCCTACAGCTAGGCCTCCGGATCTTGCACTCAGCGGAAGCCGCATGACATGTTCGACTTCCGAGGCGTGTTCAAAAACCAAAGCACTTCCGGGTTTACGTGTTCGTAAACCAAAATGTTCGTCAATGGAGACGTTCGAAAACCGAGGTACTACTGTGTATGAATTCCCTTCCTTCTATCAGCTGGGCCCATCATCGGGCTCCTTCCCCACTCCCAGCGAGTCTGAAACAGCATTTGACACGTAGTCAGAACCCGCTCTGGACCTGGCACTCTTCTAAGTCCTTCATGGGTATTTGCTCATTCAACAACCTTGTGTTTGAGGGTACTGTTATTATCATTATTTAAAGATGAGGAAAGTGAGGCACTGAAAGACTAAGTAGCCAGACAAGGTCTCACAGCTGGTGAGAGAGCACCCCACTAGTGGTGGATAGGCAGGCCCCAGGGGTCACATTAGACCCAAAGGAATTCCTTTAGTCCTGGGACTCCTAATGGCAGGGAGACCTTGGTCCGCCTTGGATTGGCTTGTTTCTGTGGATAATTAGGAAGCCAGCCACAAACACACACCAGGAATAAACACAAAGAGGAGGAAGGGGCGATTGATGACGACAGAAGACTGAAGCAACCTCGCTGGCTCCTGACTATCCTGAGATCTATTCCGAATGCCGTTTGCTCCTGTTTATTTGGGGGAACCCCATCATAGTCTCAAAGATATTAACCCATTTTTTGGAATGTGTATGGAGTCTGGAGTCTGGCTGCGGTTGAGGGATGTTTCCTGGGACAGCCCATCTTCCCCCAGACTTAGATCTGTTAGGAGGCCAGTTTGGCTATGGGGTACAAAGGTGCCCTGGCCAACCCTGATGGGGTGGTAGAAATGTCCCCCAGTGTCGCCTGACTTCTAGAGCTGGCACTGAACGAGGAACCAGTCAGCCCATTTCGCTACCAGCCCTAAGCAGTGTGTATGGTGGCCTCATTAGTGCTTTGCACTCCTCCTCACGCTAAATGCAAGAACAGCCACAAATAGGTACAGGATGGGAAAGTGTCAGAGCCATTCTGGCCAGGGCGACCACCCACGGCCTGGCCTACTAGACAGACTGGGGAAGTACCGTCTCAATTTGGCCATTGGGCTCAGCTGGAAATGTGTCCATGGTCAATAGGCAGATATGTAAATAAGACCAAATAATAAAACGATTTTTAAAAACAAAGAATCCAGAATTTTTACATTCAAACCTATCATTCAGTCAGCAAATATTGACTGAGCGTCCCGCTGTGCCAAGCACCGTGCCAGATGCTGGGGGCACAGCTGAGCAGCAAGCTAACCTGGACCTCCCGACAGGGAGTGCACAGCGGAGGATGCTGCAGTCCATTGCCTTGGGAGGGTCAAGTGCTGTGCTTGGGGAAGCCTGGTCTTCTGGAATTGGTTTGAGTAGCTCTGCCTTTAGTCTGGAGATGGTATCCTTGCTGGAAAAGCTGCCCTTTGGGAATTGCCTTCAGAGCTAGTCTGGGCCACACAGAAAATCTATCTCAGTACTTTATAGCCACACCTAGCTTGTGACCACAAATGGTATCCCCAACTCGATGGCCCACTGTATTTCCCAGACGTGGCTCTGATGGACTTGCCTGTGAGACCAAATCGCACCCAGCCTTTAAGGATGGACATTTACCACCGCTGAGCATGGTAGCTGTAATCTGGATGATTTTGAAATAATGTCTCACTTGCCCAATCGTCTTTGGTGCTTCGATTGTGACACTTACCCCGCTCCCCCTGGTGGCAGAGTAATCCCCTCCTCACCCACTAGGTTGGGAGCGTTTGGAAGGTAGGACTATATGTACACTCTCTGCAGTGTCCAGCGTGGAGCAGATGTGAAAAAATATCTGTTTACTAAAATGGGATGTACAGGCTCTGGTGGAGGTTTCCAAAGAGCTGCTGCCAAACTGCTCTGAGAAACGAGAGTGTTGGAGCAGACAGTATATGTGGGCTCTGGAATTGATCCCTTTACCAGCTGTGCGACTGGCTCTGCACAAATCACTCATTCCCTCTGATCCTCCATTTCCACATCTGTGAAATGGGCATAACTGCCTCTTGGGGACTTTTATAAGGACAAGCAAGAATATTCACGTGATGCCCTAAGGACAGTGCCTATTGCATAGTTCACCAATTCAATAAGTGGGAGTGGTTATTCTTCTTTTTCTCCTAGAGCTTCTGTAACAAAGTACTACAGACTGGGTGGCTATTACTATTTATTATTATTATTATTATTATTATTATTATTATACTGGTTTTAGAAAAATAATATCTCACCCACATCACTTAAAATCATATGTCATAGAAATTTCATGCTGGAAGGAGCCCTAGAGCCCACTGAAGTCTAACCTCCTATTTTTATTGAGATCCAGAAAAGGAAGTGGATTGACTGAAGTCACACAACTGGTTCATGACCCAACTGGGTCAGGCCAGAGGTCCTTTTATGTGGCATTTGATTCTCATACCTACATTTGGAGGTTCCACCTTCCTGCCAAAGGCCTGGCAAGCAGGTCAGGAGCTCCATGGCCTGGCACTCGTGGGCAGGAACAGCCAAGGGTTTGGAATATGCATTTGGGGAGTTACAAGCACATGCTTCCCTCACCTTTACGTATTAGGTGGGTGCAAAAGTAATTGCAGTTTTTGCAATTATTTTTATCCTTTTAAACCGCAGTTACTTTTGCACCAACCTAATAGTAGCACTTTGTCACTTTGCAGCGTGCAGAGCATGCTTACAGTGACAGGGCTGAGAGCTGGCGGAGCTGGCAGGAGCCATAGACTGGTGGTAAGGAGTGCACCACACAAACCTGGTGCCACTGCATGCCAGCGTGCCACTACTTAACCTCTGCGAGCTTCACTCGCTTCGTCTGCAGAACAGGAACAATAAGAGTCTCTACTCTAGGGTGGCTGTGAGGGTTAAATGAGGTGTCACAAAGTGCTTAGCACACTGCCTCGCACACGGTCAGTACTTCCAAAAAGACCACCTTGTGATCAGTAACACATCCAGAAACAAACAGTCTGCCTCTGGCATCCCCACCAGTCTGAAGCCAGCTGCTGGTCAGTTGTGACACCTTACCTGGTCTTCCTCCCAAGCGGGTGCCAGTGACAAACCCTTTCCCTTCTGCTAACCCCCTTCTCATCCCGCAGCAGCACGGCCTCTCAGATCTTCCCATCCCACCCCAATCAGGAACCATAAGATCCTGAAGTCATCAGTAGCAGTTGCCCATCAGGAATGGTCTTGGGATCCCCTGGGCTTTCTTGTTCATTAAAAGTTATAGAAGGAAAAGCAGACTTCTGGCTTAAGGAAACACTACCTTTCGTGAGAGCTGCCCGTACTTTGAGGCGTTTACATCTCTGGTAGCCTTCCGCACGTCAGGCCCCCACACCCCGGGGTGGTGCCTTCCACCATTCCCGCCTCGATAGATACCAGGTTCTTTGCTCACAAATACACTTTGAGTTGTGTTTGCTACCTTTTTCTTTTATCTTGATTAAAACTATAGGTAATTGAAAAGTTCTGAATTTCTATTTGAAAAACCTGATATTCTTGATGAGAACATAGCAATCCAACTAACCCTAAATTTATAGAATCCAGTTTCATAAAACCCAAGGATGAAATTTTTTTTTTCCCTCCATCAGGAAAAGTTGCGTTTCCCAGCAGTTCTTACGATGCCCTGACTCTGGATGGAGGCCCTCCCTTGATTCTGGATATTACATCATTTCATTTTGGCTAAACACGCATCACCCTGCACGTTGCAGGCTTTTTCAGTATGGTTTGAGATCGGGCTTTCCTGGGTGGGGTGTTGCAGTGATTAGTGGCTTCAGAAGGAAGTGCAGCAGGAAAAGGTTTTGCGGGAATGGAAGAGGTGAGGCAGCTCCATGTGAGAATCTGCAAAGGGATTAAGATTTGGCACCGGGCTTGGTTTCTGTGCAGCCTCTGAGGCAGAGAGCCTCAGGAGAGGGAGCAGGCTGTCAGCTGGGGCTCTGCATGCTCGCAGCCTGCCTTGAGGGTTGCTTGGCTCTTTCCTCTCTCTGCGGTACCCAATTTTACCTTCGTAAAAGATGGATGTGGATGCTGGAGCCTTGAAGACGAGGTAAGAGTTCTTGTTACCCAAGAAGTCCCCCGTGTTCTTAATGCACAGGATCGTGGGGACGGTTCCTTCCCTCACACCGCTGTGCAGTGTTAGCCAAGACACAATTCCTCAGAGACATTTCACAGAGAGGATCTGGGAAGTTTCCTTCCTAGTTAAGAAAGTTTCTAAAATGTTTTAACCCAAAATACTTAACTATAGAGATGCAGACTTTTCTTTCTTTGAAATCACAGCGGTGAGATGACTTCTTTGCATTTTTAATCTACAAGATTTTGAGAAGAGTCCTGAGGATTTGTTAGATGTTTGTTTTTTTTTTGTTTTTTAATAATGAACTGTGGTTGTAAATCAACATCTCCTTTACTGAAAACTTTTATTTTCTTCAGAATGCTAGCTTTTGAGCAAGTTGATCTTTTTGCAGATCTGATTTGTTGTTTTTCTTTTTTATCTTTTGGCTTTTGTGATTATGGTACTGGTCAGGAATATCCTTAAGTATAACTAGTTTTTAAGAGGAACAAACTATACTTAGGAGTTCAATATGATCATATTTGATAGCATCCCTGGTTGAAATGAGCTACATATTTTTTTGATGCTTCAAACTTACTTCTTAAACATTTTTTTAAGTGTAAATGTCCATAGTTTTTGTGAAAGGTGATGCAGTCTATCTGTGTGGTTAAGCTATTTATTCACAAACATTAAAAGTGTGTTAGACCTTTGATAATGTAGCTCAAGAAGAGATAATTGGAACAGTAGTTTTCTGCTCACCACCAACTCAATTCCAAATTCTGTTCCTTTTCTTAAAAAAAAAAAATCTGGAGTTAAAAATAACTCAGAATAAAACTTGAAAACTGTTTTGTTTCTCTGTATTTGGCTAACTTCATTGCAAAGTACTGTGTTTAAGGAATTCAAGCTATGAAGACTACTCTTGAAATGGTTCACAATTCTATCTATGAATTTCTGTAACCCTTTTCAAGAGCATATGATGTTTTATGAATATTAGCGTTACAATTATCAATTAAGTGTGCATTCCTTCTACCACCCTAAGAGATAGATAACAATCCTCGGAAAAGAACATGAGAAATCCTGTGAGTTTCCTAACACAAGCTCATTTTCCTTGTGTCTAAAGTAATGTGGAGTTGTTGTCAAAGTGAGGAAAGGGGGGTATTTGGCACACCTCATTACAGTGAGGGTGTGAGGAATCTTGGTAGGAGTGGATGCCTTTGGCTGTTGTGGCAGGTGGATAGATGCAGCACTCTGGATCCCTATTATTTATTGAAAGTAAATTGTTTTTGTTAAATGTAGAAGACTCTGATCCTACAACTTTGGTTGGATGAGAAGAGATCTGTACATCCCATTGTTTTTTTACTGTTGTTTATTTTTGATGAACCCTTTTAGTTCATGCAGTTCTCTTTTTTCTTTGGGAAACAGATTGGTAGTGGAGTCTTTTGCATTTTGTATTACTTTACCCTAGCATTTTAGCCATTGTGTTTTCTTTCAGTGGGATGGCTCATCGTAAGGCAGGCTTAAGGCTCAGCTTGAGGAGGTGTGAGAGCAGCTATAGTCTTTAGGAAAAGAAAATCATCCCAAGGGTTAAAACATGCTAACTCTTAATTGTGCTGTGTCCACTCTCTTCCGATTGTTAAGGAACCTATACAAGCTATTATTACAAGAGCTGTGTATAATTGAGCTTAAAAAATAAATCATGCTGTATAGTATGGAAATGGTAAAGCCTGAGGTTGTCCTAACTTTACTCATTGTCATATTGGTATCTTCTTTAGGGTTATCCTTAGTCCTCTAATATTTTTAGAAGACCAAAAAATGAAATCTAATTTTGTCAGTGTATTACCTTATCCTCGTTTTATCTTCTTCCTCTTTCCCTGTAATTTTGGAGAGAAGGGTAATTATCTAGGTAAACAGTTGAGGGACAATTGCCAGGAGTTATCCTTTTCTTGTTAAAATGCTCTTGATAAAGTTTCCCTTTATTTGTTGTTTTCTCTTTCTATTGAAATGGTAAGACATGAGGGTGGCTGAAAAAAATTCAAAGACCATAAAGGGTAAATAACGAAAAACCTCCTGCAGGGATTCCAGACACCCCCTTCTCCCGTAGGCAATATCTGAAAGAATTTGGAAAAGTAGTAAAGAGTGCTTTAGAACTCCGCTCTCACCCCTTATCAGACTTGAGTATGCATAAGCAATCCTGCAGACTGGGGTTAAAACACAGCTTTCTGGGCTACCCCGACCCCACCACCCCCAGAGATTCTGATTCTAAGAAGACTGGGGTTAAGTAGGTCCCTGAATTTACACGTCTAGCAATTTCCCAGGTGCTGATACTGCCTTCGGGACCACACTTGAAAACTGGTTTAAAGTGAAGGCTTCCTTCTTCTGTATCCGTTTTTCACTTTTTCTTCTTCAGTTTTCAGAATGGCTTCTGCTGAAATTAATAGCCACAGTAACCCACTGGGAGAAAACTACAGCAGCAAATAAATCCCAAATCTGCTATCAGAATTTGAGTGGAGAGAGAGAGAGTGATGGAGGAAGATACTGTGTGTGAATGACTGTGGCGTGTGACCTACAATTGCCGAGTGACCGGCATTGCCTGACTGTTGGTCCACTGTAAATTCTAACCTTTATTACAGTCAGAAATGATGCCATCAACTAAAGTGAGCACAGCCTCCATTAGAAATCTTTTTATCGGTTGTAATTTTGAAACCATTTACACTAATTATACACATACATTGAAAAAATGCCCCTGACCCTGCCCCCTTCACCTCGGCTCCCACTTGAGTGTCACCACATCTATTTTGTCCTGTGTATGGCAAGTGACATGCATAGGTCTGTTTCACACAAATGGTCACGGTGACACTTTGGAATTGGGCAGAGTGTTTTCCGTGAAAGCAGCCTGAGCTGGAAGCAGGTTTGTTCTCATTGATTTATTGGCTCAGTACATATTTACTGGGGGCCTTATGTGCCACACGCTGCTGGGCCCTGAGATACAGCAATAAGCTGGACAGACCTGGTCCCTGTCCCCGTGAAGGTTTAGGTATAGTAGAGATTCTTGGAAAAGGAGGAGAGCAGCCTAGCACGGGGGTGGATAAGGGAGAGAAAGGGGGGGTCCATAAGGCATGACACACATGATAGGTGTGTAAGCGACTGATCATACAGACAGATTCCTTCCCTTACGTTTACTTTCAGTTGGATTAAACAGTTACTAAGTGAAATTCCTAATATTAGGACTACAGGGGACACCTGGGATAGTAAATCATAGTTCTTGCCTTCAAGAAGTTTGCCATTCGGAGGCAGGTGATACAACTCCAACAGTCCAACCTGTGCCATTCAGAGAGCTTCCCGTACATAGTGGTCCCTGGTCCCCACAGTGGCAGTGTGACATGGGCGGAGTAACATAATAGAAGCACTTGTCTCTGGCACCCACTTCTACTGCTTCCCAAAGGAGCTGTCACTGCAAGAAGAACAAAAATGTAAAACACCTACTGTGTATTATTTCACACCCTGACATGCCAGGCTACAAGATGCCAGTTGAATTAAAACCGCTTAGACAGCTCATGGTAATAATTCCCGTGTTCTCACCTGCAACATGGACACATAGAAAGAAGTAGCAGGTGTGTGTGTGTGTGTGTGTGTGTGTGTGTGTGAGTGTGTGTGTGTGTGGTGAGGGAGAGCGGTTTTGCCAGAGGTTCTGTGTGTTCAGTGATGTCTCCTTTGGGGTCAGTCCAGCTTAGGAATTCAATGGCGTCAACAAGCTGCACCCGTTAAGAATGAACTGTGGCAACTACTGCAAGCTCAGGCAAGTGAAGGACGCAGGAAAGACTTAGGGCTTTCCAGAACAGTGACTCCGTTTTTCCAATAGTTGGCAGAGGGAGTTGCTATATAAAGATCATTTGGTGAAAATGATGAGAAGTAGGAAATCAGTAGGATGGAAGCTGTCCCATCCATGTCCCAGGAACATCATGCCCAACTTTCCCCTTCTGTCCGCACTACAACTTAGTAGCATACAGTTGGAATGTTCTGGGGGCTAATTTGAGCAACTGAGAAAGAGGCTGAGATCAGAACTTTTTGTGGTCATTATATGTATAATGGACTCTATAATACATCTTATACACACACACACACACACACACACACACATAGCGATAGGACATAGCACTCATGAAATAGGTGAGATTTGAGGGTCCTAGTGAGAGCAGAGTCAGGGCTGTTGAGTTTCTCAGGCATCAAAGGCTCTCGTGAGACAGCTGGCAAAGAAGGGTAAGAAACCAGGGTCATAAAACAGATTATCAATGTAGTGGAGAAATCCAAGGAAACTCAGCAGAAAAAGGCCATCAGGAAATGCCCAGTGGGTAGAAAGAGCCAACAGTTGATGAAAATAATGGCAATAGAAAGGGGTTATGGGCCACCTGACAAGAATAATGAGATTGAGCTGGAAACTGGAATAGGACTGACCAAGCTGAAAAATCAGGCCAATTAGTAATAATGACTGTGTTTACTAGCTTGTAGATTGGCAAAATACCTCCCTGGGATGAATTAGTTCAAATGATCATTTCCTGCACTAATGATTTTACAGAAGAAAAGGAAGAGAAGCCCGCAGAAGGTGCAGGGAGTATCTGTGTGTAACTATTGTAATTTAATGACCCTAATAAGTTTAACAGTCTGGTGCAAGAACAGAAAACCAAGATAATGTATACATAACAGGAAAACTAAGAAAAACATAAATAGTAATTATGAAAAAACATTGCCTGTAAATCCCAAGTATCTTACCCACTAATTTTTAAAAAACATTACCAAACACTTTTTAGGAAGTACAAAATATGACAAGATTCAAAAAGCCATTTTGGGAGATGGGATTGAGAAGAACGAGCTTCCTTTTTCTAACACATCGCTTTTGGCCAAGATGATAAGAATAAATAACTGTTTGCTAAACACGTACTTTGTCCCAGGCACCGGGCAAAGCCCTCTCTGTGCTTTCCCTCACTGGGCTGTCATAGCCCTGGAGGTTGGGATAATAATTGCTATTTCCAGATGTAGTTCAGAAAAGGTTGCTCAAGGCAAAGACATATTCATACGAAAGAGACATAGAAAGTTAATTCAGTTGGAAAAACAGGGGAGCCCACAAAAAGAATCCACACATAATTTAAGGAGCATCCTATAAGGATCAGATATTAAAAATATGAAGGTCTTTTAAGGTAATCGGAGTGAACTAGCCAGCCACAGACCCGGAACTTTTACAGATCATCAGAACAGTCCTTTGGAGACAGGAAAGGGAGCCGGCAGGCGTAATACATTGTTTGCCTTGATCTTTTTAGAAAAATCTATCAAAATGAATCTCACTCTTACATCATCTTTAAAAGCAGAAATACTAGATCCAATAGTAGTAGATGTACGGAATTTTCTAGACCTAGTTGTTAAACTGGATGTGGATAAATCATGGGGACAGCTTGGCATTCACCCAAGAGTTTAAAGGAATTCAAGGGTGAAGTTGTGGGGCTGTTGGTTAAAACAACTGACTTTTAGATTCAAAAAATCCAGCAGCCCCTTCAAATCTGCGTTGTCTGGTTGCTGGTTTCATCTCTCTGCACTATATTATTTGAACATAAATTATAATATATACATAAAACATGAAATATAGTAAATCAAATAAGAAAACATGTTTTAGACAGCAGTGATTTTGAATTCCCAAACCCTGTCGTGTCATGGTCTTGAAAGTCTTTCTGAACATTTCATTCTTGAAATTGCTGAGAATTAACCCAGCCCCTTAGGACCATGTCAAATACGCTGGTAATTATTCATGTGAACTCAGTAGCAAAAGCACAAAGAAACAAATGGGCAGTGACTCAGTGTTTCGAGAAAGTATTCATCATACAGGGCTCCTTCACTAAAGGGGGAGAAGATTCCTGCAGCCTCGGAAACAGACGCTCAACTGTCCGTTAATTCAATAAAAGGCATGTGGAGGATTTGAAAACTAATCAGCTTTTGAGCCCCTAACAGCACAGTCCAGCTGCCCGATTTGCCTGGTGGTCTGGCCTTGCTCCCAGCTGGTTCAGGCGTTCTTCCCTTTCTCGTAGTGGTGACTTCGTCTCGCCCTGCTCGATCGAATAGTCCAGACGTCCTGCTCTGTGCTTTGCTGCAGGTAGCCCTGTCCCGTCATCCGTGACCTGCTGTGCATAGAGCAGGAGTAGAATGGAGGGAAAAGGGCAGAGTCAGCACAGAATTTGTTCTAGGTTAGTAGAGAGGCCAGTACAGGGAGTTGGTGAGGGTCAGGCAAGCTGGGGTGGAAGTCATTCGGTCATTTAACAGGTCTTTTTTGAGCACCTAGAATGTGCTAGGCATTGTACTGAGGATACAAATATGAACGAGACAGCCATTGCAAAAACGATACAAGTACAATTATACTAGAGCAGGGTTTTCCAGCCTCAGGACTAGTGACATTTTGGGATGGATACTTCTTTTTTGTGGGGCTGAAGTGCGCGTTGCTGGATATTTAGCAGCACCCCTGCCCTCTACCCACTAAATAGCATCCTCTCACACACACCATGGTGACAACCTAAAGTCTCCAGACATTGCCAAATGTTCCCTGGAGGCGAATCATCCAGGTTGAGAATCATTAGTCTGAGAAGTGCCTGAATGGAGAAAGACCAGGCAACTGTGGGAGTTGGCGAACCCAGACATGGTGGGCAGGGGAGACGTCCTGGAGGCAGTTCTATCTAAGAGGATACCTGCAGGGGGAGTAGCCCTCAGGTGAAAGTTTGGAGGAGGAGGGTCAGTAAAAGAAGTGCTCCAGGGTGAGGGAATAGCCAGGCCTGGAGACCAGGAGGAGGAAGCCAGAGGCCAGCTGGATAGTTACTCACAGGGGATGGACACTCCCTTTCAGTGCACGACTTCGTCAGTCCCCAAGGGGCAGCGTTTCACAACCAGGGTCCCCCAGCAGGTTAGCGCCTTTCGGACGCTGTGCTTATGCACAAGTAGCTGCCACGGGATGAGGAGCAGCATTGGTTCAGAGATGTTTACCCTGATGGTTGGAGAAACAAGGGGAAGAAATGATATCCCATCATTTTCTTGGTGAATTTTCCATAGAAGGAGAATTCTGACTAATTGCCCCTTTCAGCTCTCATGTCTAGTTTTGATTAGCGAAATCAAATCGGATGAGAGCACAGTTCAAAACTTGTTAGCAACACGCTTTTCTCACATGGCTGCCCCAGTAATGGTTTCCAACTGCTGGTAACTACAGACTTTCAGAAACTGCTTAACAAAGAATATGTTTTAATCGTCTTTAAAATGCCTCCCTCTACCCTCTACTCCCTCTGTAACCAACTCTTTTTCTAGAGAAACTAGTTTTTCTTTATGCCAACAGAGGCCTGTGTGCCACGTGCTGGCTGCACCTCGGGGCTCACACCAGGATGGATACACTGGGGAAAGTGCACTCTGTGTCTTTGCTTTGGCTGTATCTCCTCCACAGAATCCTTCTCCTACGGGCTCCTTAATCACCATTGTACGTTGTGGGCCTTTTCATTCCTTAATCATAACTGTTGCTGAGCATTTGCTGTGTGCCACAGCTACAGGGCTGCATAGGAGAGGAGAGGGGGGCACTAGAAAGTGGGGGGAAGAGAAATAATCAGGTCTGGCATCAAGCTCGCTGTTTTCATGTGAGATATTTCATGTAGTCCTCTCAGAAAACCCTTCTTAGTGGGTGGTGTCCTCCTCATTTACAGATTATTAACAGGCCTGATTTCATACAGGGGCACAGGTGGGACTTGAGTCCACCTGTGAGACGCTGAGTCATGTTCCTTCCAATTCCATATTCTGGAGGAACCACCCAGGCCCGTGGGTCTTGCTGTGGCCCAGCTCCCTGGTCAGGCTCTTCTCAGGCTGCAAGGCAGATCTGAACTTGAGCGACATCCAGGACTAAAAGGGAGTCTGTCATCTTCAGCTGTTCTTGGGGGCTTCTTGTGATCCAGATTCAACCTTATTTGGGTCATCACTTCATTGTTTCTTGCACAGATTGCTGAGATGGCTCCACTAGCCAGGACCCCGGTTCTCTTCACCCTCCCAGCTGTCCCGCTTCCTGCTCCCACGGGCAGTATGGAATAATGCTTGAGAGTCTAGGATCCGGGGTTACGAGGCATAGATTCTAGGTACCCTTACCTTTCCCTTCCTGTTTGGCCTTCAGTGTGTTGCTTATCCAGCTGACTCATTTACAAAATGATGAGCCAACCACCAACCCTACCTGGTTGCCTTGGATGTGGAATAACATAGTGGTTATAAAGGCAGACTGAAAAGATGTATAACTTACCTTTGTTAAGAGATACCGAATTAGCGCTAAGAGGGACAAATTACTATTGAATTGGCTCATAGTAGGAACTTCAAACATATGAATGGAGTGAAAGAATGAAAGAAACTCCATCAGGAGGTGAATTCCAGAGAGGAATTTCACATCAGCACGTCTGAGTTCCCTGTCAGACAAGCAGCTGGAACCTAAAATAAATAGGAAGCTCTCTCTACACTTAGGCATATCACACGTTAGGCAGAAGGCCTTACGGCTCCTACAAAAGGAAGGACCAAGAAGATTATAACTGACAGGATCCCACCAGCTACCCAGCCACTCCCTCCTTTGACAGATGATGGAACTGAGAGGATCAGAGACATCGGTGGCCAGATCAAGTTCCTGTGTAGTCAGAAGTAAAGCTAAGGTTAGTTGACCTATCAGTTAAGGTCTGTTTAGACTGTGTATGTGAGAAAAGAGAAACCCTAGAATATCTTTTATTTGGATTAGCAAATAACATTTGATAAAGTCTCCCAACACAAGTTCTTGAAGATTTAGCCATCATGGGATTGGGGCCGACAAGATTAGGAGCTCTGCCGAAGAGAGCACTTCCCAGTGAGGCATACATGGAGGGAAAGGGAAGCCAGCGATTATGTTCACAGTACTCGGTGGGTACAAATGTCACTGCGGTTTTTGCCATTTTTTTTAACCTTTTAAACTGCAATGACTTTTGCACCAACCTGACATTGGCTCATCCACAAATCTATTCATTCAAGCAGTACTTACTGAGCACCTCCAGCAACTGTGTGCCGAGCACTGAGCTAAGTGCTGGGACGTCGTGGGGGACAGAACAGACCCCAGCCTCGACTGAGCTTCCAGTCTCGCTGTCACCAGACTTATTCTCAAGTGGCTGGAGAAAGCATGCAGTGAGCTGCTAAAGGTAGTAAGACAGAGCTCAACTGTAAGACCTGACGGCTCTGTCAGTGGACAGAGACAGAACCCGATGGCTTTCAAAACGAGCAATTCCAAGGGAAAACATCAAGTGTGGCAATCTGGAGTTTTGCAAACTCCACGGGTTTGCACAGAAAGGAGGAAAGTCAAAGGAGGGAGACCTGCTAGGAGGCCACTGCAGTGACCCAAGAGTGAGGGGCTGAGGCTTTAGACGGGGTGGGAGCAGTCAAAACGGAGAGGAAGGTTGTCCGTCTGTGTCATGTTGCAGAGTATTGTTGGCTGCCTGGCCTAAGGCATGAAGGGGAGGAAAGAGGCAAAGGCCATGCTGAGGTTTCCGCCAGAAGAGTGGCAGGAGACAGCAGCCATGGCAGAGCTGGGAGGGCACAGATAGGGCGTTTGTTGGGTGGGAGGTGACAAGGTCAGTTTCAAGCAGGCTGATTGGGACGGGGCGGCGGATGGTGCAGGTGTGCTGTCATCACAACAGGTGCTGAACTTCACTTGGATGGGTACGTTTGGGAACCTTCGTAAGAGGATGACTTTCCATGTCATCGAGGAAGCTGAACTCTCTAGGAAGAAAAATAGTTGTAGAATAAAACAGATACTTGCTGGAGACTCACCATTCATTCTTTCTTTAAAAAACAAAAACTTGATGTTTTCAAACAAGTACAGAAACATTGAGGATATTACCATGAACCTCCAAACGCCCTCCTTGCTTCAAAACTTATCAACATTTGCCAATATTGTTTCATCAATATCCTCCCAGGAATATTTTTCCTTCCTGCTGTATTTAAAGTAAACCCCACATCTATGTCATTTCATCCCTAAATACTTCATTGTATAGTTTTTACCGATAAAGGCTTTTTAGAAAACATCACTCCAGTATTATCAGACCTAAACAAATAAATAATAATTCCAAATTATTATGTAATAACATGCCGATGTTTAAATTTTCCTGATTGTATCCAGAATGGCTTTGAAACTGTGGTTTTTGATTGCTCTGTGTCTTGCGTCTTTTCGTCTCTCACAGATTCCTCTCTTTCTTCACACCGTTTATTGAAGAAGCTGTGGTGGTTGTCCTGTAGAACATTCTGTCTTTCTTAAAGCACCTTGAATAACTATGTGAGATTTATTTCTTATAAGTATAATGGACAGATGATTCTTAGGTGACTCTGGAATCATCGTTCTTGTATTCCTTCCGTCTTAGGAGTCTCCATCATCATGGCTGGTGCTGCTCGTGGTTTTCAAGAGTGAGCTGGGTGCCAGGCTGAGCAAGGGCAGTCAGCATTTCCTTTACCAGTTGTGTGTTGAGAGCACAGCATGTGTGATGCTCGGCCAGGCCATTTGGGAAATGCAGGGAAAGTGGAAGTGCTTTGGCTGGGCTCTGAGAACGTATCACTCAGGTGGAAGGAAGACGACTACATGAAACGAACAGATTCACACAGGCAGTTCGGGGTTGGGAAGTCAGGTTAAGCTGCGCTTGGCTGAGCCTTCAACCTTGACATTGAACAGCTGTGTGATCAAGAACAAGTCATATCACCTTTCTGAACCTAGAAACTATTTCTTTAAACTAGAGATAATAAACTGCCTACTTCAGGATTATATGCTAAGCAGGCAGCGTGGGCCCTGGAGTAAGACAATAGAGAGTTGACTCTAAACTCTGTTTCTTCCTGATAATATTAAGTAGTCACTGTCACTGGCACTCTTTGCCGATTCTGTACTCAGCACTTCATGCACGTGACCTCACGTTAGGCCTGTCAGCAGCCCCGTTTTATAGATTGCAAAACTGAAGCTTAGAGAAACAGTGGGTGCCCATTTCCCTAATTACTGAGCTGAGACTGAACCCAGGCAGACTAATACAGAGTGCACACACTAAACTGTTAGGATGGATTACTTTTTTCAGATAGGTTCATCAAGGTTCGATATCATTTTTGTAAGGGGGGAGATATATTTATTTTATGGAATTGTCATGAAAATTAAATACGAAAAATATATTTAGCAGTTAGCAGAGTCTCAAGAGTATTTGTTTTCATGGTTGTTATAAAATAATAAATTATTATACCAGTGGTTGGACAATTCTGTGCAATATTACCATAATCATCATAGGAGTATAGAGAACGAGAAGTTAACTTGGGTTGAAGCCCGTTTTGCAAGGGAGTAGACAGATAGGACCCAGTGGATACCTGACCTTCACAGGAGGTAAAGAGGTTCATTCCAGGAGTGGGGAGCAGCCCAAGCAGGGAGACTGCACAGAAAGCAATACTAGAAATACCCGAGTTAAGCTTCCTAGTTGTCCTTTTAGTACAATGAGTGTTTAAAAGGTTCAGGAGAACATACCTATACACCCCTGGCCTTTTCTGAAGATTCTGTAGGAAATTACAAAAACAGGCAGTGGTTAAGAGCCCGGAGTTCTGGGCGAGTGTCAGCGTAACCTCTGGCCTGTCTGTCTGTGATCTCAGCGACTTACTGAGATTTGCGTCTCCTTGTTTCTTCCTAGGTAAAGTGGACATCACGAAGGCCTTACATCTTAGGGTTGTTGGCAGGCACTGGGGGGTTGGGGGGAGGTGGTCGTTACATGAGATAATGTGGGGAAAGAATCCAGAGAAGTTGATTCCCAGAGGTTTTCCATTCCCACCTCTACATTGCCCTTCCTGCCTCTGTTGGGGTCCCCCTGAAGGGCAGACAGGAATCTGGGTCACCCTGGGTCAAAGGCCAGGCTGCTAAAGTAACAAGGTGAGGATGCTCGCAAAGGCTCATTCCTTTTTGCAGAATCAGACTCCCAGGATAAGAACAGGTATGAATCTGGAGGAGGGGGCTTGGGTATGCGCACCTGGACCTGTTAATTGCTTTGCTCCCTTTAAATGCTTGGGTAAAAAGTTTATTTCCAATGTTTTTGAAAATTTAGAGGAGGGCCATTCAGTCTAAAATTGTGAAGTCATTTGTCCTTGGGCTTTTCCCTTGGGACTTCCCTTCTTCAAGTGCTCAGCCCCTGAGTCTTTGCAGGTAGGAGAGATTTTAAAGGTCACTAACAGTCCGGCATGAGTTCATTGCATCTGCTCTGCCTTCATGCTGCATGCAGACCTCTAGGGAACATGGATGCAAACAGGTAATGCTCTATTGCAAGACTGGTGAGCAATCCCCAACCCAGAGAGAAGACATGCAAAGTGACGCTGGGACACACAGGAGGGTTCCCTACCTAGGATTGGAGGCTCAGGGAGAAAACACCTAGAGAATAAATGTGACATGGCTAGAGCCAGCAGGAAGAGGACACGTCATTTACAAAAGGCCAGAAGAGAGATGAACGCATGATGGATTTGGGACACTTAGTGGGGAGTTATTTCTGCAGAGCTCCCAGGCCCCTCAGGTCTCTCCATCGAAGCAAACGCAGTCACTGTCTGTCAGAAGCCATGCCTTGCATGACCTGGGCCTGGTTTATCAAGGAAGTGGGGCCCATGGCAGGCCGAGGGGCGGAAGGCGCACCTCCTGGGAGCCCAGCGGTCGCTCCTCTCTCCTGAGTGCTTCACGCCTGTGCGAGCACCACAAAGCTTGCCTGAGGGCCTCAGTGTTTTCATGAATGAAATGAGGAATCCGTGAGTTCCTTTCAATTCATTGGTTCCGTGGCTCTCAATTCAGTTGAGGGGAAAAAAAAAAACGACTGAAAACAGGTTTTAGTCCTTCTTAGGTTGCAAAATGGGACCAGACTCAGGTTGCAAAATGGGAGCAACCTGGTATTGAGAAAGAATTCAAAGGAACATTTGAGAAGCGACATCTTTGATGTTGGAAAGATAAAGGCTCCGTGGCAATTCCGGTCAAGGCTGAGCTCGAATTACTGAAAAGCAAGAGATGAATCACAGGAGAAATCTGAGGAAGAAGAGAAAAATCCTCTTCAGAAGCACTTGAAAACGAGTGGCTGAAGGCCTCCCCAGGGTGGGGGGAATGCCTTGGTACATACGGTGGCCAGAGGCAGACACAGAGGAAGTGGAGGATGACAGTGGCCGCGGACAGGCATCAGAAAACTGGAGCTCTCAGGAGAGACTGGCTTGTGTTTGCTTGGAGGGAGATTCAGGCAGATGTTGTGCGGCACAGGAAGGATGTCGCCCCCAGAGGGGTCTGGCCCATGCTGCGTGGCGGTGCGTGTGTGTGCACAGTTGCATGGTAGGAAATGTTTGTGTGGGGCACATAGGTGGGATTCCCTGGGGTCCTCTGACACCCAGGGTCAGAGTCCCTTAGGAAACTGGATGCGTGGGGCCGCAGCTGAGCAACTGTCTGCTCTGCCTGCCAGGGAGAAGTCAGATTCTGATGAAGAATCCGAGAACGGGCAGAATCAGGCAGCAGTGGCACCTTCCTCATCCTCACCTTCATCTTCTCCACAACAGCACAATAAGCAGCATCTTATGGGCCGAGCATGAGGCTGGTCCACTGTCGACATCATCTCTAAACCTCACAACCCATCAAGTGACCATTGTTCCTATTAGCCCCATTTCACCCACTGTTTTCTCCAGTGAGGAAATGGAGTCTCAGAAAGGTTGAGTCTCAAAACTAGTGAGTTGCAAAGATGAGGATTCACACCTAAGTTTACCTCCTTCTCTTTCATGAAACACAACATGAATTGTTTACCAGTCCCAGCAGTTATACCACTTTGCCGTGCTCCCAGTAATGCAAAAGATAAGCAAAATTGTTTTGTAAATTCTTATTTTAATAATGGTAAAAGTGATGTCTTTGTATTCCTATAATTTGCATTTCTTTAATAACTAGTGAAGGGAACAATGCATATACTATTTGTTCTCCAGGGTGAACTGTCTTCCTGTTTTTTTCCCATTGCTGGCCCTCTCATGTCACAAATGAAGACTTTACAGTCTGGAGAGTTTAAGTGACCTGTTCAAGGTCACACAGCTAGTTATTTGAGGGGCCAAGGCCAGAACTCCCCGCATGGGCTCTTCTCACTGACTCCTCTGCCCCTCTGCCCTGGGCTGAGCTCCCAGCACCCCACCCCCACCACATCCCGCCCCTTGAAGCCCCACTCATCCCAGCAGCTGTCCAGGGAAAAGAAACAACAGGACAGGCAGCTCCTTGACCAAAGCATCTCAACATGAAATCTTTCCTACAAAAAGCCCAGAATCTCTTCTGATGTATATAATAAATAGGCAAACACTCAGACCCACATTAAAATAGCTGATTTATTCTGAAATTTAAAGGAGGAGGAGGAGGAAGAGGAAGAGGAGAACGGGGGGAATAACAGTGGAGGAGGCAGATGGCATGTTTTAAAAGAGTTCTCACTGGTGATTTTAAAAGCTAATATGACGTGCAATCAAACAATGTGGTAAATGTTTTAATAAAACAATATTACAGTAAAAGATACATTGCCATTAATCCTCCTCAAAATACTCCCCCTCTCTTTGAACACACTTATCCCATCATTCTTCCCACTTTCTGAAGCAGTTCTGGAAGTCCTCTTTCATGAGTATCTTTAGTTGCACTGTCATGGCTGCCTCGATGTCCTGAATAATTTTGACTTTGGGGGAGAGCCAGAAGTCTCACGGTGCCAGATCTGGTGAATAAGGTGGCTGAAGAAACACTGTAATGTTTTTATTTGACAGAAAATGCCGTACCAGAACTATGTGTGACACGGAGTGTTGTCATGATGGAGGATGATTTATGGCACACTTGAAAACACACCTTGTCTCAACCGTAGCTCACACCCGACTGACTGTACCGACCAAGTTGAAACTTGTCACACAGTTTCTAATGTTCGACGTACCACTTCCCGTATTGAAGATCCCTGCCTTTCCGTTGGATGGCACTTGCCAACAGCATTCACCGTATTTTGTGATCACAATGGAAAGGCTCCATGTCACACATCGCTTCTGGTACACAGCAATTTCTGTCAAATAAAAACATGATGATGTGTCCTCATCCGCCTTATTCACTGGATCTAGCACTGTGCGACTTCCGGCTCTTTCCCAAAGTGAATGTGAAAGGTAAATGTTTACATGAAAGGTAAACATTTTAAATTAATTTAAGACATTGAAGCAGCCACGACAGCGCAACTGAAGACCCTCATGAAAGAGGACTTCCAGAACTGCTTCAGAAAGTGGCAAGAACGTTGGGATAAGTACGTTCAAAGCAAGGGGGAGTATTTTCAGGGTTTTAATGGCAATGTATCTTTTACTGTAATAATTTTTTTTGTTTTAGTTTAAACATTCACTGTATTTTGTAATCACACATCATATAAAAATCAGCTAATAACTGCCCATCACAATCCAAAGGCAAACATACCTAAGATCTCACTGGGTCACTTGGGGATAAGAACAGCTTTTATTTAATGACCGTCAAGTGTTCTGCTAAGTTCTTCTTGATAAGATAGATACTGTTATTATCATGATCACCATTTTACAGTTAGGCAAACTGAGGCTTAGGTTCAGACAATTTTTCAAGGTCACAAGATAATAAGTGGCAAAGCTGGGGCTTTGAATCCAATGTTTGTGCTGTTAACCACTTTGCTACCAGATACACTGAGGTCATGTCTCAGCCAGCACAGTGGCAGCAACCTGCAAGGGGGCAGTCGTTATGAAAACAAATCATACCATCCACTTAGAATAATAGGTCTTCGTCTAGAAAAGAGCACCCAAGAGACCACTTATCAAGACCATTTTTCAGTTCCAGTAATTATAAGGCTCAAGAAATTAGGTAATTTGTTCTAGATCACAATTCTAAGTGTTGGAATGAAAATAACCCAGACTCAGGCATTGAAGCATCATGTCTCCCCCTGAGCTATCACCTTTTCCTCCTACCATGTGTGTGCACACACACACACGCACACACACACACACACACACACACACCTCAATCACTCACACACCAGAACAGCTAAGAATAAAATGGGTTCAAATGACTCAAGCAAATAGTTGGTTGAAATTACAGACTCTGAGGCTGGTGGGCACTGTGCCAAGGCATTCTAATTTCATCTCTACCAACAAACTCATATCTCCTTTTTTAAAGAAAAGAGCCATTTTGATTTCAGCAATCTGGACAGGAGGTTTTTTGGTGTAAATTCCTCCCAGACCTTTCTAAGTAAAAATGAAGAACAGCTGGTCCTTGTCTAACATCTGGTTTTCCATGATACGTTTATAAGTGAGTAGGATGAGCAGAGAGGAAGTGTCCTTTAAGAGAATCAATGCGCGACCGCTCTCAGCTGCTTTGTGTTGCCTCTAGCAACTAAGATTTATTTTATAAACACATATATAGTGCTTACTGTACAGCAGATGCTATTCAAAGCAATGTAGAAATGGTAATATCCTCATCTCAACCCTGTGATGTAGAAACTGAGCCAGTAAGAAACTAAGTAACTTGGCCTGAAGTCACCTAGCTGGTTAGTGGCAGAGCAGGGATCAGGGCTCAGGGCGCCTGGCTTCAGTGCCCATGACTCGTGGGTAAAGAAAGGTACAATTTCTTCTAACATAGAGTTGATTGTCTTCATGCAGGGCTTTTCTCAACACAAGGGCAAGCCTGAAATTCATGCATCCCATGACCCTGGAGGGGAAAAAGAACCAAAGTCCAATCAGCAATGGGAAATGAGTCAAAGTCTGTTTATTTTGGTGATTTATTTTGTGAGAGCGATTTGTTCAATGAATGAACAAATCAAAGGTGAGCTTTTTGTGATTTCTCTTTGCCAATTTGATATTTCATAATGTATTTCTTTTGATATTCTAAGCCATCTACTTTGAACACCCACATATTTAGATATGATGTCCCTGTCTGCATCTGGCAGAGTAGATTCCACTGCATTTCACCCCTTGTGCATTTAACCTCTTACTCTTAAAAATAAGGGCCAGATGCATGCTCATATTCTTTATGGGACGGATGACGGTTACACTGGATGAGTATGGTTTATGCTGTAGAACAGCTGCATGTATGGAAGGGAATTATTTGAGTAACCCATTTTCAGCCCTTGACGCAGATGTTTTGCTTAAAATTCAATATGTGCTTTCTCAAAAAGGAAAGGAATGTAAACAGTCTTTTCATATAGTATCCTGCACATCTGAATCTTATGTTTTAATGGTTTCTCTTTGGTATATAATATATTGGTAATGGGAAAGGAAGTCCTGTTCATTTGCTTCTTTGTGGTGACATAAAAACGAGAGAATTTTAGAGCTCACAGGGTCCCTGGAGATCATCAAAGATTATCCTGTCATTTTCTAAGAAGATGCTGAGCCCCAGAGAAGTTTGGTTGTCCAGGGCTCCTTGGTTCAATGGTGGTGAACACGGGACTGGGACCAGGTCACTCGACTGCAGGCCAACTGACTGGCCGATGCTGAGATGGACTCTGAAGAGCTTGTCATCCGAGGTTCTCAGGCCCGTCGTACCTTTCCCCTGCCCCTGCGTGAGGCCCCCAGCCTCAGCCAGCACACCAGCAGAAGGATCTCCTGTTAGCTCAGGCCTTAGACACCTCTTCCAGGCTTGAGGCCTGACTTCCTTTTTATGTATCAGCCGCTCATCCCCTGAGCAATGCGATGGCCTCCTGCCTGACAGCGCCCCCACCCCCCACCCCACCCCAGTATTCCTGATCATCTCCCATCAAAACACATAAAACACTTTTAAGACCTACATCCATCATACCCCCCAAAACAGTCTTGATTACATCAGTTCTTTTCTAAAATGCTGTCGTCCGTTTCACTCACTCACGTGTCCCAACCGTGTAGAACAGTGTGTGTCATATAGAAGGCACTCAACAAATATTTGTTACATGAATACATGGCTCCTCATTTCCTACTGAATAAATTAATTCTCATTAATTCGTAGCCTGGTGTTCAGGGTCCTTTATCATCTGGCACTCATTTTTTCCCCTTCTATCCTCTGGTAATTCAAACAAACAAACAAATAATTCTATTTTTAGACTAACAGTTCATCGAGTGATTACTATTTGCTGGGCCTTTTCTCACCTCCGTATGTGTGTTAACTCATTTAATTGGCACAACCCCCTCATAAGGTTGGAACTATCATCGTTGTCAGTTTACAAATGATGAAACTGAGTCGCAGAATGATTAAGTTACCTGTCACTTCTAGGACAAGCCATTTGGGTTTCTAACTCAGGTAGTGTGGCTTCAAAGCCCATGCACTATAGCTTGCTCTCCTATTTAATGTATTCTGAATTACAAATTTCAACATTCTAGAAGTACGTGCAGTAAAAAGTAACAATTCTCTACCTCTCCAAAAAAAATTGAGATAAGGCATATGTAACTTTCCAGATAGTTTTCTTACATTTATGTGAATACATCCCTAGTTTAAAAGCTAAAATTGGTTTATATTTTACGTATTTCAACTTGCCTTTTTCACTTACTGTATTTTTTAAGTCTTTTCATGTTAGTACATATATCACTACCTCATTCGTTTTCACTGTTGTCTAGTATTTCATTGTGTGGTTACGCCATAATTTACTTAATCAGGCCCTATTGGTGACCACATAGGCTATTCCTCATATTTCTTTCTTAGGAACAATGTTGGAATGAACATCATTATACATCTGTCTGTGTAATGGTTAATATTTCTATAATTTAGATTCCTAAAAATGGGATTGCTGAATGTTAGGGTATACACACTTAAAACTGGGACAGATGTTGATAAATGGTTCTCTCAAAAGTTGGACCATTTTAGCCTCCTGCCAATAGTGTCTTGAAATTCCCCATGATTTTCTTTTCCTCCACATACAAGTTCAGAAAGAGAACACTTGTTCCCTTCCTAACAATTTCAGTCCTCTACGAGAACTCATGTTCTCATGTTCTCGTGTTCTCTGCTGCTTAGGCATCTCTTTATGCAGATGGAACTTATTTCATCTTCCCACATTGCTTGGCTATATCAAATTCTCCCGGCTCACTTACTTAGACCTCTCCCTCTCCCTCTCGCTCTCTCCCTGCCTTCCTCTCTCCCTCTCTCCCTCCTCTCTCTCTTCTTTTGGTTATGCAAAAACATACTAGAGATCCTCATCAGGACATGGTTACTTTGCTGCAATTTTCCTACCAAGGGAACTTAGAAGCTACTTAGACAAGAGTGAACTCTGTGCTCCTGGCTGTGATGACACTTTACGTGATGCCAGTTGGGGTTGGTGCTTGTAGTCTTGCAGTGCCAGTGTTTGGCTTTGTTGCTGAAGAGGACCCCATCTTCTTACCTCCCTTATTTGGGGCACAGCAGTGAGAAAGGAACAGAAGTTTACAATGGGAGGCAAAATGAGAGAAGAGCCTCTTACATGATAAAGGAGTGGGAAAAAGAAGGATAAAAGCATAATTCTTGCTGAACCCCTCCTTTATGCCACCTGCCTTGCTTGGTGCTTTGCATACATTATTACATTTAATCCTCCAGTGAGAACAAACTAAACAGATTAGGAATGTTCTATCTGGAAAGAGGAGAAGGGAGGATGGGAACGGTTTCTAAAGTCATAAATAGTTTTAGTGTCACTACTAGGAAGGAGAAAAGATACCCCTCGAGGGCGGCCGGTTGGCTCAGTTGGTTAGAGCGCAGTGCTCATAACACCAAGGTCACTGGTTTGATTCCCACATGGGCCAGTGTGCTGCGCCCTCCACAATGAGATGAAAACAATGACTTGACTTGGAGCTGACGGGTCTTGGAAAAACACACTGTTCCCCCATATTCCCCAATAAAAAAATTTATTAAAAAAATAAACAAAAACCCTCGAAGTAAGAGCAGAGTGTCTAGGACAAAAGAAAGGTAGTAAGTGTACCTCTGAACGTGGCTAGTAAAGAGTGGACTCCGTAGCCAAAGATGTGGTGTAAATGGAAAACTTCAATACATTTTTTTAAAAGGATTTAGAAAAATGCGTGGTAATGGATTGCTGTTGGAGTTCTAAGGAGAGTTAGAATGCTTGGGGTCCTTAGCCATTCATGTTTACGTGGAGGGTTACACCCTGCTTCCAGTCCTGGGGTCCATGAGAGTATTTATGTGGGAGTGGGGATAAGGAGAGCATTCTGGGCTGCTACTCTCTTTAAACCAGAATCTCTCTACTTCTTATCTTGTGTAAAGTTAGGCCTATACATGAGGTTTCTGTTGAAAATACTTTTTGTTATTTTAAAAAAAAGAAAAAAAAAGTCCGCACACCATTCCATTAGTTGTTTGATTTCACTGTCGAAGACAAGCCCTGGGCTGAATGGACTGTGGGTCTAACCCACTGTGGCAGATTTCACCTGTGGACCAAGGCTCCACCATTGTTTCTCTCACTGTCATAGTACAGACTAGAGCTTATTGGCCTCCTACTCCATTCCCGACCCTGCTCATGGGGGAGAGTAGAAAAGAGAGGGCACCTGTAGCAGCCAGAACTGCTCCCTGTTACTGGAAGAACATTCTCGGTCCGTTTTTAACACCTCCTGGCCCTCCCACCTGGCCCCAGGTGAGCCCACCCTCGCCAGGACCTCTCCTTCCACCGGGCCCACAGGTTCACACCTCCCTCGTGCTGTCACTGAGCTCGTATTTCACTTCTACGTTTCCCTGGGACTCTGATTAGAAGACAGGATTGCAAGCTCTGCTCGGCCATTTTGCAGCTGTAAGATTTTGTATGATTACACTGAACCCATCTCTAAGCCTCAGTCTGGTCTCTGTTTCTGGAACAACTCCTGTCCGCCATTTCGGAGGATTGGCTGAGATGATGCCAGTGAAACACTTAATGGAGTGCCTGCAAAGTGGTACATGGGGCATCAGCGGCCATGGTGGCCGCTAGTGTTCTGCCTCTTCCCACTGTCAACGCTAATATCCTGGTTCCCCGACCTGGGGCGTGGGAGGGACTTTCGATCCCTGCTGCAATAACTGCTTGGGAACCACGAACTCCCCGCCCAGACAGCCATCTGCCTGCTTCTTTCCGCTGCGTGGTCGCCTGATAAGTACTGACTTTCCTGTCCTTGACCACACCTGGTTGACATCATGAAGGACCATCCACCGTGTGTAGGAACGCACAATGACAGTGCACTGTGGACTGTCGTTGCGTTTAGAGAAGCCCGTATGTCTTCCAAAGCACGTCACATACACTGTTTTGTAGTTGATAGTCTTCCTTTTTGAAATTGAACCCTACAAATGTCAGTGACTTGCCCTAAGGCAGGGGCTTGCTAGGGGCACAGTCAAGGGGAATCGTCTGAGTCCCAGCTCCTTGCCATTCCTGCCATCGCTGAGTTCACACCTCAAGACACATTGTTTTATTTTGATTTATGTGTATGTGTGTAGGTTTTCCTTTGAATCTGGGAGCAAGAAGAAAAGTGAGGATTTGACTTCTTCTTCTCTGTAGCCATACTGGAATCCGCAACTAAAACTTAGGGAAAGGGTTTGGGTGTTAATGAAAAACATTGTTTTGTCTTTGACCTATGTTTGTTTCAAAACGGTCTGAATGTACGCCAACAAACAATTGTTCATATGTTTGTCAAAATCATTGCATTTCCAAAGGTCTAAGGAAATAGTGAGATAAAGAAAAAAATCCGCGTACAACCAAAGATAATAAAATATAATAGCTAAACCACTTCAATGAACAGAAAATGGCAGGATGCTTATAAAACAGACATTCTAAATAAAATCATTTTGCCTCTGTAACCAGCAAATCCTGCCATCTAAAGGCATATTAGTTATGTCTCCCTGTGCCAAAAATCACAAGACCTTTCATTCTTATTCTCATGATCCACTGCACTGCTCTATTCAGAAAGTGCAGAGATGAATTTTTTTTCCCCTGGCTTTGATGTTCCTCAAATGGAGAAACTTTAAATTGCAGGTTTGGAGTATGTTTTTAGACCAAAACAGAGCTGGGGTCCTGGAGAACATTTCACATGGATTTTGATGTTAGAATCCTTTGGCAAATCCTGTTTGCCTTTCAAAAATTATGTCCGGAGTAGAGACCCTCTCTGAGATTCATCCAGGAAATAACCACCCTTGCAGAAAAAGTTTTATGCACAAATATGTATTCACAATAGCTTTTATAATAGTGAGAGCCTAGAAACAACTTAAATTTATACTAATAAAAGTTTATTACACAGTGGTTTGATCGTAGGGAGGAATCTCACATAACAATGAAAGTGATGACTTTTAGTATATGGAAAAAAGATGATTGTCATGGTACGTAAAAAGGCAGAATATAAATTGTATATAGTACAATCAGAGCGATATAAAATATATAGTGATTGTGGAATCATTTGCTTTTCTTTATTTTCTAATTTTTCTATTATGAGCATGAATTTTGATACTTGGAGGGAAAAAATTTTTTTCTTTGAAAACAGAAGCATTGTCCTTCTCAGTTTGACTGACTTTGAAATGCTGCAGAAGCTTTCTTTGGTTTCTCCAGATCCGTGTTTCTGCACCTCAGCTGATTCAGGGTTGGCTAATTCCTTGTCTTAGGCGCTGCCCGTGCATTGCAGGATGTTTAAAAGCATCATTGGCCTCTATGCATTACATGCCAATAGCATGTCCTCAATTGTGACAACCGAAACATGTCTCCACACATTACCAAATGTCCCCTGGAAGGCAAGATGGCCTCTGCTTGAGAACCACTGTTCTAGAATCACATGCTGATACATTTCCAAAGGCCCATTCCCCTGTGCACAGCATGAAAGACCAGAGAGATGGGTAGACAGGAAAGAGAATGTCCAGAGATAGATCGGGAGAATTTTGGTGAGAGAGCTGTGCCTGGAGCTCATAAGGTCTTAGGTCATTATAGCCAAGAAGAAGGGACAGATAAAAAGAAAACGAACAAGTGACAGAGAAAGGGGAGACCTGGAGGCTCTTTAAGGATAAGCAGGTGCTCGGCACGGCCAGGGAGGCCACGCTGGTGTTCAGAGCGCATGCTTTTCACTAAGGACGCCCGGTGGCCAGCACTCCAGGGGGTCAACTAGCTCAGAGAGACCCACCAAGAGGTAGCAGCAGCTGTTCAGTTGTGTGCAGAAATGGACAAATCTAGGAATTCATTCATTCCCGAAACACTGGTTTTCCAGAGAGGTGTTTGGCATCAGAAGAGTGGCAATAGGTAGCAGGATTCCTTCCAGATACAAGGTGTGATTCACGGAAAAGACTTCAACCCCTTGCAGGCAGAGGTGACGTGAGTGGACTGGCAAGTAAGCAGGCCCAGAAGGACTGAGACACAAGCAGTTTGGGTGACAGGAAGGAGGTAGAAGCCTCACTTCCCACCCTGAGATGGAAATGAAAGCAGAAATGCAGTTGACTAGACACGGCGGAGCCTGTCCCAGAGAACTAAAGCTCCTTCAATTCCTCCGGACTCGGAACAGGATTGTCCTCAGAAACTGGGGCAGCACGTAGCTTGTGGGGAGAAGGAGCAGAGCCTCGGATGAGGAGGTGGAGGGATGGATGAGAGCCTGGAGGGTACCGCCCAGTCAGAAGTGAGATGTGCCGGGTCTCTGCTTTAGACAGGACACTTATACTTGGCCCTGAAGGGGAGAAAGAAACAGAAGCAGTTTCCCTGTAGCAAAGATCACTACAAGTGGATCAAAGGATGTGCACGTTTTGCGTAGGCGTGGGGAGTGCTAAACTGCCTTTCAAAGTGACAGTGTAATGATCGATGGGCAAATTATAATTGGGGCGTTTTGTGGTACTTGAATAATAAATTTATTTTAAATGTTTATAGAGGTTTACAGCTGTTGCAGCTTCACTTTCATGACCCGTTGTTGATCATATCTCTGATTTATATTTATATGCTGTCTAGTCAGGAACACAATCCCTAATCGTAAAATTTTCCTATGGGAAAATGTAGCTTATTTTATGACAGTCTACTTTATGACATGCTTTCCAGAAGTAATGCGTGGCAAAAAGTTCAGGGTGACTAGAGAGTTAGTGTTTGTTTTCTCTGCTGGTGCATTTTCATGCCTTTTGTCTTCCTTAAGAACTAGTTTACTTTCCGTCCTCTACTAGAGATACACATTTAATAGTTTGAAATGTTCTTTTCAAAAAGCGTGGGAAGCACAAAGAAGATGAATCGGTGGATTAGAAACATGGTGGTTCTGACCAAGTATGATATGTATCTTTTATTTCATTAAATAAATGCCTTCAATTGGGTTGCATGACATGAAATTTTCATTTTATTGCTCAGAAACAGTCAAATATCATCAATTTCATATGGCTCAGTCTAATAGTAATGTTGGCTACAAGGGCATTTTTTGTGAAATGAATATTCTGTTTTTTATTGCTTTCTTTAAAATTTGGAGATTCATTTCCCTGAAGACAGAGTTGAAAACTTTGGCTGCGTATCATTCTGGGCATGGCTGGAATTCAACGACTCATTCTTGCTTAGAATGGTTGTTTTCATTGGAACATGAGTTCTCAACCCTGGCTGTTCATAGACTCACATTTAAAATTGGGGAACATTAAAAAGCTATTGATGGACCCCTGCCCTGACTGATAAAGCAGAACTCTGGGACTGGGATGAGAGGAACTGGATCATGGCTCAGTACTTTTTGTTTCTGCAGGTGACAGTAAGGAACAGCCAGGTTTGAGAACCTCTCACCTAAATTTCAGCTTGAGGAGTCTCAGCAAAGCTCTTCTAAGCCTTAAGAGAAACAAAAAGACAACTCTGCTTCTGATCTCTTTCCCGATCTTGCTTTGGACCAACAAGGTCCCAAGATGCGATGTGAAAACAATATGTTTAACTTGGTTGAACCCATGTTTTGGTTTTCGTTCAACAGAACATTTAAGATGCCTGCTATGTACCTGATCCTGTGGCTGAGTATTTGGGGGGAAGTAGATTAGTGGTGAGTGAAAGAAGAAGAATTTGGCTCCTTTAAAAAGCCAGGGGATTGTGTGAAATGTCCAGAATAGACAAATCTATAGAAATAGAAAATAGATTAGTGGTTTCCTAGGTTTGGGGAGATTGGGGGGAAATGGGGAGTGACTGCTAATGGGTTCGGGTCTTCTTTTGGGGGGATAATGAAAATGATCTAAAATTGACTGTGGTGATGATAATACAACTCTGTGAATATACCGAAAACCATCGACTGTACGCTGCAAATGGGTGAATTGTGTGGCTTGGGAATTATATCTCAACAAAGCTTCTGTTACAAAAAAACACACAAAAAAACATAAGTGAATTAGGAACAGCGGAAAAGAAACACAGTGCTGGACACCCATTCCTTTCAAAATTGACAGAGATTAAAATGGAGACAATAACTGAGAGTGAAATGAAGTAAATCCTTCTTGGAAGCATTTAGTCATCACCCGTATTCCAGACGGCACCTGAGTGTTCAGAGGGGAAAATGGGCCAGAAGCCACGCAGATGTCCTGGGCCGTCCAGTGGGTGAGAAAAAGACAAGAACTTTCACAGAACTCACGGTGTTCCAGGCTCTGCTCAAGTGCTTTCCAAATATTAATTTATTTAATCATCGCACAGTTATCCACATTTTACCACAATGAAACTGAGGCACAGAGAAGGTAACTGTCCCCAGGTCATACAACTAGCCAAGTAGAGATAGTAAGACTGCATTAAGGAGTGGGTAGGATTCGGACAGGAGGTGAAGATAAAGATATGCAAGGTGGGCAAGAAGTGGTAGGGCAGGAGGACTCGGCTGTGCGAGGGGGTGGATGGTAAGCGGCTCGGTGTGGCAGGAGCGTGGGTTCATAGAGGCTGACGATTGAGGACGAGGCCAGAGGATGGAACTGGAACGGCTGTTGAGCTCTCACGACCAAGCCAAGGTAGCACGAGGCAGCAGGGTGGGCACCGTTGGAGAAAGCTGAGTCAAAGCAAGGCGTGAGAAGTCCGTGCTCGGTCTTCTCACCGCACAGGTATGTGTGTGTCTGAACGGGTATCTCTCTGGGTCGATTTAAAAGCAGCTGTGTCTGCAGTTCCACTCTGTTCGCTGCATCTCACCTGGTGTGTGGTGGAGACACCATGGGACCTGCCACCCCACCTGGCCCCATGACCTGGTCCTTGGGAAGCAGCCACCAAAAGAAAAGTCACCCAGCGTGGGGGAACTGAAAGCCGCCATAGGAACTGCCCTAGAACCATGAATTCTTTGTCCTGATAGCACAGCCCCAGTCAGGGGGACTGGCCAAGCTCAGGATGCTCAGGACCGTAGGTGTCAAGCTGCCTGGACTGCAAGGTGGACACTCTAAAGGGAAGGGAAAGCCAGTTCTAACTTGATCCCCTAACTCTTCCCAAAGTAGAAGCCCTTGGGTTTCCCAGTCTTCCTCTCCCTTCCCATTGAGACACGTGGGGACAGACAGTAATGTGGCTAAAAGGGGCAGAGGAGGGAGGGCCATGCAGCACCTCGGGCTGACAGTCTGGTCTCTAACCCAAACCTGCACTTCGGCGCCAGCAAATTTCCATCCCCGTGAACACCTTCCCTCCACCTTCCAAGCCCAGCTCTGTCCATCTCAGGGCTTAGTTCATCAGTGAAGGTTTTGCTCTGGTTTCTCCCTGTTCCAACTTCCTGGCATGCTTGGATTTTTATACCAACCCTCGTAGCACCTTACTTGTAGTTAGCTTTGTTTCGTATTATAATCTCGACATTATCCTAGGCACTGACTTCCCAATACAGCTGTTTTTTCCTTATTTCTTCATCCCCAGGCCTCACAATACGTCAATTCTATGATGCCTTAATTTTTTTGCCCTTGCATGATTCTAGGCACCCAGTGAAATCAGCCTGCTCCCAGGTGCCTGAATCTCTCTTCTCACTTATTACCTCCTGTCTCATCCTATTAGTTATCTTTCCCTATTATTTACTTTGCCTTTCCAACCATCCCTGGTCATGGAAGAGACACTCAATGAAGCAAGGGTGAGTCATTGATTTATTGGCAAGCACTTGCTAGTGTTGGGCGATAATTGTCCTGACGTCCACACAGCAGGTGTCTCCGGAGGATGAAGTTTAGACACGTCGTCCTCGATTCTTTTCCTCCGGCCCCTGCCTACCTCTTTCCATCCTTAGCTTCAGAATGTTATCTTTCTGTGATTCTCCCCTTGCCAAATTCCTCTCTTATCCCCACACATCCCAGTTCCTTAACGGCTCACAACGTGGATCTCATTTATCCCTTTGTTTGCTAGATATACAGCTCCTCACTTTTTATTTTCTATGCCTTGTGAAAAAAAATACTATGATTTTTCTTTTCCTTTTTTTTTTTTTTAGTTTTTCTGTGTGGCCTCAGATTGATTTTGCAAGGATGGAAAGGACCCATGGCTTTGATAGGAAAAGGTTGCTAAGTCTGTCTTAAGAATTCTTAGGAATGTTTGTGTACAGGGTAAAACAGGGCAGAGCTGATGATGAACGCGGTTGGAGGGGACCAGTGGCGACCAGCATTAGCCCAGCCAGCGATAGCTACACCCTCCCTCCTAATACACAATATGTTCTCCCTCCTAAAAGAGATTGCCTTTGCTTGTCCATGGCTGCAAGCTGAAGAATTGATCAGGGGCCATTTGGAGGGAGGGCATCAAAAGAAAAGAGAGAGAACTCCGGGTACCATTCCTGCACCCCCGCCTTCTAGAGCCATCCGCAATCCCAGTGCCTCTGCCTCCTGTTTGGTAGCACATCAGGATCACTACTGGATCACGAAGAGTAGTGATCCAGCAAGAGTGGAGAGGGTCGTGTGTGGTCTGTGTGTTCATCGGTATGGCCTGTATGTGCTGCTTCTCCCATCGTGAGCATAACAGAGAGCTCCCGTTCCCTCTCCTTCATGCGCGCTTGGGGATGGCACAGGATTTTGAGAGAAGAAAACATGGCGCATGAGCTTCTCCATGAACAAAAGGTGGCCTGATTTTTGGCCTATGGAAGATGGAACATTCCAACTGAGCCCTTCTTTGCTCCTGAAAAGACACCCAAATGTCCAAAGCAGCTGCAGAAATGACTGGGACATACAAAGAGATGTGGCCCCATCCAAAGGTCTCTTCTTCCAGCTCAGGCCCACCCACCCTGTGTCTTCTTTGGGTCCTACCTGCGCTGCTGGAAAGCAGCCTCACTGACCCCACCCTTCCCTGCAGCACCCAGCCATGGACTCATATGCAGATGCCGGCTGCATCTTCTGCATTTGCCTCCTGCCTTTGACATGGCTGCTAATGTCCAGTAAGTACAGATGCCAAGAGCCAGGTGAAATTAGTGCAAGGACTATTTTATGAGCTCCAGCTGCATGCAGTGCAACATATCATGGGTGAGTGGATCTTGGAGAGAAAATCCTTGGGGTAACGATTAGTGGTTGAGCCAGTGGGGCTGGTCGCAGCTGTAGTTAGAATATACACAGTTGTTGACACTGCTTTTAATTATATGTGGTCACATCTGCACAGTGTCTTTTATCAGCTCTTGGAAAATAATGACTGCGGCCAGTTGTTTAGGGCTCCCACACAGTGAAGGACAACAGTACTTTATACTGTTTTAAGAAACCCAGAGAATCTGCAGACAGAGAAAGCTCTCACGTCTACTTTTTACACAATAGCGCTTCATACCATTATTCTGTATATAATCTTTTTACCAAAACACTGTCGCCTGTTTCTGTCAACAAAAGACCTCTTTGTTTTGATAGCCAAGAAAAACCTTAAGCTCAGGAGAGACAACAGAACACGCTTTTAAATGACAGGGCATAGGGCTAAAATGCCTTGCTTTTGTAATGTAAATTGGAAGCTTTTTTAAAAAAACAACAACATATGACTGGAGCCCTCCGTTTTGATCAACTTTAGGTTGTTTTTGTGTTTTGTTTTAACGATACTCATGGAGTTCTGGAATGCAGCTCAGGGTAACCGTGTCTCCCTTATCTGACTACAGGGTCGGCACAGGTGACGTGGAAGGTGATAGCTTTCCCTCACCACTGAGCCCTCTGAGCACGTTGTCTTTGACCTTCAAACTTTCGGCCTCATTCTACCTCTGAACATATGTGCTCCTGCACACACAGAGCTGAGAGCCCCTGAAACAGGACGGAAGTACTCACTGTCGGGATAGCCTGAGTCCCTGACCCATTTCCAGGACCTTGATTACAATTCTAATGCCATCACCTGTTTACTGTTTTGTAGTCCCCAATATTTTGGAACCTTCTTGAAGGCTGACCTTTCTACTGCTGTCTTCCAAAGGTAGAAAGGAAGGTAATGTTTTCTTTGGAGCTCCCCCGTCTCTTTCTGGCTCTGTCCCTGCAAGTATTCAGGGAAAGTCCTAAGTCCCCGCCCACCCGTGAGCTGCCTCTGTCCTTGTTGCACGTTGGGTGTGAATGAAGTCCGTCTGTCTCCTACTCCAGGCTGGGAGGTGTTGTGGGACACTTTATCGCTTCACTGGTTTCTCTTAATAACAAAGAAACCATCATGTTATAAGAAATCTTAGAAGTGGTCTCCACCTCGTTGGTGCTTCAAGAGCTGTGACTGGGATTTGTGTGATGTTGGGTCCTCAGTATTTAGCATGATACCCCTGGAAGGGTGATGGGTGTCCCCAGGCACAGGACAGACAGCCCTCCAGCTGGAAACCTTTTGTGTTTTTTCCTTTTTTGCTATTGAAGGTATTCCATGGTAGTTAGCTTAGAAAATATTCATGAGAGGAAATAGTTCTGGCCTAGCATGGTACCCATTTATAAGGACTCAAAAGGACCCTCCTTATCTCCCCAGATTCATCATTCACTCTCTGAGCGCCAAGCATAGGGAGTCACTTTGCACATACTGTTCCGTCTGTTTAGAACATTTTCCTCCCCGCTCACCTTTGTCTGGCTAACTCTTACTGTCTTTACATTGTGTCTAGATGTTGCCTCCTATGCAAAGCCTCCCACTGCTTCTAAGACCCTCCCCTGCTTCCCCCAGAAGGCTTTGTGCTTACATTGTTGCAGGATTTCATGCTGTAATAGAATTGCCCATTTTCTTGCCTAGGTCCCCTGGTACTTGGTAACTTTCTTGATTACAAAAACGGTTTCATTCTTTGTTTTATCTCCAGTTTCTGGTGGCTTTTTGGCACAAAGTAGACATTCAGTAAATATTTGTTGAGCGAATGAATGAATGGAGTCCAAACAAGGAAGACGTTTGTAAGCATAGATTTCTTCTCCTTCGGAAATTAAAGTTCGGCCAGAGACTTTGTATCTGTGCTGGGTGCCAGTCCAGGCTTCTCAGAGGATTCCCCTGCGTGAGCAACCTGCCTGGGGCCCCCCTAGAGGCGGCCCTTCTCCGGGTGTGGGCCCAGGATTTCCCCACAGGCTGGGCTGTGCTCCTGTTCTATACCCTCCCTCAACCCCTCCACACCGTCCAGTCCTCTGCTCCTTTCCTTTGTAGAGCCACCGTTTCCCCTCCCGGGCGCCATGTCCTCCTGACCTTCCTGAGCTCCATGATGTCGCAGGCTCCAAGAAACCTGGTGGTCTCTGCTCACCTGTCACTACCTATTCCATTTGCTCTGCCTGAGGCATGTTTACTAACTGGTCTTTAAGCCTGGGTCTACCCTGGGATGGAACCTGAGCGTCTGTACTGCTTGTTCTAGACAGTTCTCAAGGCCTATTGGAAGCATGAGGCTCTAAAGTGAACGCCATTGTGGCTACAGCATAGTTCAGGCCAGAAGCCAGCTTACCTTGTGTCCTGTTTCCGAGGGAGGGTCCAGTGTTGGCTCAACTACTGAGGTCCTCTTCCTTGGGCGTTTGGGGAAAGACTGTCCCCAGCTCCTCTCTGGTGGCCATTCACTTGGCTCCCATCAGAGGAGAGACTTTTAAGAAGAAAATCACTGACATTTTCCGATAGAAGTTCAGTGCCCTCAATGATGACAATAGACAACTGTCCGCGAACAATCAGAGAGCAGTCCCTGCCAGTCAGCACTCCTCCCTGTTCCTACCTTTTGACTTTGTCCCTGGAACTGAAGCTCAGAGGAGCCAGATCAAAATGGAGTGAGAAGAAGTGAGGGGTAGAGGAGAGAACTGGGCTACAGGAATAAAGGAAAGACAAGGGAGTGAGGGAGACAGGGAGATCAGGACAGAGCAAGACAAAATGGGATGAGAGTAACATGAAAGCAAAATGAGGGAAGTGAAAATAGGAAGGAATAAAACATGTGAGAAGGAAGAAACCATGGGGATCCAGAGCAAGTTGGAGGAAACACCTCCAAGGAGCAACTTAGAGAGAAAGAAGAGCGCAGAGATGTGAGAATGGAAGAACCCGGGGTAGGAGAGGATTCATGCTATAACTCCCATATTAACCAAGAGCGTTAACAAGTTCCCATTTATTCAGTGCCACGTACGTACCAAGCACGGGGCTAAGGCTTTGCATTTATAGCATCGTGGGTGCAGTAGCCCAAAACTGAATTCAGTGTATGTCTGTTTGTGGAGCTGTGGACCAGAGAATACTCAGACATCTCCACGTGAATCCACATGCAGAAAGCTGGGCAAGCATACCCCTGAGCATGGGAGAGGCTGCACCTCCTTGGAACACCAGTGAATAACTAGGCGGGTGGGGGTGGGGGGAGGATGGCTTTCAAGGGTGGAAAGTTGTCTCAGGTCCTGCAGGCAAGCAGCCATGGCCTTGGGGCTTTCAAGATTCGGGCTTTGATGCTACATGACCACTTGGCTCCTCAAGGGCTGTGTAGCTGGAGACCAAGAAGCCACAGCTATCTCATCTCACGGAATCCTGGCTGATAACCACGCTGTGATCACCTCTGTTAAAGAAACACAAGTTGCTTTCCCACTGCGCCTAGATGGGGGCACTGAGTCCAACATGATGGGTATGATGTAAAGACCAGGCCCTTTCCTCTCCGCCAAGGCCTTTGCTCTGCTGTCCCACCTGGTGGTCAGTGCGATGTGTTCCTGGAGCTCAGCCTCAGGCAGTCTTCCAGCAAAGAGCAGAGGAAGGAAATACAGTCTTAGTTGTTCCCGAATCAATGGCCCAGGCAGAAAGGGGCCTCTGGGAGCCACGAAGACAGATGGCAACACCGCTCCCTTCCAGCTGGGCAGAGGGACGGAGGTTAGAGGCTGGGACGCAGGGAGTGGGGATTCAGCTCGGGCACAGGAAGCAAACAAGCTGGTCCTGTAGGTTGGCCTTGGTCCCCTCCACCTGTTGAGGGCACACAGTGGCCTGGAGCCACATTACTTCGGGCACTTGCTGTCACTCCCAGCTTCACATGGGCACAGCTTAGGGGGAAGGCTGCTCCGGAGCCTCTGGGCCAGGGCATCACAGTCTGTGGGATTTGTGAAAGTTTGTTTTTGTCTTGCACGGGCTTTGTCCCCATGTGATGCATTAATTGACCCGTTGTTCCTTAGAGCTGCAGGGAGCCTGGTAGTTCAGGCCATTAAATCCCTTCTGCTGGCCTAATTCACAGCCTGATATCATAAGCCTAACAACATAATCCATTTGTCCTGATTTGATTTTTTTCTTTTCAAGAGGCTTCCTTGGCAGCCAGGTTCTCTCATTACGATGTGATTCATCTGCATGGTAATTCCCATTAGAATGAGTATCTCAGACACGATTCATCTTTGGAAATATTAAGCCAGAAGCATCCTTTCAGAAAGGCCTGTTACATTCCCAGGGAATTTCTCCAAGAGATGCCCTTTCAGCAAGCATTTGTCGAGTGTGCCCTGTGCTGGACTCGGAGCTCGGGGCTTTGGGGAATATCCAGATGGTAGAACTTTTCTCCTGCCCTCAGGAGCTCCTGTTCTAGAAGGAAGGTGACGTGGATGTGAGTGCTTATGGGATGGATCATATGAGAAGTGCAGTCTAAGAAAGACGGAAGGGAGTGTGTTCTCCTTAAAGCCTCAGATAGTGGTTCTCAAACCTTAGCAGAATCAAGATCATCTGGAGGGCTTGTTACAACACAGGTTTCTGGGCCCCAGACAATTAGAGTCTCATTTGGCTACAGCTATTCTGAATACTTTGACCCAGACATTTTGATTCAGTGTGTCTGGGGTGGGGCCCAAGAGTTTGCATTTCTTGTCACAAGCTCCCAGGTGATGGGGATGACCTTCCTTTGAGGCCCTGACTCTAAGGTTTTAGTTATTTCTCTGTTGCCCCCTCTCCCTGCATCACCCACAGCATGCTAAGCGGTGTGCTGGACACAAAATGTAGGATGAGGCATGGCCCCTTCCGCCCTGGGAACTCACAGCCTGCAAGGGGAGTAAACAGTGACTCCATGCCTCACAGAAAGTGCCACTGTAGAGTTTGCATATAGGGGCTGTTGGACCCCAGAAAGGATGCTTATTTCTTGCGGGAAACCTGGGAAGGCTGCATGGAGGAGGCAAAATTTGAATACAAGGGTAAAATGTGAATTGAAAGAAGTTATGTGGAAGGGCATTTCCAAATGTTAAAGAAAATGTCCTGGGCCATCCTTTCATACTCCTTCATAGATGTTTCCTGCAGTAATAGTTTGACTTCCTGTAGGAGCTGGTGGCTTTGCTCTGGTTAATTGGCCTGCCCTGACCAAAGCCTTTATTTTTGGCTCTCCGGAGCTCTGTTTGGTCAGCGTCTCGTGCATGCGTCTCAGTGGAATGGAATTCTCCACACAGGCACTTGAATGGAATGCGGACTCAATGGCAGAGGAAGCGACAGCCTGCTACCGAAGTGCTGCTCCCTGGTGCCACTCAGGTCTCCGAGCTGCCTCGGCTGCCACCCCTCCTTCGCCCCCCACAAAGAATCACTGTTCTTGTTGACTCTTCAGGAAATGCGTTTGTCCTTATATCACTGCATTTTGTTTAGACACACACAACCATCAGAAATCAAACTTGCAGCATCTTCAGCTTTCTAGAACACTGCTTCTGCATTCCAGGAGTTAGGGAAAGAGCCCATGAGACCAGTAAAAGGGGTTTCCAAACCACAGCTCTCACACATAAGGAAGGCTCCCACATTTTTGCTCAGCCTATTAAGTTACAGTTAACACATAGTTCCACTAAATGAGATTATTTGTTTTTCTAGCCCAAGCTACTTTAAGAATCACATTATGGGGAGGAAATATTGCGTTCTCTCTCTCTCTCTCTCTCTCTCTCTCTCTCTCTCTCTCTCTCTCTCTCTCTCAAGCATCTACCATAGTCTCTAACAGCAACTCAACATTTGTTGAATTGAATTGGGAAAGTCAATATAGGAATCCATATTCTGGTTTTTTTAAGCCCCATCATCCTTCCAAATCACCATTTTCATGAAAATGAGGATGGAGAATAGATCTGATTAAGCATCCTCATTGCTAAGCCAATTAGTAAATGATAATGGAATAATATTAAACTATTGGTAAATTTCTCAGAACAGGCCGCATTTGGTTAGTAGCAATTAGAGTCTCATTTAGCTACAGCTATTCTGAATACTTTGTAATGATTTTATGCGGTTTCATGTGATTTCTGTATCTGGTATTCAACTGTAGTTTAGATGAGTCACCAAACAACTGGAGAATTCTAGCCAAGTTCTTTGCAAAAATATAGAATATAGACATTTATTAATTCAATCAAGAACTATATGAGGTCTGACAATTAAGTTCGCAGACTTGTTGCAATGATGTTGCTAACCTTTTTTTTTTAATTTATTGGGGTGACAATTGTTAGTAAAATTACATAGATTTCAGGTGTGCAATTCTGTATCACATCATCTATAAATTACATTGTGTGTTCACCACCCAGAGTCAGTTCTCCTTCCATCACCACGTATTTGATCCCCCTTACCCTCATCTCTCACCCCCCAACCCCCTTACCCTCTGGTAACCACTAAATTACATTCCCCAGATTAATTTTCAAACCCCGTGGCCATCTTGTGGTTACTGATTGTTTTCTAATCCCCTCACCTTCCCCCTTACCCCCACCCCCCCGCCCATCTAGCAACCCTCAGTTTTTCCTCTTTGTCTCCAAAACTGTTTCTGATTAGTTCATTCACTTATTCTTTTCTTTAGATTCCGCATATAAGTGAGATCATATGGTACTTATCTTTCTCTGTCTGACTTATTTCACTTAACATAATGTTCTCTAGGTCCATCCATGTTGTTGCAAATGGTAAGATTTCTTTCTTCTTTATGGCTGCGTAATACTCCATTGTATGAATGTACCACAGTTTCTTAATCCAGTCATCTACCGATGGGCATTTCGGTTGTTTCCATGTCTTAGCTATTGTGTATAGTGCTGCAATAAACATAGGAGTGCATAAAGATTTTTGAATTGGAGTTTTGGATTTCTCCGGATAGATACCTAGGAGTGGAATTACTGGATCATAGGGTAGTTCCATTTTCAGATTTTTGAGATACCTCCATACTGTTTTCCATAGTGGCTGCACCAATCTGCAATCCCACCAACAGTGCACAAGCGTTCCCTTTTCTCCACATCTGCGCCAGCACTTGTATGTTGATTTATTGATGATAGCCATTTTGACTGGGGTGAGGTGGTATCTCATTGTGGTTTTTATTTGCATTTCTCTGATGGTTAGTGAGGTTGAGCATTTCTTCATATGTCTGTTTGCCATCTGTATGTCCTTTTTAGAAAAATGTCTCTTCAAGTCCTCTGCCCATTTTTTAATTGGGTCGTTTGTTTTTTTGGAGTTGAGTGAGTTTTTCATAGATTTGTGATATTAATCCCTTATCAGATATATCATTGGCAAATATTTTTTCCCATTCAGTAGGATCCCTTTTTGTTTTATTGATGGTTTCCTTTGCTGTGAAAGAACTTTTTAGTTTGATATAATCCCACATGTTTATTTTTTCTCTCACTTCCCTCGCGCGAGGGGATATATCAGTAAAAATCTTACTCCGGGTAATGTCTGTGAAGTTTCTTCCTATATTTTCTTCTAGGTATTTTATGGTTTCAGATCTTACATTTAAGTCTTTAAGCCATTTTGAATTTATTTTTGTATATGGTGTAAGGAGGTGGTCCAGCTTCATTTTTTTGCATGTGTCTGTCCAGGTTTCCCAGCACCATTTATTGAATAGACTGTCTTTACCCCATCGTACATTCTTGCTTCCATTGTCGTAGATTAAATGGCCATATAGGCATGGATTTATTTCTGGACTCTCTATTCTGTTCCATTGATCTATGTGTCTGTTTTTATGCCAGTACCATGCTGTTTTGTTGCTAACCTTTTTTGATATCAGAGGGATTATTTGTTATGAATTTGTACCAAGTGGACAAACAGTTAACCAAGTTTACTCTTTGGAAATGCTGAAAAGGCTGCATGAAAAGTTAGATGACCTGAATTTTGTGCCAACAATTCATGGCTCTTGCATCACGACAATGCAGCAGCTCACACGGAGTCTGTGAGGGAGTTTTTAGCCAGTGAACAAATAACTGTATTGGAGCACCCTCCCGATTTACCTGATCTGGCAATGACTTGTTTCTTTACCCAAAGATAAAGGAAATATTGAAAGGGAGACATTTGGATGACATTGAGGACATCAGGGGTAATATGACGACAGCTCTGATGGCCATTCCAAAAAAAGAATTCCAAAATTGCTTTGAAGGGTGGAGTAGGCGCTGGCATCGGTGCATAGCTTTCCAAGGGGAGCACTTCGAAGGTGTCCGTAGTGATACTCAGCAATGAGGTATCTGGCACGGTTTCTAGGATGAGTTCGCGAACTTAATTGTCAGACCTCATATGTTGAGAAATTATAATACCAAATACTTTTAGACACTGGAGACACATAAATGAAAAAAAGAAATAAAGTCCTTGTGAAGGTGACATTCTAGAGGGAGGAGACAGACGATAAACAGAGAGATGGCAGGATCGTTACTACAATTACTCCTCTTAAAAGTGGTTTCTTTGACAACTGTACTATAGGATTCTCTGTTAGGTTTGATGGTTAACAGCACTGGCTTAGAGAGTCCTGATGCTGAGTTCTAGCTGTGTGCACATTTGTTTCTTATCTTTAAGTGGTAGTGCTAGTAGGACCTCTTCCTAGAGCAGCTCTGACGTTTCAATGAAAGCACATCTCAGTCCTCAGTGACTAATTCATTTTAAGCACTCAATAAATGTTGCAGTTCTTATAAGTGTTATCAGCAAGAGTCAGTGGAAACCTACGTAACCAGCTTTTCTCTTGTTGAAACTTTTCAGAAGATATGCCATCAGATCTTGAAACCACATGATTTTATATAATTCTGACCCCAGATAGATAGCTTTTGAAACAGAGCAAGTCCCAAATTGACTCCCCTTAACAAGAACCCTCTTTGACCCCAGTACAAGTCAAGTTAAGACAAAGTCTTTTCTGGCTGCAAAGAGGAAGCTTTCTTCCTGGGTGAGTGCTGGGAACACGGTGTGTCTGGCTGCTTCATGTCTTCCTGTGCATTTAAAGCCTTTGGCTTTGTCTCCATCTGAATTACCCCCGCTCTCTCCAGCCTTAGATGTTTATGTTATTTCGTCTGAACTCCATGTCCCAGGGCTGGCTTCTACAAGGAATCCCTCTTTCTTGAGTCACAAGGAATTGCAAATGTTTTCTTAAGTGTTGTCTAATCATTCCTTGCTTTCTTCAAGTAACTTCCTAATAGCAAGGTCTTTCTCCTCAAACGCAGCACCTGCCTTAATGGGAGTAATTTAATTCCATGGAGAGGCTCCACTCACAGTTCACAGTGGTTGTTAAACATAAAAGGCGTGAGGGGTAATGTTTGCAACATTGAGCTATATAGCTCTCTATATAAATCTTCAATCTCTAAGAATTTGACAGTCATCAAATGTAGAAACTTTGACTCCAATCCTTTCCTCATTCCCAATATATTGAGTAAGTCCTGTGACTCTAAATACAAAATATACCTAGACTATATGTAGCAGTCTGCAATTTTTAATTCACTTACTTGGTCTACTTATTTATTGTCTACCTTCCCCATTTAAAATGAAGCAACTGGGCTTCACACAACATAGGGGCCTAATAAATATAAATCAATTCTTGAATGAACAAATGGACATCTATCTGTTTAACAAGTTTAGCTACCATATTGATTTTATCTCAAAAAAGGTATTGGCGGGGCCCGCCCGGTGGCTCAGGCGGTTAGAGCTTCACGCTCCTAACTCCAAAGGCTGCCAGTTTGATTCCCATATGGGCCAGTGGGCGCTCAACCACAAGGTTGGCGCTTCGATTCCTCGACTACTGCAAGGGATGGTGGGCTGCACCCCCTGAACGGCGACTGGACTTGGAGCTGAGCTGCGTCCTCCACAACTAAAATTGAAAGGACACAACTTGACTTGGAAGAAGTCCTGGAAGTACGCACGTTCCCCAATAAAGTCCCGTTCCCCTTCCCCAATAAAAACTCTTAAAAAAAATAATAATAATCAAGCCTTTGCGACTCAGGCAAAGCCTTTAAAAAAAAAAAAAAAGATATTGGCCTTTATTGGGCAGTAATCTGTCTAGGTTTCATCACCTTCTATTACATTAATCAAGTGAGATAAAGTTCTTTTTTTTTTACCTTGTAATTTAAAACCATAAATCTCCATATAAAGGAAACATTTGGTCATTTGTTAGTCATAACTTGACTATTTTCAAAAGCAATTTAAGGTGACCTTGAAAGGAATTATGGGTAAAAAACAATAACAACTGCAGTATAAACGTTGTTTCAACCTTTTGCCAACTAATGATGTTTTCTTGTTTTTGTTTTTCATCAGTTAATATCAGTGAGACTGATATTTTTAATATAACAGAATGAAAGTCTTTGGAAAAGCAAGTAAATTTGTATAGATTTCACTGATTTCTGCACCAGTATAGAAACAAATGCATGGTTTTCTCTTCTTTAGAAAAATTCATTTCTTTACCGGGTCAAGAGAAGTAGAAGACGAAGGTTCTGGGGCAGCATGTGTGGATTTATATTTATTAGGCACATACGTTGTGTCAAACCCAATTGTTCAGCCACAGCAGACTCCACTGCAACCTCTGGGACAGGAGGTGTGGGTGTAGTAGGCGGCTTAACTACATAAGGTTCAGCTGAAACTGCATTAGACGGGGCAAAAAGCCCTGCAGGTCGGCTTGAGAGAGGAATGTGGGAGGAAGCCATCCCAGGAGGAGCAGCAGCCAAGCAAATAGGTATGGGAAAACCAGGAATGGGCGTGAGGGGAACTCCAGGAGCACTGAGAATCCAGGGATATGCAGCTGTGCCTGGATCAGGGTCAGGATTCCCAGGGTACCTGGGGAAATGATTCTCTGAAGGATAGACAGGAGTGAAATCATTGTCTGATATGGGGTAAGGGATATCCAGAGATGGGTTAACTGGGTAAGGATTGTCATTGTAATCCTAACGGAAAGGCAAATCAATTCGAGTTTTCTGTTTATGTCTATCCTATCTGTGCATCACTCATGTTGTGACTCTGATGATACACGATGAATGAATATTATTTTTTAAAAAGAATTCCAATTAAGTCTCTTTCTTAAGGCTGATGTCAATGACAGACACTGTTTATGAACATAGATCCCGTTTTCATGTTTTCAGTGATGCTTCTTGAATCCCACTGTGTGGGCTTTGGGTGAGATCCTGTTTAGGGCGATGGATAAAGTTGGACCATAGAATTGGACAAACCTAGATTTCAACCCTGGCTCCACCTCTTATTAGCTGCCAAATCCACCTCTGCAGGCTTATAGGCCCTATCTGCAAAATGAGTCAACCATTAGGGTCAGTGTGTAGATTCAGATCTCATGCAAGTAAATACTTATCACTGTGCCCAACACATCATCACTGTGTCAGTTAACTTTTGCTTTGTAATGAAGCGGTCCCCAAATAAGTGACTTTTAACAATCATTTCTATAGTTCATGTTTCTATGAACTGGCTGGGTGGGTCTCTTAATCCAGATCAGCTAATTTCTGCTGGGCTCTCAGTCATCTATGACGGCAGTCAGACTGGCAAGAAGATGATCTAGGATCTAGAATGGCCTCATGTGTGTCTGGCTGTTGGCAGGCCCCCAGCCACAGGGACAAGCATGAGTGACTACGCCATGGTCTCTCATTCCCCAGCAGGCGAGCTCTGGCTTTTCCACATGGTAGTTGTTGCTGTGTTCCCAAAAACAGCAAGAGGGAGCAAGCAGGCTCCAGCGAACAAGTATTCTTCAAGACTTTCCTTGCATCCCATTGGTTAAGCAAATCACAAGACTGGCCCAAAATATGTGATGTGATTACAAAATATGGTAAATGTTTAAATTAAATTTTATTATAGTAAAAGACATTAATTGTCTTTTGCCATTAATCCCTCTCAAAATACTCCCCCTTGCTTCGAACACACTTATTCCATTGTTCTTGCCACTTTCTGAAGCAGTTCTGGAAGTCCTCTTTCATGACTGTCTTTAGTTGTGCTGTCCTGAATCAATTCAAAATGTTTACCTTTCATGGTCATTTTGACTTTGGGGAAGAGCCAGAAGTCACACGGTGCCAGATCCCATGAAAAAGGTGGATGAGGACACACTGTAATGTTTTTATTTGACGGAAATTGCCGTGTACCAGAAGCGATGTGTGACATGGAGCCTTTCAGTTGTGATCACAAAATACAGTGAATGCTGCTGCCGAGTGCCATCCAACAGAAAGGCAGGGATCTTCAATAGGGGAAGTGGCACGTCAAACCTTAGTAACAGTGTGTGACAAGTTTCATCTTGTTCGATGCAGTCAGTCGGGTGTGAGCTATGGTTGAGAGACAGTATGTTTTAAAGTGTGCTGTAAACCATGGATCACGAACAACACATTTACATGAAATGGGCAGATGGTTTCATCCTCCATCATGACAATGCTCCATGTCAAACATCACTTCTGGTACATGGCAATTTCTGTCAAATAAAAACATTACGGTGTGTCCTCATCCACCTTAGTCACCAGATCTGGCACCATATGACTTCCGGCTCTTCCCCAAAGTCAAAATGATTCAGGACATCGAGGCAGCCATGACAGTGCAACTAAAGACTCTCACAAAAGAGGACTTCCAGAACTGCTTCAGAAAGTGGCAAGAACGATAGGATAAGTGTGTGCAAAGCGAGGGGGAGTATTTTGAGGGGGATTAATGGCAATGTATCTTTTACTGTAATACTTTTTTTTTACAATTAAACATTCACTGTATTGTTTGATCACATTTCATAGTGTAGGAAATAATTTATGGCCATTTTTGTAGTCTACCACAATCATCATTGTCACCATCATCACAAAAACTAATATTTGTTGAGCATTTACTAAGTGGCAGGTACTGTTCTAATCCTATTATGTTTAACAAAGCTTGTAATTCTTACCCACAACCTTATGAGGGCGAAACTATTCTATCCTCATACTGGAGAAAAGGAAACTGAGGCACAGAATGGCCAAGTAAATTATCCAAGGTCACACAGCTGGGAAGCAGGGGATCTGGGATTCAAACCAACACTCCAGAGCCACTCTCATAATGACTTCTATACTGCCTCCTCTTCCCACTCTATATACGTGGGATTTTTCCATGAGTGCTTCCTGTTTCTTTAAAGTGGATGATCTAATAAGAGGTCATAGCCTGATTTTAACGTGTCCCCTGAGCACTGCCAAACTACTACCACTTCATCCACATTTCAGCATTTTCCCACCAAGCACCTTGAATTCAGCTCCTGTGGTACTTGTATGACTAGCATGTGTCAGTCCAAATCTTGGTAGAACCTGTTGATCTTTTTCTGTTTCTCTGTGGATTGGGTGTTAGCAATGGTGATGGCAGCTTAGAGTTTTATTCTTAGAGCTCTTCATCTTTTATTTCTTCAGTCAAGTTTGAAGACTTGGAAACAAGTCGCTGATAGCAAATCGCTGAGTGATTACTTAATAGCATTTATATATGTTGGAGGTGAGCTGCAATGCACCTTAAGAGCAGAGCCCATGGCTTTCTGTCTGTGTCCTTGGCAGCTAGCACAGGGAAGGGCATGCAGATGACACATCGGAGGAGCTCAGTGTTTATTGTATATATTTACAGCCATGGCCACATCCTATTAAGGCAAGGGTCACAAACACATGTACTAACGGTGACCAGATATTGGCCAGGTGTCATCACTAGAGAGTGGTGGGGACTGGTGTGAACTGGAGAACTCATGCCCCATCTAAGGTGTAGCCATCTGACAACATACAGGAATGTTCAGTGTTGCCAGATTATTCCATTTAGCAGGAGATGCAGTAACTTCAGATGTGCACGTAAACTTTCCTGGTTTTGAAACACTGTGTGTCAGGTGAAGCATGTCTTTGGGGGTAAGTCTGACCCATGACCAGCCAATTTGTGACCCCCTACGTTAGGCACTTGTTGGCAACTTTCTGTTGGATTACAACTGTCTGGATCCAACAGAAACTGGATTTCTGTCTGGATCCAGAAACTGTCTGGATCCTTCCCCAAGGAGGAAGCAGAGCCACAGAATAAGGCAGAGGTGGAGCGGTGAGATGATAAGCGAAGCAGGACTTCAAGGAAGATGGGTAATTGTCTATTTCAGAGATTCCACAGAGGCCAAGCAAGGAGAATAAGAAAAGACCATTTGATTAGAGCAAATTATTTGGTACAACACTGCATTCACAGGCTGTGTGTTCTTCAAAAAAATTCATGGCCAAATAACATGAGTAATACTCAAACACTCAGTGAAGCAAAATAAAATAGATTTCTTTACTCTGAATCTTTTAATTGTCTTTAATATTCTAATGTGGTATGGAAAACTTCAAAAGGAGAGCTATGTATTGAGTTTTTCAAACTTACACCATCAAGGAGTCCTTATATCATGCAGTCTCTTTAGATTTAATGCATTGAGGAAAACCCTTTGGGAAAGCCGGATAAGGGACTGACTGAATGAGACATTAGGAATCTGAAGGCGTGATGTGGAAACTGGAATACATAACGTAATGAGTAGGGGCATCTGAGCCAAAGGAGGAGTTTGGCAAGTAAAGAAAGTAGGTCTACTCACTGGTAACTAAGAACTGTAAGCATGTTAATCTTTGTAAAGTAAAGCCTTTTTTGCATGACTCCTCTGCTAAAAACAAACAAACCAAAACAAAACAAAAAAAACAAAAAGAAAAAGAATGAAGAGTTCCCTGCCTCTGATGGATTAAACCTCTTTGCTTGACATTCAAGGCTCTCCTTGATCAGGCCAGCTGACCTTTCTGATTTCTTGTCTGCTCTAAATGCCTGCTCTACTCACCGTCCCATTCATTTTCCAGCCTCTTCACTCTTGCTTACCACGTGAGTTGCCTCCCCCAACTGCTCCAATGAGAGCTGTATCTGTTTTCCAAGGCATAGCTCAGATCTGTTTTCCCTCTGAAGCCTTCTTTAGCCATCAGACTTCACAGTGAGTTCTTTTCCCTGAACTTCTAGAACATTCACTCTGAAGGACTCATTTGAGGCAGCATGTTGGAGATTGCCTGTGTGATTCAGAGCTGAGAGAAGAAAAGCGTGTCCTGAGCTCTGCAGCTCTCTACCCCTCCCAATACACCCAAATAAGGCGAGGCTGAAGTCATCCAGCAGCACATAAGAGCAAGGGTATAACCCCATCAAGGTGAATGTCATAGACTACACTTTGTTGTCATGCAACCATCTGCTCTCCCTTGAGGCTAGAGGAGTCCATTCTCTTCTTGCCCAATAGTAATGGGCACCACTTCTTGATACCTAGTACTTTATTGTCTTGGTGACTCCCACAACATCCCTAAGAAGGGGTCTTAGTATCCCCATTTTACAGAAGAGGAAGCTGTCTCTCAACATTCAAGTCAGCTTGTTCCTGCTCATGACCAGTTCTGCAGCTGGTCAAGGGAAAGCCAGGTGTAGAACCCCATATACCTGATGCCAAAGCCTGAGCTCTTTCTGTCCCAGCATACCACCTCCACGGTCACACTGACCACCAGAAATGTAATGACAGAGAATGACAGCCAAAGACTTTACACTCTGCCTTCTAGTGCCAAGTATATACCAGTAGGCAGAGGAAGGCAGAGTAGAAATCTAGTTAGGGTCAGTGTACTTTGACTATCAGGGAGGTTCTAGGTACATTCTGGGATCTCCTAAGGACCTAGCACAGATCCACAGAGGTCCCCTTGAGTGCCCATGGGCCCTGGTTAAGGTGAGATCTGGAGTGTGCTGTGTCATAGGGCCACAGGCATGGCCTAGAGGGCATAGGAAGTCTTCTCTTCCCTGACCTCTCACTGATGTCACCAGAGGGCGTGACTTCTATTTCTACCCTACTATGAACTCTTTTGCTTATCACTAGACTGTGAACTCTTTGAGGGGAGAAGCTGTCTTATTGACCCGTTCTTGACGCATAGCTGGTATATAATAAACACATAATGACTATTTGTTGATTGGATGAATGAATAACAAGGTAGCAATGGCAAGGTGCTCAAGGTGGCATGATGGAAGCAACACAGTGTAGTCAACCTTTATTCCCCCATCAGAAAACTAGATGAAATCACCCCATGTTATGTTTCTTCCCTATTGTTTATACACTACCCAGAAGTCTGGTTTCCAGAGACCTTGACAAAACCCCGAACCTCCCTGCAATAATGTCAAACCTCATAATTTTCAAGCCTCATCTTCCAAGTTTGATTGTGAAATCCTGCAGCTCAAAAGATGTGTGTTACTCTTTGCCCATGTCCCACATCTTTCAACGCAGTGCCTCGCACAGAGCAGAATGTATATAAATGCGTGTTAAACGATTGCTTTGGAATGGAATGGAATTATGGTTGGGAACCTGTCCTAGTAGTCCAGTCTCCTGGAGATAGTTCTTGGTGATCAGGTTATAAAAGGGAGAGGAAATCAGGGTAGTGACAAGACAGAACAGGAAGAGGGGGCAGGACCTGTCAGCTCATTGGATGCGGGAGGTGAGGGAGGAGGAAGAGGAAAAAGGATCCAAAGACTTTGATCCAAGCTGATATATTGAAGGTTTATGCCCAAAAGAGAATTATGGAAATTCTTCTTCCCCGTGCCCCTCTCATCCTCACTTCTGTTTGAGCATGGAGGAAAGATTCCTCATGAATTTCAGTTGAAGTGTTCCTTGGAGGCAGACTGACCTGGGACAGTCACTCAGGGGAGTCCAAAAGGACAAAAAGGAAGGGTTTGCCTTGGTCCCGCTGTAGAAGAGCTTTGCTCTGCTGAGGAGGAGGAAAAGAAATTTGAGCTGAATACATTTTTGGTTGGTACAACTTGTAAGTGTTCTGTTTGATAGCAGGGTTGTTTGGCCTATTTCATAACTACACATAGCTTTTCCAAATAAATGGTGTCTGTAGAATGTTCAGGTTAATACATGAGTCCGGGGCTCAAGTGTTTGTGCTGAATGACTGAGACTTCTTTCTTAATAAGTCATCTTGGCATTTTGTCAACAAGTAAATTTGCTTTTCTAAGAAACTAGATTAATACTTCCTGTACTTTGTGCTATTCACAGATCTACAATGCAGTGAGAAGGGGAGAAGAAACAGAAGATACAATTGGATCTCTTCTCCATTTCTGCACAAAGCTCCCAGGCTCCGAGACAGCCCATGAAAGGATTAACGTTGGTCCCTGCTTAAAGCAATGTGTCCGAGATACCGTATGTGAGTATCGTGCCACCCTCCAAAGGACTTCTATATCTCAGTACATCACTGGTTCTCTGCTAGAAGCAACCACATCTTTAGGAGCAAGAAGTGGCCTTCTCAATACTTTTGGAGGATCCACCGGGCGAATGATGCTGAAAGGTATGTCTGAAATTTCACTTTTAACTTTTCACCTTCGAGCACAGAAAAGAATCTCGGTTAATATTTGTACTTCTGATAAAACAGTGTGTTCACTGATTAGCAACTTTTAGTAAAAGTAGCTGCTTTCAGAGAATATAAAAAGATAGCCCTTTATCAAAATCCCGTGAGTTGTAAACAGTCCAAATAATAAGCATTAAGATTTTGAAATTTTTTTCCAAAAGAACTAAATGGTTAAAAAGCTATCTTTAATTTTTTTTTTCCAATTGTTCAGACAGGTGGTTTCTCCTAGTGGTAGTCTATGACAGGTGTCAATTACTGCGATAAGATACTCGTAAACAAGTGTATTCACGTGATCGCAGTGAAAACCAACGGTGGCTGGGAACAGAGTGTAATATAGTTCTTTTACCTACACAGATTCAGTAGGTTCACGTAGACCAAGAAAGCTAAAGGCCGTCCTCCACTGACTTCCATCTTAAAAGATGAGATAGACAGGCGTTCTGCTGAAAAATGAATGCCAATGGAAAATGGGTCCCTCAGCATCAGAGCTTCTCAGCTATTTCCCACGAGTAGCAGACAGGCAGGTCAGAAATGTCAGTGCACCAAAGAACCTTGGAGATTTGCACACTGCACAGCTGTCACAACCTGCTTGGCAGCCTTCCCTGGCAGGAAACTGCCAACCAGACGACGAACACATAGAGCAGCATTCCATTGCCTGGGGGCTGCCAAGAGCTCGATCAGACATCCAGTCATTTGTCTCAAGGAGAGCAGCTCTTCCTCCACAGCAAGCCCCAGACCCGTGACCTTCTGATCCTCCCCCTGCCCCCACCGCACCCCGACACACACCCTAAGCGGGTGAGAGAAGGTACACGCCTCCCTGTGTACCACATGGGTGCCATTTTGGTTTGTTTTCTGGAGTCACTTTACATTTTGTAGATTGCTTAAAAATGATGAGTGGAGAAAAACAAAAGATGTGGAAACACTAATCCAAGAGACTAAAGGGGAGAAACTTGGTTTCATATGTTTTTCATTCATTCAGCATATGTTTTTGGAGCCTCTACTAGTTGCCAGGTGTTGGGTAGGGAACAAAACATAGTTCCTGCCCTCATGGAGCTTACAGTCTCTAGGTGGGAAGCAGTTTTCCCAATGCACAGGATTTAAGACTTCTGTACTCTGCTGTGGCTCCGGGGGCCTGGGAAGCCTCCATTCCCCATTCGCACTCTTCCTGGGAAGTTGGGCTGCAACTGGCATGTGGAGTTTGCATTGCTTCAGTGATTGTGACTCTGTGTGAAGACCTCATCCTGTGAGTTAATTAACATGTGTTTATCAGATACCTACTCTGTGCCCAGCCGTGGGTAGGTGTGAGGAATGATCTTAATGAAATGAGTCAGTTTACTTGCCTTTAAGTTGTTTATGATCCTAATGAGGCGGCCAGATTTGCATGCATCAAGAATTCAAAGAATAATATGAGGCTGCAGAGAGTTAAGTGCCAAACGATGTGGAGGTGGATCTCAGTGTTCAAAGAATTTGGAGAGGGAGTTAATGGACTGTGTGACAAATGGCGTGGCCTGACACATGAGACCACAAAACAAACAAAAGTCTATGAAAGCCACTTTCTTCCTTCTCCATGAATTGCAAAGGGATGTATCCCCAAAACCAGGCAGACTGCCTCCAGTCTTACACAGACCTTTGGGGAAGAAAAAAGGAGGCTGCTGGTTAGTGTGTCTGTTGTCCTGATAGTAACTTAATCTCAATTGCTATTTGCGCTTCCCTGTTCAGATCAGAGCATCATAGATCAACATTCCCAGCTCTGGGACTCACTGGACCGTCAGCTAATGTGTTACCTTTAAACTGGTGTTTTATGCAAGGGTTGGGAGTTTCTTTCAGCCTCTGTTTTGCAGCTCTATAATGGTTTCTGATATCCCCCTGTAAGTATAATAGCTTACTGCTGAGTAACACAATTAGCTGGTTGGCTTCTGCTCCAGGCTTACTTCTGTAGCTCGGGCTTGTTTTCTTGGAAACCTTTTTCAACTTCAGTGTACTCGCAATGGGATTTTCAAAATCTATTATGTGCCATAGTGAAACATATGTTTCTTCAGCATGCAATGGAAGAAAATGCATCAAAAAATTATATGAATGTTTGAAGTCATGGAGTGTTTATAGAATCTATAGATTCAGTGTATTGACTAGTTGGGTCTTGAACTCTGTTTGCTACATACTCCAGCAGGGAGTCTGGTAGACATGCCAGCTGCTGTGCCGTGATTGTCTGATTCTTTTTATTGTTCACTGTGTGTCCTGTGGCATTGAGTTGGTCAACAGCTTTCAGCTCTGTATTGCTAGTTAGAATCTATGGGAAGAGTGTAACACTCACTCAGTCCCCTCTTTAGAAATGGCTTGTATTCCAGCAGTTCAATTCTGAGGAGCTTGTGGAACTTAGAACACTTTCCTGGAGAAACAGGATTAAACGCTGTGATTTGATTCACAGACTCTAGTCCTCAAAAATCTCTTTAACCCGTAACATAGTTTAAACCTACACACTTCCCGTGGAATAAAGAGAAAGACACCATTTTTAGATACTGAGAACCACCTCGAAGAAAAAAAGCAATATGAGTTGAAAGACAGTTCTTGTTGAGGGGAAATAATTTTGATTAAGATGAGGAGAGAGTTAAATTTAAACTTTTATGGAGATTTTGAAAAGAATTTTGGGCCATTTCAGAGATTTTAGATGCTGGCATCTTTAGTTCTTTTATTATGGTTAATTATAATTTGAAACTCATACCTATATGAAAGAATCAAAAAATTATTACCCTAGTAACTTTTCTTCTTCTTCTTCTTCTTCTTCTTCTTCTTCTTCTTCTTCTTCTTCTTCTTCTTCTTCCTCTTCCTCTTCCTCTTCCCCTTCCCCTTCCCCTTCTCCTTCTCCTTCTCCTTCTTCTTCATACTTATAAACCGAATGAAGAAGGGAAAAGGGAGGCAGGGCAGTGTTTAAATTTTTTTTTTCCGTTGGGAAAGGGTAAGGAAGAGGGTAAAAAATAATGACCTCTTCCATGAAAGAAATCACGTTTGAAAGAGGTTAAATGGATTTGGGAAAGGTAGAGAAAAAGGAGAAGGGAAAAAGACAAATACTGTATAATTCCATTTATATAGGTTACTCAAAATAGTCAAAATCATAGAGACAGAAAATAGAATAGTGATTGTGAGGGACAGGTTGGGGGTGGGGAATGGGGAGTTATTGTTTAATGGGTATAGAATTTCCCTTTTCAGGATGAAAAACATTCTGGAGCTGGATGGTGGTAATGGTTGCGAAACAGTATGAATGTATTTAATACCACTGAACTGTACACTTAAAAAGAGTTAAGATGCTCAATTTTATGTTATGTATTTTACCTCAAAAAAAAAAAAGAATCAAAGATTTTAAATGGAAGAAGTACATGTTATGTAGGTCTTTGGTCCCAGGTCTACAGTACTAAGATGTTAGAAAGAACTGAGGTTGTAAAGAAGAAATATGAAGACAGATAGCTTTCCATGTGATCTCCAGGTGGCCTAAGTTAACCTGACTTCCAGAAGTGATTATGATTACAAGGTGAGTGTTGGAGCAGCGTGCAACCCTCATGGTGAGAATAGGAGAAGGAACTATCCAAGCCGTTGTTCATTATTCACAAAGTGTTCACAAGTCAGGAACTGGTAACTCAAGGATTGATTAGTCAGAGCTCTGCAGCCGTGTAGCTTGACTACAGTCTATAGGATCTGCTAATTCTTCGACTTCTCCATGAACTTGCACACCTTCAGTGGTACAGGTGGCTCTAGAAAGACAGCCGACAATCAGCACACAACATTCCTGGTTTTCTGCCTTCAGGACTACCAAGGATGGTCTGTCTGCTAAGTTCAAAGTTTGCCAAATAATGAGAAACGTTTTCTGATATGAAGCATTGATCACCAACGGTATGCCCTTGATTACAAGTGTGCTGTCTCAAAATGGAAAATGGAGAGTTTATACCATCCTGTCACAGCCTTCCACGAGTTTACTACAATTAAGTGCTTTCTGCTTTCCGTCCAGGTCCCCTTCTTCCCCTCCCCATTAACCTTGCTAGAATCTCAGGAGTGGCTCTTATAGATAGCAGTGGCAGTCAAAAGAATTATAGAATTCAGTAATCAGGAAGAAGTTTTCTAAATGTATCACCTGTTTTTGTTTCTTATTTTTCCCAATGTACTTCCTACTGAAAATTACAAAATCAACGTTAAGTAAAAATGGAGAGAAAAGAATGGAATAATGGATAATAATGTAAAGCACTGACATAGCAAAATTAGAAAAAATTAGTAGTGATAAGGAAGAGGATTTTCAACATAAGACAGCTAGTGTTTTTCAAATGTGTATATTGTACCCACTGATATAATCAATTTAGTTCAATTAAACTCAATTTTTATTCTCAAATTGTTTCTTAGTAAGTTTGTAAATTAAAGGATTAAATATTACATATAACCAAGACAAAGCTTAGTTACCTATTTTTATATTATGTAGAAAAGAAAACACCACTGTTCATTTTTAACCAGTTTGAGTGTGTGTATGTGTACGTATAGAATAGCTATATTAAAGTTACTGGTCATATACAGGCTTTAAATAGAATATTAATATGAAAAAAAGAGTGCCCTATATATTTAATATGCTTATTTGAACATAGGAAATATGTTGTTTCTGATACAAAGATCTAATAAATTTTCAACTTATTTTTTTAACTACAATAAGTACATTATTCTACTTGTGTCTTTTTCTAAAGTTAATACCTCTGAGTATGAAAACAAGAAGTCATAATAGGAGTACACACGCACATTTGAACTACCTGACGGTACCTCGTAAGTAATTTAGTTTATAAAGGCTGTCTTAGTTGACTTCCTCATAATCAAAACAGTTACTCTTTACATGCCTACCAGGCAGGGGAAGGCAATGCATAGTTCTAATTCCAAGATTTAAGTTTATTTTAAAAAATCCTCTGACTTAGTTTTCTGACCTTGAAAATATTTGCTTGATGGTTAAATGTATGTGTTAATGTAATTTGGGGTATGTTTCTGTACCAGTTAATCAACTACAAAGTATTCATTCACTGCCCACTATGGCCCAGTGCCATGTCACCTCTTGGAAGAATGCAAAAGATCACATCTGGAAGTCTTCAGCTTGTAAAGTATTATTTCTCACTCCAGAGAAAATGTAATATTAAGTTTCTGGTCTACTGAGGTAGCCCCTACTACCCCGCAAGAAATTCATAAAGTGCCGGGCTACTCCGTTGCTGGTAGAGTCTGTAGCTGGCGGGGCCGGGAAATGTGGTGGGCCCAGGACAGAAGGCATCTGCCTGGAGACCACAGGTGATCAGATGTCATCCAGGATTGTCACGCCATGCCCAGGAGTGACCAAGGAGTGTGACTCCACACCCCTCCTTATAACCAGGGGGCACTTCTCCAAAGAGCCAGTGGAAAGTGAAATCGCCTACTTTAAATATTACTGGAGACATGATGCTTCTTGAGTCAAAACAATTATGCATATTTTTTTCTGGAGAAGGAGGGTCAAGCAGGGAATTACATATCTTCCTTTGAATTTTTTGAAGACAGCATCTCCATTACTGTTATTTCTAAACTTTTTAAACTCTTCCATTTGAAAACTGAACATATGAGAGGACTAGACTTGGGTAGAATTAGAGTAATACTTGTTTAACATTTTTAGTTCTTGCTAGGTGCGAGGTATTGCTCTGAGTGCTTCGCGTGTATGATTTCATTGAAAACCATTCAATAGTCCAATGAGGGAGGTGCTGTTTATTGAGGAAACTGAGGCCCAGAGACATGAAAAGCTCTCTTAGGGTGCAAAGGTAGTGACAGTGTCCCACAGCACTCAGACAACCTGTTGAGTGCTTACCATGTTCCAAGCAATGCACCAAGCCCTTCATCTGCATCATTTCATTTTGTCCTTATTGTAGGTGGAGTTTTATCCCCCTCCCCAGAAAAAAGATATGTTGAAGGCCTAACCCCCAATACCTATAAATATGGCCTTACTTGGAAATAAAGTCTTGCAGATATAATCAAGTTAAGATGAAATAATTTTCAGTTAGAATGGGCCCTAAATCCAGTGTCTGGTTTTCCTTATTAGAAGGAAAGAAGAGACCTAGAGACAGAGCCGTGTTTGGGTGAATACTGAGTGGTAATGGAGGCAGAAATCGGAGTGATGCAACTGCAAGCCAAGGACTGTCAAGGACTGCTGGCCACGGCCGGGAGCTCGGGAGAGGCAGGAAGGGTTCCGACCGGGGTGTCAGAGGGAGCCCGCCCTGACGACACCTTGGTTTTGGACTTGTAGCTTCTAGAACTGTGAGAGGAAAGATTTTTGTTGTTTTAAACCATCCCAGTAGTGGTAATTTGTTACACAGTGTAGGAAACAAAGACAGTCATTTTGACAATCCTGTGAGGAAGAAATTGTTACAGTGGTTCCCCGAGAATAAGACCTAACCGGAAAATAAGTTCTAGCATGATTTTTCAGGATGACATCCCCTGAACATAGGCCCTAATGCATCTGTGGGGACAGAGTCCCAGAGAGCAGTTTCCAAGCTGTCGGCCTCATGTGGAAAGTTGCTAGCTCGGGTAGTAAATGGCCGTCAGCTGTGACTAGTTGGCCATCAGCTATGACCGGTTAGCCATTAGCCAGCCACTTATATAACTGCTGTGGCTGAGTTGGGGGGTTGGTTGGTTGGCAGAGAAGCAGAAGGTGGATTGCGACTAGCAAGTGGGGTTAACAAGCGCAGATGGCGGATTGCGGATCGTGTGGATCCTACTTCCTGTGTCTCGCCCAGCCGCTAGTGAGACTGGGGTGCAGGAAGACCCCTCATTGGGTTACTGGCAGATGTTTGCTTTTGTGTCTCGACCAGATGCCAACGAGAATATAGTGGTATATATTCCCTACCTATGGCTCCATTGGTATTCCTTTTTGGCCTCATCATATCCTGTGTTCTTGTGCAGGGAGTGGGACCAGAGACCCCGCATGACAGCGTCTTTTGGAACAAAAATTAATATAAGAACTGGTCTTATTTTCGGGGAAACATGGTAGCCCCAGGAAACTTAAGCTCAAGGAGGTTAAGTGACTGGCCCAAGGCCACACAACTAGTAAGTGTGTACAGCTAACCCAGACTAAACTCCAAGGCCCTTGATCACAACTCTGACAGAGACATGTTTGCAACTCTCCAGTGGCGCTATCCATTTCTGCCTTGTTTTAGTTGGTTTTCTGTTCCAAGCTCTAATGTGCATCCTCCCCTCACAGACGCACCTTGTCTGGCACAGGACCAGGCCTAGACGAGACAGCCCATAAACCTTCATGGAATCAAGTGGCAGGCCTGTTCACAGAATCAGGGTACATGTAATCCTTGCTCTTTGATAACACTTATTTGAAAGAAAACACTAATTTAACTGTAGGTTGTACAAACATAGGAAACTTATACAAAATGAAAATGCCAGTACATTCAGGAAGTTTCCAAGCTGACACAAGTGCCAATTTTCAGTGTCTTGAAAGCCGTTATCAGCACCAGAGTCCTGGAATGGTTGCAGGGTTATCTCTGGGGCCTTCCTTACTCCTTGGCTGAAGTCTTTTCCCCTCCTTCCCAGGTATCTGCTGCCTCTGGGGGTCTAGAACCCCCCTCACTGTACCACCCCACCCACTCCTCTCTCTCTGTCCCATGAAAACATCATCTCCTGTTTTCTCGGCAGTGGATCCCAGCTGGACTGTGTGAAAAGAGTGACCTGATGGGTTAGAATAGAGACCTGGAGTGTTGCCTGATAGGGAAAGTCCCTCAGGAGGGCTGGGGACAGATGGACGAGCTGGTGGTAACTGGCACTGGGAGTGGGGCCCACAGGTGCAAAGGCTTGAGACAGGAAAAGGCACGGTGAGTTCAGGGAGCTGCTGGTCTACCAGGTTGTTCTGGCCAAAGCTTGGGAAGCACAGAGGGTAAGTAGGAAGGTGTGGGCTGGGGCAGGGAGAGAAAATAGGTCTCCAGGGGCTGTCTTTCATGATAAAGAGCTTGGATTTTACCTTGTTAGTAATGAGAGACACTGAAGGGTTCTAAGGAAGGCTGTAGTTTGACCAGACTGGTGTTTTAGAAAGATCCATCTGGCTGCAGTGTGGCCGCAGTGTGGGATGGCTACGCACAGTGCCATCCTTAGCCCACCTGCGTCAGAATTGCCCAGCATGAGTGTCCAAAATGTGGCTTTCTGGGCTTCACTCCCGAATCTACTGAATTATAATCTCTGGCATTTCATGCTTAGTATGGAAGGTGGGTGGGGGTGAAGGGCAGTGAGAACGGGAGGCATTTAGGAGGCTATTGCTAAGGCAGCATACTGCTGGCACATGTGGTACTGGGTAAAAATGACAAAAAGGCCCCCTCCCCACTCTGCAGGGTGATGCAACCCCATTCCCACGCATATCATGTACTTCACAGCCTGTGGGCTGGGTTTCAGGGCTCTCCTCCACTCGGGTAAGCACCGTTGAGCAACGTACAACTGTTCTCTGTACCAAAAACTCTAAATCCTTGGGAAGCCTCAGAGAGATGTACGTGAGAGGTAGAACTGATGGAATGTGCAGACTGAATGGGCTAAAAGGAACTGAGTCTAAGATGATGTTAATTTTATCTTTTAAAAAACATCATTTGAAATCCTTCCAATTTGTTAACGGTTAAAATTTAATTATGATTCTTGAATCATATGCCCATCCCCCCTTTCCCCGCCATCACTTCAAGAAATCAGGAAGTTTATTAGAGTTTATTAAATCCTAATTATTGAGTTCAGAAAGGTGATTGGTGAGGACAGCAACCCCAGATCGTCACTTGAGGTTCCCATATTTGAGCTGGTCATAAAACTGTCACGACCTACAAGTTTCTTCCAGAAACTTGGAATGGGCCATATTCCACAAATTCACTTGCAAAATAGTTATTTGAAACTCTATACCCAAAGAAACAAAAGCAATTAGATTCTAAGGCTTCCTCCCAAAAGCTTGCCTAACACATGTGTAATTGAACTCCTAAATATTTTAAATGAGAAAGATGATTTTTCAATGTCAGTAGTTAAATGTTCCCCCCAAACAAACTGGAATAAGAAATTATTGTATTTATCCTAAAAGAAGCAGGTTTGATTCTAGGATAAAGAGCAGGTAAAATAACCTTGAGGGAGTCAAGAAGTACATTAAAACTGAAGGTAAACTGAGATGTTTAAGAACAATATTAATATTTAAAGCTGAAACAGTTACCAATAGAAAAACAATAACTGGGAGAATGGACCAAATTCCTCATCTTTCAACAAGGCAATTGAATATGTTCTTCTTTAAAAGGAAGGGAATTTAAAGAAATAGGGATGTAAGCCTTTTTGGGAATAAGATAACTGCCATAGAATAGACACGGAAACATGCAAAGATGGTTGCCTCCAAGAGAGGCCTTTTACTTGTTTTCTGCCCATCTAGACTGTTTGAATGTTAATTTCTACGTGCACATACTACATGTATAATGTTTTTGAAGAGGCATTTAGAGCCTATGTGAAGACTGATCGACTCAAGCCCCTCGTTTCCAATACTATTGTTGTCAGCAGCCCCCCTGAAGACCGTTTGGGGCTCACGTTCAAATGAGAAGGGAGACAGATAGGCGAGGACCAGAGGCTTTGTTGAAGTAGGAAAAGGGGCGTAAAAGGAATAAAGCAAGTGTTATTTGAGGCTTCCTGTGTCCTTCTCGGACTTTCAGCCTCTGAGTTGCTTCATGGTTGGTAGAAATTGAACGTGAGCATCATTCTGCCTTGGGTGCAAGTCTTGACTTCAACACGGTGTCATCTTGAGTAGGTGACGTTATGAGGCTTCAGTGTCTGCATCTGTAAAATGGAACTAGGAACAACAACTTCGTAGCGTTGTCTTGAAGATGAAATGAGATAACGTATGGAAAGAACTTAGCATAGGATTTGACTCCGACTGTGTGTTCAGTAAGTGTTATGACGATGAAGATGATGCTGAGAACGATGATGATTGCTGCCACGTGTTACTAGTGTCCTGAAATGCCAGCCCTCCACAGTCTTAATTCAGACACGCTCTGTCATAGACACACACACAAGAAGGAAAAACACCCTCCAGGTTTCCCTGGCTGTGGGCCCAACGCAGTAGCATCCTATGGGACACTTAACAGCAGGTCTCCAGAGGCCAGAGACCACCCCTGTGTAAAAATCTTTAGGTTTTCCTTAGGACCCATGCATTAGGCCAGTCATTGATTTATTCCCTTAACGAATGTTTGTTGAGCATCTACTATGTACCAAGCACTGTGCTAGTCCCTGAGGATAAAATGGTGAATAAGATACAGTCTTAGATTTAAAGGAATTCACCTACTAGTGGAGGAGATGGACAGATAATCACGCAATTTTAGGATGGTATAATGTTATAGTTGAAATAAATACAGGATGTAGGGGCTCAGAGGGAAGGTTGTACCACCTTGAGGGAAGTGTGAGGTTTCTAAAACCATTTAAGATTCAGGAGAAAAGTGCACACCTGTTTAACTAAGGAAAACGAGCCCTCGCCTGTGTTACGACGTTTCTGTTATTTCTACTTCATTCTCTGCCTGTTTCATCTTTCTCCAAAGTAGAAAAGATGCTAAGCATTTATTCCTGGGATTGGGAGCCATGTCCCAACCTAAAAATCTATGATTGGTACCAAATTTAGTGTTCAAGTTACAATTTATATATTTTTATGAAGGTGCATTACTCATTACAATAAAAAAAAAGATTTTTTTTCAGTACATGTAACTAACTCTTTTAAATGTTTCTAAATCATTTATTCTTTTAAGAACAAAAACTCATTTAAGTAAGCTATGAAAATTCTTGTCCATGGGAACATTTATGGAACATAATGGAACATGCTTATAATTTGTTTGTAATAATATGTGAGTCAGTAGCAAATATTTAAGAGGATAAAAAGAGAAGATCTCAAAACACTCTGAGTCATTATTTAAACTTCTGTTGAAATTGAGTCTTAAAACCAAGAAATCATAAAGAAATTAGTAGTGCAGTTAAAGTACTAAGAGAGCGTTTTAAGTGTTTTGTTTTCTATGGACTAAATTCTAACAGAAGATATTTGACCATTTTCAGGAAAGTCTATAATGTTTTGCCAACTTGTAATACATATTTGGTATTTTGAGTCTTTTAACTCTATTTCATTATGACAACAAACTTTGTTTTTAAAATGGCTTCTTTGGTATTAATTCTACAAGTGATTCTATGAATGCCTGAACACATGTGTGACCCCTCTGAGGCTCTTCCTGTGAATTTGACAGTCACCAGAACACCCTTTGTACCAGTGGTGGGTATTTTATCCCTGTTTATCCCCACAGTCACATTTTTGCATTAATAAGCAGAATCATCTAAAATCCATTTCAACCAGATATTGTTGTGGATTATCTGGGAACAGGGAATTGAGAGTGCTAAACGTTTCAGAGACCCTGGCAACTCACGAGATCTGGAAGATCTACAAAGTCTAGAACCAAAACCTTTACCTGGGGTTGATTAGCATATAGGGGCAAAGCCAGCATTTGATCCCAAGTCTGTTTGATTCCCAAATCCAAGTTCTTAACTACTGGGAAACACTCCAGTATTACCACCCACTCAGGTCTCCGCCTGTGTGTATGTGTGTGTGTGTGTACGTACATACATAAGTGCAACATGGAACCCCTGATTTGAACTCAGGTCCATCTGACTACAAAACTGATTATTTCCTTATATACGTACCTGCTCCCTCCTTGACCTAGGAGGACTTCCAGGATATCTGAAGCATTCTTCGATATGGGCACCTCTGAAGGCCGATGGCAGGGAGGTCCTTCCCGTCTATAGCTGAGTAGTCATAGCACAGAATCATAGTACAGAATCATAGCACCGAATGGGAGGAGAAGGGACGCCTGTTAGCTAATGGACCAAGCTGACGTAGCCCTCTTTGCAAAACGAAGCCACATAGCACCTGGCCCATGGAAGGGGCTCGGAAAATATTTGTTGAGTGAATGAACGGATGAAAGAACACGTGCCCAACTGCAGCTGCCTTACAGTTACCTGTCCTACATCCAGGAAGGAAAACGTGAAGCCCTTGGATTTGATCCTCAGAGCATCACCAACATCAAAAGTCCATTTCCCAGCAATGACTATTTTTCAAGCGTCATTTATAGAAATGATTTCAGCTGATCCCAGCCCTGCCCAGTTTGTGACTGAAGAGGTAGGTGGCAGAAGACAGACCTTAGGAAGCACATGTAAGCCTTTGATCTTCATTGGCCTCTGAGCAGGAAAGCCTTGCCCGGTTGGGAGGTATTAACGGCCCACAGTGAATCAGACAGCCATGGAATGATTTCTGTCTGGTCTGTTTCACTGGTTGCCCAATGTGCCCACACATCCCTGGTCCAGTTGGCAAGTGGTCCTGAGTGTCTTATCTCTGCAAAGTAGTCCCACACTGTTGTTGGGAAAAGGACAAAAGGGAAAGAGGCTCCAGTCTCTGTGTTAGCCCTGCTTCAGAGGGTCTGGGATCTCTTTCCTGAGCAAAGAGGTAAGGGCACCTCTACTCTCCAGCCATCAAGCCAGGAGAAGAGTCCCCATTTCCTGTATATCTTTGGGGAAGGCCCTATTCCCTAAGGTTATCATTCCCCGGCCATCAAGAAGAGGCCACTGATGCTGGAAATTTATTTACTTTACAAATATTTATTACATACCTACACGGCCAGGTACCAAAAATAAAACAGACATTGTCCCTGCCCACATGGAGATTATAGACAAGTGGGGAATCACGTAATTACAAAAAACAAATGTCTAATTGTGACAGTGATACAAGCTGCAAAGAGAGGGACATGGCTGTCCAAGACCCTCTAAAAGGGGGATTTGAAAATAAATAAATAAATAAATAAATAAAAGGGGGATTTGGCCCAGGCAGAGAAGAGCCTCCCTGAGGCAATGATGTTTTAGCTGAGGGCTAAGGATCCAATAGATACTAACTAAGAGAAGAGTGGTTGGTAGTGTGTTCTGGACAGAAATAATTGTATGTGCAAAAGCCCATTGGCAGAAGGGAGAATGGCAAGTTTGAGGTTTGGATGGAGAGTGGGGAGCTGGAGGGTTTATCAGTAAAGTCTGGAGAAGTCAGAACGACGAAGGTGAACAGGTATTGGGTACTCCTGTGTGCCAGGCATTGTGACAAGTGTTTTTTAAAGTGTGATATAATTTTTAAATGTCATTTTTACATATGAGGAAACTAAGGCACAGAGAGGCAAAACAAACTGCCAGATAACACAGACTGTTATTAAGGGCCCTTGGCCTGTATCCCGAGGAGCCATGGGAAGCCATCAGAGGGTTTTAAGCACAAGTGACACAATGAGACTTATGTTTCCAAAGGATGATTCTGATAAAAATAAACTGGATATGCCTCCCTATGCACAGCCCCTTCTAGCCCCCTTCGTACCCAAAATAAAGATGTTTACTTTTAGAAATTTCATGGATATTGAATCTGAAATCAATGATTGTTCTGAAGTAACAATCCAAATAGTATTAGCTAAAATGCTGTGTAGTTGTTCTGAGGAGGTGGGAAAAGGAGGAATGGCCTCGTCACCCAGATCTCTCTGCTATCTGGGAACGGCATTCCACAAGTTTACAAGAGGCTGTGAACAAGAGGGATATGGAAGACACTCCGCCTCCAGGTCCAGGGGGACTGTTAACACTCCCCTCACCCCCAGCACTCACAGAGCACTGTCTAGCAGTGTCATACTAATACGAGGGGAGCAGAAACTCTCTCAGGGGCCAAATCCAGGACATGGGAGTTTTTCTTTCATAGCTACAGTATTTTTAAAATCGGGCAATTTTGCATTAAAATGTAGAGTTTGGGTTTCTCTGGCAATCCTGGGCCACCATTCTCCCTGGCCCTGTGTTCTGGCCTGAACCCAAGCACCACCCCAAGACAAGACACACCAGCTCCCTACCCTTCCCCTGATACACCTGACCCCACCTCCCAGCTCCGGTCTCATGTTCTCACCTGCCTGGCCTGCAGGCATCTATGTTTGGGACCCTTGGATTGTATGCTGAGATTCACACATGCCATCAAGAATATAAGATTTAGGAGGCTGGGCTGGACGTTGGGACTAAGTGGAGAAGGGCTCTAAACACAGAAAGGTCATCTGTGAATAGTGTTCTGGTTGAGGGTCTTGTTCCAGACAGGAAAAGCACGTGAGGTAAAATGTTAGCGCAGGAATGAGGGCTGCGCAGAGAAAACAGTGAGGAAGTGGTTCTCAGCAACAATCTTATGGTGGAGACGGTGAGACACAAGGTTAATTCAGTAGACGTGGTTACAATTCGGAGAGATCAAGCTGAAATTTGGACCGAAAGCATTAGTGAGCCATCGCAGGCTCTTACGCAGGTTGCACTTTAGGACGGTCAGACCAACAGCTGCATGTCAGGGTCTGGAGCCTGTAGGTGGGGACACCCTTTGTCGGCAGGAGAACGGCCGTTACAAACCTGAAGGGTTATTCCTGAGTTAGGAATGGTCTGCTCCAAAGCAAGGGCCAGGAGCCAGTGAGCGCCCATTTCGTTTTCCTTGGCACAGGGTAGTAGTGACATGAAAAGGACTAGTCTTGAAAATTTAGCCTCACCAGGAGAAAAATGAAATGTAATAAAACTTAGAGTTGGTTAAGAATGGAAGCATTTTTGCTGTGACACAGCACCATTGTGAAAATTTCCAAGGTCTTGCCAAGGGGTGGGTGCCACTAAACCTGTCCCCGAGTCAGGACACTGGAGTGCTCTTGGCAGTCGGCTCAGCCCAGCGCCTGGGAGCAGGGCCTCCTTGGGCCTCCGTAAAACATAGATCTTGCCCAAATGTGGAAAACCTTTAGGGACATGAAAACCATTAGGGATACGTAGCCCTGATTTGAACCAAGCAGAATAAACAAACCCCTGCCCAAATTGGAACTTGCTGGACGCCTTTCAGAGTTATCCAAGGGGAAAGGCTGGAGGCCTCAAGGGTCTTCGAGTGGGTTAATCTCTTGTTCCAGCTGCTTCTCTCCAGCCTGATGAGACTGCGTGCGCTTCGGTCTCTGTCCTTTTCTGAAGTCTCTTAACACCTCAGTTGCAAACTCACAAATGGAATGTATTCTGAACCTATAACATATACAGTACTTTCTTTTTTTTCCCCCCTGCTAATGGGATTCGAAAGCCCAAGTTAGATCTTCTGGAAGTGTGTTACATATTCAGAAACTGGGTTGGAAAAGCTCCAGAGAGCATTCACATTTTCCATAGACAGAGTCTTGGTAAGTTCCCAACCTCCATTTCTATTTTCAATATCCTTTGTCACTCTTTCCAGCCTAATAGTATACTTAGTTTTCTACATGGATAGTATAATATAACTTTCTCTCTTCCCATAACAGCTAAATAGCATGTTTTTTGATCCCATATTTTTGTAACTGGGGAGGCAGCTTCGTAGAGAATTATGAATGTTCATTCATTTACTACATACTCCACTCAGTGTCTGCTGTGGGCTGGACATCAGTAGGCACTGTTTGGGCACCGTGGAGGGGGTGGGTCGAAGAAGAAGAAGCAAGTCCCCTAACTCACTGATGTTCACAGCATATTAAAAGGTGGAGATGGACATAGACATGGGAAACCAAGACACAGAGCGGCTAGGAACCAAGCCCTAGATGGTCACAAATTCAGAGATCCCAGAAGCATGATTTGAGCGACTCTCGAGCTAGACTGAGGCTCCTACCCTGTCTCTCAAATATAATATAAATATAATATAGCACAATATGGAAAACATTTACTGAGCGCTAGCGTGGCTTTGTTCTAGCCGGGGATGAAAACAATGGAAAAGAAAGCACTATTCTCAATCTCTAGTTGGTGATTTAGTTGACAGATAACCTGAATTGTGAACATGTGGTTACACTGTTCTGTGATACAAAGATATGAGGCAAAGATTAGGGGGCTTTGGTGACACACAGACCACAATCCCAGATCTACCACTTAGGAACTGTGTGACCCAGGGCAGACTACGTAACTCCTCTGTTCCTAAACTTCATCATTTTGCCTATAAAGTGGGCACAATGCAGATACTTGCCTCAGATAATTATAATGGGATAAAATAAATGAACCTAATGGATGTAAAGTGATTGGCCCTCCTTCCCAAGATTCCAAGCCGTGTCAGCCGCACACAGCACCTCACCTGCCTGCAAGGTCTCTCTTGTTTCCCCAGCTAGCTCTGTTAGACGATGCGCAGGCAAATTCCTTTTGCTCCTTCTCTCGCTCAGCCATGAGGAAGCTGGAATTTTTTTAAGGCACACTTTTCCTTTCAAAAGAAAAATAGAAAAAGGACAGAAGGAAAAGAGGGAGGAGAAAAGGGATGGAAGAAGGGAAAAGGAGGAAAATGAATAGGGGAAAGAGGAGGGACGAGAAGGATATACTGATGGACCAAAGCAGACATGGTCCATCGCATGGACTTACTACCCCATTTATCTGCAGTGGGTCACACATCAGCCTCACCAATGGTCCATTTGTAACACTTTCCGTTCTTCTCATCCTTGCTTCTGCCCTAAATGTCTGGACTTGGAGAGATTAAACCAGCTATCTGAAACAGAGTCTGCTGACCTGGCTGCCACATCCCTTCCAGAACCTTCTCACCTCTCCACAGAGAGCCCCAGGTCTTGGATCCCTTTGGCCCTAGGCTGTGTCACATTCCTTGGCATTTATCAGTCTTTCCATCTATTCATTCAGTAAGAGCTCCTGAGTCCCCCTCTCTGCAGGGCCTCTGCCAGGTGTTGGAGATAGCAAGTAAGATGTAGGAGGTCCAAACAACAGTGCTGGACTCTGAAAACAGCACCGGGAAAGGACCTAGGGCTCCTTTGTATCACGTACCTAGTACCCAGAGGTGACTACTTACTACTTAACTTGAATGTAAATTCTGGTGATTTTGTTTTTTTAAAAAGGCCATTCTTGTACCTTTATCACTTTGGACTTAAAAACAAAAAGCTTGTATTGCTTTAAAAATATCGTTAATTTACTAACAATTTTCACCCCAATAAATTAAAAAATATATATATATATGTATATATATATATATGTATATATATATATATATATATACATATGTATATATATATATATATATACATATATATATATCGTTATTAAGACTAACCTTATTTACTACTGCTCAGTGAGTACAAATTAATGAGAAACCATGTATTTATGAAGTGGCCCATGGCATAATAAAATGGCTTTATTTTAGTCTTCTATGTTGAAGGTAAATTTTTTAGGTCCAGTTTCAACAAATCATTCTGGGGGACCTCAGATTTGATGAATCAATCTCTCTGAGCCTTAGTTTTCTGTATCCACAAAGTGCTAATGAGAGGCTTATCCTCTAAATCAAAAGAACATAGAGGCATTTGATTTGTTGGCTGTGTTGATGGTAAGCCTTTATACAGATGTAAGCAGCTGTTGCTGCTGTCTAATAATTGTGATGCTAAATGATGACTAGGGCTGTGGTCGTTAGTGTGGGTTTGTGAAGCCGGTGGGCTCATTCCCTGCTATCTCCGGATGCTTCTTTCCCTGTGGCCGCCTCATGTGTGCTTCTCAACTGGTACGGTGCAGCTGAGTCTCCTGGGGAGCTTGTTGAAGTGCGTGTTTGGCTTTACCAGACCCCGGGTGAAGACGGAGATCCTGAATTGTTAGGGGATTCCCAGATGATGCACTCGCTGCTGCTCCAGACCCGCGTGTTAAGTAGCAAGCCTCTAGATTACTTCTAAAACCCCCTCAAGGGACCTTTCTGCATCTTGTGGCTTCTGTGTCACCCACCTTTGCCTGAGGAAAACCAGTTCATCCTCTGCGGGCCAGGCGCTTCCATGCCAAGAAGGAAGCCTGCTCCCTCCTGCGGTAGCACCTTTGGTTGCTGCCACACACAAGAGGCAGCTTTTCATGTTCTCCCGTATGTGGGTTCCATTCTACCTTGAGGTCTCATGCTTAGCCCTGAAGCTGTCTTTGAAGCTTGGTGTGGTCCGTTCACGGAGCCTACTTGAATCAGTCTTTGAAGACTGAGGCACTGATCTCAGCCAATTAAGTTCACAAAAGACAAAAAACAAGAAGGGACTTCTAAGCCCAAATGCACTTTCCCAATTTCTGAGAGCTACACACAGCTCAGTCAGTGCAAGTATAGAAACAACCACAACAATAATAACTATCATTGATTGAATCAGAAACTATACATGCCACAAACTTCCAAGTGCTTTACCACCAGCAACCCTCTTGTAACGGAACGTGTGGCCTCAGAACCAGCAGAAATCTACGGCTCCACCTGAGGCCTCATGAATGAGAATCTGCATTGTTTTTGCATGATTCCCAGGTCGAAAATAACTGGGTTCAAGTCCTACCTATGCCACTCACTGATCTTGCAACCGAAATCTTTTCTCCCCTGCCTTTCAGCTCTAATCCCATGTTCTCATTTCAGTTTCAAGGTCAACTTTAAAAACCCCAAGTCCCCTCCATTGATAAAGATGTTTGAGAATTCCTTTGGTGCCCAGGATTGGTGGTGAAGACTCACTCTGAGTGGCCAAAGGGGAGTTCCAGTTTATGACTGTCCCTTCAGAGAGAGCAGCGGCTGGCCAGTTGGGTCCCTTCAGATGAAGAGATTACAGAGTAATTAGATATGATCCACCAGCTGTCAGAGAATATAATCTCTTTGTATTATTTATATCTATATCTGTAACTGTAGGCAAAAGGGAAGTCACCCTGAAAGAAATAACAGACCAGTGAGTAATTGGGCCTTCAATAGAGTGAAGGAACCACATGTCTGATGTGTATTAATGACCTATTTATCCCCTTTGCCAGCTTGCATGTGCTTATAAACAAGTAAATGTTAGTGCACGCCCAGGGCATATGACACGCTGCCCAGAGTTCATGTGGAAACACGCAGGCCTTCCGTTAATGGCCCAGCCACTCTGCTGATTATTTTATATACGTTTAATGTAATTCCCACAGTAACCTGGTGAAGTAGGATCATGAGTCCCATTTCAAAGATGAGAAAACTAAGACTTAAGGCTATCAAGTGGGTACCCTTGTTTTAAAAGGGGCAGTTAGGGAACCTCATGGTGATCCCAACCCCTTCCAACCTCAGAATTTTGCCAGAGTATTCATTCCAGCCATGTATGATATTTTACTGGTGAGGAATTTAGGAAAATTGATTTTCCCCATCTTTTCATATCATAAATGACATTTTGTGCTCCTTCTAGCTGGAGTTCACAGGAAGCTGAGCAGATGGCCTGTTATTCTGAGAGATGAATTATAGGGTTGAGCAACTAGAGAGTGGCTGAGTAGGTATTTGAACTTGGCTCCATCCCACTTCAGAGCCCAGGCACCTGAGCACCCCTGTATGACATCTGGAGCCCAGGGCTCCTCTGTCACCACATCCGTACCCCATGCCTCTGGTAGGAGGCACATGGATGGAGGTGCCCGAGGCTCTCAGGTGCACAGCCCTGGTTTGCATGGTGACAGCTGGCCACAGTCTAGCAGCATGGGCACAGACACCAGATGTTGGTCAGCCTGCACTGTCCACGTCCGGATGGGGGCGCCAGCACCTCTTTTGTCTCTGCCGCTCAGGCTCACTTGAGAGAGGCCAACAGCTGTTCTTCCAGGTCCTATGACTATTTTATACGAAATCAGAGAGGAACTGACCTTAGGAAGGAACTGTGAGAGGTCCCTCCCAAATGTGTAAAATCCCTGTGTGTTTTCTTTACATATTTCATTGGGCTGGCCTATATACCCTTCTCCCACCTCCCACTGCCGTCATAGACATCACCTCGCAAGGCCAAATGGCCTTTCTAACCCCCTAGGTGTCAGCCTACGAACAGCTCGTGAGGATTCCTCTTGGTCTTTCACAGCACAGGATAGTCAGGATGTGTCTTCAGACATTCCTGCAGGTGGGAGTTGAGGGGAAGCAACGAGGATGGGCTGGAAGGGACCAATTCTTGAGACGACTGGTAGATGCATGGATGCAAACTCAGCCCGGGACATGAAGGAATAACAAATGCCTCCAAGATTTTGGACCTGGGGAAATGAAGGTGGTACTACGAAAAAGAAAGGGCAAAGTTAGATCCAGTCTGCATATCTTGACTTTGAGATGCTGGGATGTTCAAGTAGACACTCCTGATAGAAGCATCAGGATTGGATCTGCGGGACCGGTCAGATTTGGAATTACACATTTGCAAGTCATCTGCTTAGCTCTGATGATTACAGCTTGAGACGAGCCTTCCTAGGAGAAGAGATGAGCAGAGGCCTGAGACCTGTAGAGTTCAGGCTGAGGGGCTGCAGGGAAGCCCAGAAACCACTGCTATGGCTGGAGAGTTAAGAGGAAAGCCTGAAGAGTGTGTTGTCCTGAGCCAGGACTCGAGGAAGGTCCATGGTGTTGGGCTCAGAACTGGAGATTACCAGGCTTCGTCTACTAACAACTCTGGTGATTTTAATGCACCAAGTCATAATGTGCTCGAATCTAATAGTAGCCGCTTTGGCATAGCTATTTTCGTTTCCTGTTAAAGGTGGCTTGATTTTGTAAGTAAAGATCTTATGCCATCACACATAATCAAAAAGCCATTAACTGCATAATTAAATACAAAACATTCCTGTATGGCCTTGTCTACTACTAGATAAGATACATCTCATAGGTTGAATTCACATAGTATTTAATGAGCGCTTGACTCGAAATAGAATTTGGTCAATAAGTCGGGCTCTAAATACTATGACCTTCCAGGTTTGGGCCCCATTTTAGTCAAAAAGGAGAACTGAACAGTTTTGAGTCTGTACATAAATTAAGCTCTAGTACCCAAGGTGAAGAAATGGGGAAGAGCATGGACTTCTGAGTGAAATGGTTCTGAGGCAGAATCCTGGCCTCACTACCTGCTACCTGTAAATATTTCTGCAAGTTACTTAACCTCTCTGAGTTTTCTCAACTGTGAAATGGAATACTAATCACACTTAGGCCTCAGAGTTGCCGGTAGAGCTAAAGGACATTCTTAAATAAAATGTTAGCAAGTAATACTATCAGTACCATTGTTATTTCCTTTTATAGGCAAAAAAAAAAAAAATTCCAGGTCCATATGTGTTTTTCTTATTAAATGACTTGACCTACCCAAAGTCTAGTACAGGTCATTTCTGCAATAATATGTTCTAAATCAGAAATAACATGTACCAGTTTTCTTTTAAGTCACAGAGCTATTTTAATTGATACTCATATGGTCAAGGGTAGAAAATGTGATTATAATAACAAACAACAATAAAGAGTACATGCTCAACATGAATTTTTTAATATATTTTTTAAAGCAAACATAATTTTAAAAAAATATTGGCATGTTTGTGATTTGAAGTCATGGTTACAGTCACGTCCCAGTTTGCCATCTGTTCTTGTCCAACTTACAGTTCCAAGTTAGGGCCAGAATTGCAAATAGACAGCAAATGTCTCTTGGTCTTATACAAAGCTCTTTTCCGTTAGACTGTACTTACACATGTAATATAGAAATATAAAAATTAAGGTACATTTAAACGTGAAAATCAAAGTAATGCACCATATGAATAGAATAGTGTATAACAACCACATGATCATCTCAAAAGAGACAGAAAAAACATTTGACAAAATCCAATACCCTTTTATGATAAAAACACTAACTACAAATAGAAGGGAATGTCCCCAACCTGATAACGAGCATCTATGAAAAACCCACAGCTAGCATAATGCATAATGGGGGAAGACTGGTTCCACCTAAAATCAGACAAAAATATCCATTGTTACCACTTGTATTCAACATTTCCTGAAGATTCTAGCCAGGGCAATTAAGCAAAGGAAAGAAATAAAAGGTATCCAGGTTGGAAAGGATAAAGTAAAACTATCCCTATTACCATATGACGTGATCTCATATGTAGAAAATCCTAAGGAAATCCTAATAGAAAAACACTATTAGAGCTAAGAAATGAGTTCAAGAAGGATGCAAAATGCAAGCTCAGTTGTATTTCTGTACATGAGCCGTGAATAATCTGAAAATGAAGTTAAGAAAACTATCCCATTTATAATAGCATCCAAAAGAATAAAATATTTAGGAATAAAGTTAACAAAAAAAGTGCAAGATTTGTATACTAAAAACTGCAAAACATTATTGAAAGAAATTTTAAAAGACCTAAATAATTGGAAAGACACCCTGTGTTCCTGGGTTAAAAGACTTAATATTGTTACGATGGCAGTAGTCCCCAAAGCTATCCACTGAATCAGTACAATCCCTATCAAAATTTCAGCTACCATTTTTGCATAAATTAACATGCCTATTCTAAAATTTACATGGACTTTCAAAGGACCTAGAACAGACAAACTAATTTTTTAAAAGAAGAATAAAGTTGGAGGACTTAACACTTGCAATTTCTAAACTTACTACAAATCTACGGTAATCCAAACAGTGTGGTACTGGCATAAAGACAGACATATAGGCCAGTGGAATAGACTAGAGAGCCCAAAAATAAACCCTCGCATACATGGTCAAATAATTTTTGACAAGGGTACCACGACCATTAAGGGACAGTTATTTCAACAAATAGTGCTTGGAAAATTGGGTATCCACATGCAAAAAAAATTAATTTGGACCCCTACCTTACACCATATACAAAAATTAATTCAAAATGGATCAAAGACCTAAGTGTAAGACTATGAAACGTAGGGGGCAAACTTCATGACATTGGATTTGGCAATGACTTCTTGGGGCTGACACCAAAGGCATGGGCAATGAAAGACAAAATAGACAAATTGGGCTTCATCAAAATTTAAAACTTTCGTGCATCAAAGAACACTATCAATGCAGTAAAAAGGCAACCCACAGAATGGGATAGAAGATCTGCAAATCACACATATGATAAGAGATTAATACCTAGAATATATGTAAAATTCAGCAACAAAAAAACAACTCAATTCAAAAATGGGCAAAAGACTAGCATAGGTATTTCTCAAAAGAAGCCAGACAGGTGGCCAATAAGAACATGAGAAGATGCTCAACATCGTTAGTCATTAGGGATACACAAATGAAAACCATGAAATGCCACTTCACACTCACTAGCATGGCTATAATTTTTGTTTAAATTAAGGAAAACAAGCGTTGACCTGGATGTGGAGAGATGTGAGCCCTATACATTGCTGAGGGGAATGTAAATTGGTGCAGCCACTGTGGAAAACAAATTGAACATTCTTCAAAAAATGCTAAACATGGAGTTACCACATGATCCAGCAATTCTATTCCTAGGTATTTACCCAAGATGAATGAAAACATATGTTCACACAAAAGTTTTTGCACAAATATTTATAATAGTATTATTATGTTAGTAGTAATATTGTCATTCTGATAGCCATAAAGTGGAAATAACCCAAATGCCCATCAATAGATAAACAAAATTTGGGCTATGCATAAAATGGAATATTATTTAGCCATAAAGAAAACCAAAGTACTGATTTGTGCTATAACATTGATGAACCTGGAAAACATTATAATAAGTGAAAGAGGTCAGACACAAAAGGCCACATCTTGTATAATTCAGCTATATGAAATGTACAAAACAGGCAAATCCATTGAGACAGAAGGTAGATTAGTGGTTGTCAGGGGCTGATGACAATGAGGGGGGGGTGAGGGGGGCTGTGGTAATGACTGCTAACGTGTGTGGGGGGAGGGGATAAAAATGTTCTAAAATGTATTATGGTGATGGTTGTACAGCTCTGTGAATATACTAAAAACCACTGAATTGTACCCTTTCACAAATGAATTTTCTGGTATGTGACTTATATCTCAATAAAAAAGAAAGAAGTGACATAAATAGCTCAGCAATATTTTAGCATGGAAGGATTTAACTCTAAGACTGCTCTGACATCTTGATAGGGTTTGCTGATAATGCCAAGCTAGAAGGAATATGCATGTTCTCTTCGTAGAGGGAGGAACTACGGAGTAAAGAACAGCAGATTTTTTAGGGGGAAAGGGGCTTTTTTATTTTTTTCCACTGGGGAATTCATTACTACAATGTATGGCAAGATACTATGGACATTTCTTTTTACATGAATAAATGAGGTATCATCGGGGATCTTTAAAAAAATTCTTTTCGATGATGGTGGCCAGCACACCAGAGGGTACAAGTTGCAGGTTATAAAAACAAAACAAAAGTTTCCATAGCCTGAAATGTTTTGATATACGACTGTCTCCCCATCTGGCTTCTAAGATGAAAGGTCCCAGAATTCTTTCTTCTCCTTTCAGAGGATAAAGTAATGATGATGTAAAAATGGTTAATTTGTACATCAACTGGTTAAATTCATCTACTGCATCTGCCATCCCTCAGGAATGTGCTGCATGGGAAAAGGACATTCAACTGTCACCAACACTTCCAAGTTTCCCTCCTGTTAAATTTGAGTCAGTAATGCGATTTTCATCTACACAGCACAACACATTATTATAGTTTACCATATGAATTTTGGCTCAATTAATTTTGTTTACCCAAAGTAATCAGAAATAGGCCATCAAGTGAGATACTGATAAAACAGTTCATGTGCTATAAAAAGAAAATAAACTGCTCCCTGAAAATTTCCCAATATGGTTTGGGGAATTTTTCTCTCTTTCCATGTTACTAGATAACATAATAAGTACATACATACAGTGATATATTTATAATACTTTTTATCACCATGTTGTTTATAATGGTAAAAAAATTATAAACATAACATTGACTACCAAAGAACCATGAAAATCAAATATTAAAAAACTAGTTTAAGAGTTGGGGAAATATGCACTATAGAGTAAGTCTTTTTTAAAACAGTAGAAAAAAAGTATGTGTTCTGATCCTAATTTTGTAAATATTGTGTGTATTTATAGAAAAAAACACGAATGCTGCAACAAAAATATTAGCAGAGATCATTTCTGGCATGGGATTATTGTTTATTTTAATTTTCTTCTTTATACTTCTCTAAATTTTCTATACTTTCAGTGAGCTCATGTTTCTTTGGAAATTAAAGGACAGAACTTATTTTTTACTAACAAATGTTTCTTTGGAAATTAGAGGACAGAACTCATTTTTTACTAACAAGAATTCTGTCAGATTTTTTTTTTTTTTTTTTTTTTTTTTTTGCTATGAGGTTCTTCAGTCCAGTCACTGTTTTATCTGAATATGGCTTAATTCGTGATTGAGACATATTGCTTTTTTTCTTTTTTAAAAAAATACTGACTTAGAAATAATATGCTTCCAGACACATTTGTTGCGAGATCGATTTGTTACTCTGAAAACCAATAACAGATAATGAGAAAGAGTCACCAATTAACCAACCTTTCTCCACATCCATTACTAGCCTGTTGAAAAGCAATTTTCAACTCTGCCTGAGATTTAAGCAAACTCTGAATCTTTTTTTTTTTTAATTTATTTTTAATTTATTGAGGTGACAATTGTTAGTATAATTACATAGATTTCAGGTGTGCAATTCTGTATCACATCATGAATCTTTTATAAAACAAAAAATCAACGTCCTTCCTCTCCTGTCTTACTTTATATATTTGGACTTGCACCACTCTGACTAGTAAATGTGCAGTTGATGAATCTAATGCTTAACTTAAAAGAATAAAGCCACTGACTACAAAATTAATTAAAAGTTTTTCCTACTTTCTTCCCTACGTATAATTTGAAGTGACTTTTCAAAAACAATATTGCAATATTTATTGGAATATATTTGAACAGCTCAAATGCTGAACCAGTTTGTCCCATCAGAAGATTGGGATTTTCTTCTGTGGATGAATTCTTCAGACATCATTTTGATATATATATATATATATATATATATATATATATATATATATATATTTAAATACTGTCATATGTACATTAGAAAAAGGTTAAAACAGAACTGTGCAATATTTAAATACTATTATTAGTTTATAAAATTATTTTTCCTCCAGTAGTATCATACTCCATTGTTCTCATCTTGGTTTTTTCACCTTTCATCATGAAAAATTTTCAGTGTCAGTACATATAAATTTACCTTACTTTGTATTTTTGCAAGAATTTTTGTTGGGTAAAATCCCAGAAGTGGCATTGCTCGGACAAAGGATATGCTATTTACATTTTTGTTCTGTCTTCCAAGAAAGTTTGTGCCCATTTCACCACCATTCACAGAAATTGACAATAAAAGATAATGTTTCAGAAACAGAGCTATGTGGCAAATCCTCCCAAAAGTTGTACCTTGTAAATAACTAAATAAATAAATTAGATGATAGATGATAGATACCATCAAAATATATATAGTATCAGGTGCGTACTAGACTTACCAGGGGATCACCTCATAAGTAAGTTATATAAATGTCTAACCACTATCTGTACCCCTGAAACTAATATAATATTGAATGTCAACTATAATTGAATAATTTTTTTTGATTTTTAAGTATGTAATAGGAGTACTATGCTCTATTTTTTGTTTAAGTCAGATTTCTGTAAGGTATAATACTGCCTAACTCACCAACCTCCTCTCTGCCTACCCAGAAACGAAAAGAGAGGGTGTGTGTGTAAGAGAGAGAAAGACAGACAGACTTGGCAGGAAATCAGGGGAATCTGTCTCCCCTGCAGAAGATCCCTCAAAACGCTGGGGGTAAATAGAGGATGCACTTCTGGAGTCAGTGCTGAATTTTAGTTCAAGCCCCATCGCAGTAGTAGGGTGTCTTTAGGCAAATGCTTAACATTTCTCACCTCTGTTTTGTCATCTGTAAAATGGGAATAATCACACTTGCTTTACAGGATTCTTTGTAAGAATTAAATTAGTTACTTGATGAAAAGAGCTAACAAATGGTGAGGAGCAAGAGCTAGGAGAGTAGCTACTGTTGAGACATTAGAACAAGATCCAGGTGACCACGCCAAGAGTATCTTGGACAATAAAGTGCTGAAAACTTTTACAGAAAAATGTGAGGAAATTACTAACATTCTAGTAAATATATATTATGCAATACTGCACCTTCCCCACCTCCATCTGCCATCTCCCCCTTCCGCCACCCACATTATATTATTGTTTATGTGTCTCCCTCCTAGAATGTTCTATATGAACAAGGCTCTTTTCTTGTTCACTAAATCCCAACATCAGTGCAGCTTGAAACAAAACCTGGTACATAATAGGCACTGAATGAATGAATGAAATAATTTCTCCTTAGCCTTTCTCAAAACCATTCAGCTAATAACCTGGCCTGCAGACACAGAGCACACCCAAGACAATTCAGGCTCGGATTGGGGTCATGCAGACTACTGGGCAAGCAGCCAGAATTTTCTGCTTCTCTCTCAGCTTCTGCCAGTTCCACGGCTGACCAGTCACAAGCTGAATTCTTGGGCAAGTCACGTAGCAACTTAACTCAAGCTTTAGTGGGGAGAGGGGGTTAGTAGATGAGGGTAAAGGGGATCAAATATATGGTGATGGAAGGAGAACTGACTCTGGGTGGTGAACACACAATGTGATAAATAGATGATGCATTAAGAATTGTACACCTGAAACCTATGTAACTTTACTAACAATTGTCACCCTAATAAACTTTAATTAAAAAAATAATAATAAGATGAGCAATGCCTACTTCTCATGACTCCCTAGCATTATGCAATTCATGTGAGCTTATTTGGTAAACTCTAGATTTTCATATGAGGCACAGCAAGATAGACCAAATGCTTTTATTTTATTTTTCATTTATTTATTTTTTGTATAGTAACTTTCTTTAGTAACTGTTGAAGTCTTTGACACATTTTTATTGGGTTTTTTAATCAAACACTTTAAGAAGTATTTTATGTAGTCTGGATGTAAGTTATTTATCAGAATACGCATTAATAATGTCTCCGAAGCTGTGACTTATCTACTCATGTTCTTAGAAATGTCTCTGGAAAAGTAGGATTTTAAAAATTATTATTTCAAAATCAAATTTATGTCTTTCGTTTTACATTTAGTGTTTTCTGCATCTTGACTAATAAATCATTGCCTATCCTAAGGTTACAAAGCTACTTTTCTTCAGTTTCTTCAAGAAGCATTATATTTTAGCTTTTATGCTTAGGACTATTATATATTTCAAATTAATTTTTGTGTACATGTAAGGTATGGATTGAGGTTCTTTTTTCCACCTACAGATAGTCAGTTTTTCTAACACTATGATCTATATATCACATTGTGTGTTCACCACCCAGAGTCCATTCTCTTTTTATCACCATATATTTGATCCCCTTTACCTTCATCTACCACTTTCCTCCCCTCCTACCCTCTGGTAACCACTAAACTATTGTCTGTGTCTATGAGTTTTTGGTTCTTCCTTTGTTTGTCTTGTTCTTTTGTTGTTTTCAGTTTTATGTACCACATGTCAGTGAAATCATATGGTTCTCGACCTTTTCTGTCTGACTTATTTTGTTTAGCATAATAATCTCAAGATCCATCCATGTTGTCGCAAATGGCTCTATTTCATCTTTTCTTATGGCAGAATAGTATTCCATTGTGTATATATACCACAACTTCTTTATCCATTCATCTATTGAAGGACACTTTGATTGTTTCCAAATGCTTTTAGTTTTGATAAGGACCAAAAACAAAAAGAGAAATAAATGGGAAGTGGATGGTTTTGCTGAGCTGTAGCCCAAGCCCGAACCTTTTCTGTGGGCTTGGACTTAAACTAGCATCTCTGAACAAGTGCGAACCCTGAGGGAGGGGACATAATTCTGGGAGAGGGAGTTTCCCAAAGGCACTGTACCCTAGGTCACTGGATGAAAAATTATTAAGGAAAAGTGCTCATCGAGTAGAGTGGCTTCTCTGGATATTTCTGGGCTGCACAATTTGTGGACAGGACCTGGGAAGGTCAGCTTATAGACAAGATCAGGGACTTTCTAATCACAAAGAATGAAGGGAGGGAGGGAGGAAGTGAGGGAAGTAGGGAGGGAGCAAGGAATGGAAGGAAGGAAGGAAAGAAGAAAGGAGGGAGGAAAAGAAGGAAGGAGGGAGGGAGGAAAGGAAGGAAGGAAGAAGGGAGGGAGGGAGGGAAGGAGGGAGGGAAGAAAGGAGGGAGGGAACAGAGGGAGGGAAGGAAAGAAGGAAGGAACGAAAGAAGGAAGGAAAGAAGGAGGGAGGGAGGGAGGGAGGGAGGGAGGGAGGGGGGCAGGAGAGAGGGAAGGAAGGAAGGAAGGAAGGAAGGAAGGAGAAGCCTCTGTGGGGATGGCAGGAGAGAATGCCTCTCAGAGCAACATCCCTGAAGGGATGACTTGGCCCGATTCCCCTCCCTCAAGGTGGGGTGATTGCTACATCCACCCTGAAACCCAAAACTCTAGGGTAAGATTTATTCACATATGTTATGATCCTCTCACTACCCGCGTCTGCCTTTTTTTCCTTCATGAGCCACACCTGTACTGTAGAGCTTTCTAGAAAATAAAGCTGCCTTCCTTGTTGTCTGTAGTGATGCTCCATCTCTCTAAAATATGCTTCAGCCATCAGGAATGGCTTGCAGTTTCCTAAATAAGCCATGGTCTCTTTTCCATTAGACCTTTCCATAGGGTTCCAGGAACGCGGCAGACTAAGCTTCCTTGGAAACTAACTCCCTCATGAGCACCTCAGGCCCCATTCCCCCATTGAGAATCACTGAGTGTGGTGCCCGAAGTTTTGAAGGGACTATAATTCCCATGTAAGTGATATAGAAATGAACAACAAGATTGAGGAGAGCTGCATTCCCCTTGTGGGAATTATTTAAGTCTCTGAGAAGTCTTGCAGTTAAAATAGAAAAAGAGAACTTGTTAAGCTTTGTTTAGCCTACTATGCCTCTAAATTATTAAGTAAGGAACTGTGTTTTGCACAAGTTCAGTGTAACATACTTTGGCAAATGCTAGTTTAAAGCATGGGAGCGTTCTCATGAACTTACAAAAAGGAAAAGGAGAGGACACTTCTAAGTTTCCGTGTGCTCCGTTCTAATGTAGTGTTTGAAGTGATGGTTCCAGGCTGACCAAGGAGGGGAACTGTCCACCCTCTAGCGTCAAATCCTTACCTTGTTTGAAGTGATGGTTCCAGGCTGACCAAGGAGGGGAACTGTCCACCCTCTAGCGTCAAATCCTTACCTTCGGCATTTAAAGAGTTCATTTTATAGCTCACTCCAAGTTAACAAGCACAGAAAGTTGATTTATCCTGACTAAAGTCACTTGAGATTCATCAAAACACCAGAATGTCGATGTGGCATTTCGTTGCTGCATAGACGACACGCTGGGTGATCAGGAACATGAGCTCTGGAGTCAAATAGACCCTGATTCAAACCCCAGCGCCCCAGCTTATTACTTATGTGACCCTACGTGAGCCTCGCAGAAAAATACTGTCTACCTCCTGAATTAATCCACATACAGCACTTAGTTCAGGAAGATCTCATTTGAGCAGGGAATCCGAACTTGAAGATACTGTGTGGTAAATATTTCCAGGCTGTGACAGTCCGTACAGGTACAGCCCTCCTCCACTGTAGAGTAACTATTCACTGAGGAGCATGGGGCTGAGAGCAAACGTTGACTGTAAATCAGGTGGATAATTTTATTCACCAGAAGTTTTCTAAAAAAAAAAAATTCACAAGAGAATCATTACAGTTTTCAGTGGGCCTTACGAACTTTGCTCCACAAATAACGAGGAAGGACCGTGGGTCATAGAGCTCCTAAGACTTGCATGCATTGTAGGGTTGCCCGTGTTGTAGAGAGGAAGGTGTTATAGCTGAGAGCTGGGGCAACGTGGCATGTGAGGGGGAAGGAGGAAATTACAAGGAAAGGGCAGCAAGAATGAAAGAAAGTGGGAAATACATTTTTCAGTTCCATTGAGATATAATTGACCTGCATCACTGTATAAGCTCAAAGTGTACAGCATAACGGTTTGACTTACGTGTATTGCGATATGATCACCACAATAAGTTCAGTTAGCCCCCCCCCCATTATCTCATGTAGATACAATAAAAAGGGAAAGCAAAAAATAAAAAGGAAATCTTTTCCTTGTAATGAGAATTCTTAAGATTTACGCTTTTAACAGCTTTTCTGTGTATCCTACAGCAGTGTTAACTGTAGTTATCACGTTGCATCACCTTACATTCCTAATATTTATTTGTCTTATAACTGGAAGTTTGAATATTTTGACCACCTTCCTCCAATTCCCTCTCCCTCCACTCCCTGCCTGTCATAACCACAAATCTGAGGGGTTTTTTCTGAGTTTGTTTTTTTAACAGCTGCGGAAGTGTGGAACTTGAAGGACAGAAAATTATGTCCCAGGAAGATTTCTGGGATGTTTCTTTGTGGTGCATGATAAAAATTCCCTGAGTAATCCTGCTTTAAGGAAACCTAAACTAAAGGTTTATATTATTTTTCAAGGTTCCAACATCGGATTTGTGTTTCCTTTGAGTGTGTTTTCATGCTTATACTGAGAAACATGGGGCCACTACATTTCTTAGGGTTATACTGACCAGGCTTCTTTTTCTTCTTTCATTCAAAATTTTTTTAGATCTCCTTTATTGCTATTTCCCGCCAGTCACTAGACTCTTCATTCATTGTAACAGCATGTGATTCGTATCTCAAGATATAGTATAGCTTATAGTATATCATCTTATGTTACGTTATTTACATATTTTATTACATTATCTCTTCTCTTACATATTAGACAAGCAGTTTTATATGATTTCAGAGTTACTTTCATTTCCTTCACAGGGTGCTATACTTTGAAATCGTGCCTTAGAGTTGGTTACTTCTGGGAAGACTTCCTTTATATAGCTAATTCCACTCTACATAAATTATCAGTATCCAGAAATTGCAGTCTGCTTCTGTCATCAGGCCACATTCTGACTCAACTTTCAGGAAATCCAGTCACTTTCTAAACTACTCAGAAATTGAAGAGTGAGGACATGTAGGCTGTATACATCTGACCACCGGCCTTATTTTTAATTATTTTCAAATATGAGCTTAGAGAGAACCAAATATAATTTGGTAGTCCGTGCTTTTTTGCTGCAGTCAATTTTTGGTAGCTTGGTCCAAAAGATGGATAAAAAATGGTTAGAATAAGTCACTGTACTCCTTACTCACCTGCTCACCTTTTAGAATCAAACAGAAATGAGAATTTGAATACCCTAGTTTTTATACAGAAGACGAACAGAAAGTTCAGACCGGGATATATTTAAAGCAAGTTCCGGTTTGCATCAATGCAGAGCAGGATAGCTCAAACTTTAAAGCTTTCTCCTCACCAGTTTTTTTAGATTGTCACCGAAAGCATTCCTCCAAAACGGGGGAGTACCTCACTTAAATAGCAAATACCACCAAGAACTTTTCCTGAGCTATGCTTCCAAGGGGGTGGGCTGCTTGCGAGAGGAGTGAGGGGAGAATTTCAGAGCTCAGACCATCAGCAGACATGTCCTGTTAACGCGGCAACCTGAGGACTAGGCGCACCGAGGGCAGAGCTGGTTCCCCGTTTTCTCTCCCACCTCCTTACTGGGTTGTTACTTCAAACAGACTGTGTGGCCTGAGTTTTGGATCAGAAGATAACGGTCACCACATTTACACAGGAAGGACTCAGGGAATGTAGACTACCCTCCAGAGAAGGTCCGTGATGAAAGGGAGGCTAGAGAGGATTGGGAGTTTCAGGGAGAAGGGAAGCTTTATTGATTTGTTTTTAAGGGTAAGGGAAACCGAATGTTTGTGCAGGCAAAGAAGAGCCAGTAGAAAGACAGGGTTTTGAAGGTGGAGATAACCACTGAGGCAAGCTGAATAAATAGACTTCGTAACAAACAAAGACGAGCCTTGGTGAGGAGGAAGCACTCACCATTCTCAGAGAAGGAGAGAATGGAAGACACAGAGGCATTTGAACTAGCGATGGAGTTCCTGACAATCGGGAATTATCACAGTGTCGTCAGTTAAGAAATGATTGAACAAATGTAAAGAAAATAAAAGTGGGTTTGGGAGGGTGAGAAGAATAGAAAAGCTATACTGCTGAGGTAAAGACGACAGTGAGTTATTTAGGGAAAAATAAATAAATTCATGTAAAGTTGAAGCTGCCCTTGGGGCCTCCCTGAAGTTAGACAACACAAACCACAAGGGTCCCATAACGAAGTAGCATAATTGTGCGTGTCATATTGTGACCCAGAAGCCAAGTATGGATGGTTGCGTTTGCCTAGGATTGCAGAGTGGGCAGTGCATGTGGTAGAAAGTCAAGGTGACTTGGGAGGGACTCCTGGGAGCTGGTGGGTGCTGTGTTAAAATTCTGACCATGTACCCAGGCCAAGGCCGAGGAACTGGAAGTCTACTGAGGACAGAGAAGGTTTAGGAGAAAAAGTAGAAGGGAAAAAGAGGTGAATTCAGGGATGATGAGTCTAATAACGCACAGACAGAGCACATTGGAATGATGATTCCAAAGTTTGCAGCAATAGAGATTAAAAAAAAAAAAAAAAACAGAGGCAAGAATATTGAGGTCAGAATGTTGAGGAAGTCTTCCTTATGGGCTTTGCTCTTGTCCAGTGTCCAGGCCAGACGACAGTCGGTGGTGAGGAGTACAGTGTCATCAGAAGACAGATGGGTTTTATTCTGTCAAAGGGTCAATAGGGGTGCTTTAAGAAACCAGGAATGTAAGAAATATTCTGGGAAAATAGAATGTGGTCTCCTCATGAAGCACCATGAGAAGCCTGAAGGAGGTATGGCCAGGGAGGGACTGCCGGGAAGGAAAAGCTGTGAACTGGATGGAGAGAGAGAACAGTTTGGCCCTCAGGGCATCATTTCCTGAAGAGGTTCCAAGCAACTCTAGTTACACAGAATAGCCTAGTAAATGTTATACAAAGTATGGCTCTAGAGAAACACTGGGTCCAGGCCACGTCAATGGATTTCTTTACTCCCAGACCCCTTAGAGCCTTTAATGGTATATTCCTGTGCCCCATGTATTTCCAGGAAGAGGATTTGTGACATGAATATGTGACATTTGCCCAACTTAGCTGGCCACAAAACTGATCATACTTTAGGAAATTATGTTCTAGGACACATTGTAGATTTTCAGTTTTTTGAATGAATGGATGGATCAATGTAGACGAATGAATGAATGACAGACGTAGGAAGTTAAGAGACAGATTGTGGAGGTAGTGGTCAAAATAAAGTGAATTTGTGCTAAGGGAATAATATTGAGTCTACAAATGCATTTGGTACTTCCATCTAATGCACTTGCCACTTGCCCACTACCATCTTCTTACTACCAGTTGTGGAGTATGGAATAAGATTTATTTATTGTATTTGTTTAGATACATCTCCTTGTTATCTATTCACTCCTGACTTTTATAGGTGGTTCTGTCCCTGAAACCCCCTAAATGGATCTCAGTGGAATCAGAGTTTTGAGGGTGGGATATTGGCAGAGTAGACCGTGAAGTTTTGAGACCGTGTGCAAAGAGTCCCCAGGTCTCCTACGTGTTTACACGCATGTACATATCCCTGCACTTGCCTCTTTCCCTAGAGCCTTCTTTCTTCTTCCGTTTCAGTCAGTGCACCACACACACCCTGATGGTCAGCTCTGGGGGATGAAGAAGTCAAACAGTACTTGACTTCTCTACCACTCTGCGAAGTGCCATAGTGAACTGGCTAGGGCATGGGGTGCTAGATCAATTCTGCTTCTGAAAATGGAAACTAAGCCTCCCCCCCACCACCTGCCCATCCCCCACCCAGAGGGCAGGAGGGAGCAGGCAAGGCAGATATCAGGTCTCCAGAACAAGAAAGATAGTATAGAACTATTCACCAAGCAGAAACTTTGCTTAACAAACCTGAAAGATTTTGAATGGCTCTCAAGTAAATATCTCTTATAAGACATACCAGCCTTGGTGTGACCACGATTTTTGTGGCTTTATTTCAGAACGCCAAGCAGGTTCCTCTATGGCCAATTCCAGTGCCCTCCCTTCAAGTTCAGCTGGGATCAGCAAGGAACTGATTGACCTGCAGCCCCTCATCCAGTTCCCAGAGGAAGTCGCCAGCATCCTGATGGAGCAGGAACAGAATATTTACCGAAGGGTCTTGCCGGTTGACTATCTTTGCTTCTTGACCCGGAACTTGGGCACTCCGGAATGCCAGCGGTCGCTTCCCTGCCTCAAAGCATCCATCTCAGCATCAATTCTTACCTCCCAGAACGGAGAGCACAATGCCCTTGAAGATCTTGTGATGAGATTTAATGAGGTAAGAAGCCGCGTTGAGATGTTTCTGTAACAGAATCGCTAGTAAGTGATTTTTGAGCGTATTTCTCCTTTTAGGCTTGTCTCTTACTAGTATCTCATCTACCTGTCTGTCTTGCTACTTCCATGATGGCTGCTTTCCTTCCAGGCAGAGCTAGACAACACTTTGTCATCCTCTCTCCCACTTCACTCCAACCAACCCTTAAGCCTAATTGATCCTGTCTCTACCCCGTATGACTACCAAGTCCATAGGCCTTCTCCTTTTAGACAACCCACCCCCCCTTTTTATCCCCTCCCTTGCCAAAATACTCTCCCTGGGCCCATTTTCAAATATTCTCCCCCTTGTTCCTAAAGGTGCTTTTAAGACCAGATGTCCCACTTTTGGTTTCTGACAAGATGCTCTCTGGCCATGGGGTCTGTCTTCCCCACCCCTCTTCCACTATCAGGCCTCCTCAGCAGACACTAGACACCAACACACGTGGGTCAGGACAGCAGCGAGGAGCATGGGATGAGGGCAATGAGTCCCCCACTCCTGCTCTCTGCATCCCATCGAGTCCCTGGCCCCAGAACGTCCCTCCCAGGCCGCTGAGACCTACCAGAAACCAGTTCTGAAGAGGGCAGCTGTGACTGGAGTCTGGGGACGCTTAAGAGGGAGGCACTCTGAGAGGTCCAGGGCCTCACTGGGAGGAAAAGGACCAATGGCTGACGTCGTGCGGCCCTGAAGGGAGGTGATGGACAGGAAGGGGAGGCGGGGTTCCGTGCAGTGCTAAGGTTGGGGTGCTGGGCTCTTAAGTTTACAGAACACTTTTCTTCCATAGTATGACCCAGAGTCTCCTGTTCTACATTTTATGTCTTTTAGATTTAATTTCTTTCTTTCTTTTTTTTTTTTGCCTTGACTATTGAAACACAAAATTTAAGTCTCTGTGTTTATTCGCTGGTGACTGGGGTACCTGCACAAATACAGTAGTGTCCTATTCCGGTCATCTGGTAAACTACCTGAATGCTGCCACTCTGGTCCCATATGAGTGTATCTCTGATGGACAGAGGACCGATCGCCTTGTTACTTAAACACTTTGTAACGATAGCAGCTCACCGTGCAGCCTCTATAGTCTGCCAGTCATGAGCCTGATGATAGATGTAAATGTCAGTGACCATGGCAAGGCACAGTGGATGCGGAACATGTTAGAGGCTGAGCTCAAGCAGGTCTGTGCCCAGACATGCCAGCACACCGTTCCTCAAAGGGAGATCCGTCATCCATAGGAATCGCTGATCTCTATCTAGCACTGCTGTGCTAATCATTTACAAGTACCATTTATGTGCACCGCACAACAACTCTGGGGGGAGAGGTATTGTCATTAGCCCCGCCTTACCAATGGGGAAACTGAGGCACGAGGAGATGAAGTCATTTGCCCAAGGTTGCACAGGTGGCAGGTGGCAATAGTGAGATTCAACCCATATAGTCAGGCCCCACAGCCTGGGCTTTGAACCACGTCAGTATTCTGCCTGCCACCTGTGTCAGGTTCCTGTGGCACCTGATGAAAACACAGATCCCTGGTCCTACCCCAACCGGAGTAAGACAGGCTCTCTGGGAGTCCACATGAGAGCTTGGGAACCACGCTGCCCCAAAGTTGGTTTTTAAAATAAATCTCCTGACATTCTTGATTTTCATTACTGATAAAACTGGGTGGGAAATGAAAGTTCCAGTGATCTGAATGATTTTATTAGTGGATTTTACTGTACTTCGTGAATGATTTTAAACTTTTGTATCTAGTCACTCTCACCTCCTTAGGACCTTACCCACTTCCTTCGTTGTTGTTCTTGTTGTTTTCGATTCCACCTGAACTTAAAAGTGATTTGTCTGAACTTTGAAAATCTCATTTTAAATTACTTTCAGAGGGAAACAACTTAGATTTCTTCCATTCACTACCCTAACCGTGGGAATCAAAGAGGAATTAGTGATTTCAGTAATTCAGAGTTAGTGACGATACGACCCACAGCTGGTTTGAGGCATGCTTTGGACTATCTCTGAAAATAGTTTAGCTAAGCAACTTCAGAACGTAAACAAGATTTCTGGGAAAACACTTAAACTACTTAAGAGAACAGTCTGTTTTCAAGTATTCTCAAGCATCTATTTTCATACAAATTAGGGGCATGCTGATTAAAAATCAATCGTATATAGTCGTTACAGGCAGATCACAAATGACCTCCACTAGGCAACACTGGGATAGCTGGATTATTGTTGCTTTGTATACCTTAGGGTAGAAAACCTGCATGACATTAAAAGAGGATTCTTAAATTCAGATTTTCACCTATATGGAATGGTCTTGCCTCCAAATTAGCATGGCTTTTCTTTCTGTAAAGAAAGGGAAGGAAATGAGCTAGCATTTATTTACTAGGTGCTCTGGACTGGATATTTTCATATTTTAAAACCCCATTTAATCCTTACAACATTGTGTAAGGCTGTTGTCAGTATTCCAGACTCACAGATAAAGACAGTGAAGCTTAAACAACAAAATAAATAATGGTAGTGTTGGATTATGATCCGTAGAACAAAATAAATATTCATGAGTCCGTACTGATATAAATAATTGAATAAATAAATCAATGGGAGGGGAGGGTAAGGTACAACTGTTACCTATAAAAGAGTGGCAATTAATAAATGTATGTAAAAGGAGTGAGGAAAATAGGAAATCATCATTAGGACACCCCAGGACTAAATTGTTACAAGCAAGAACCTTTGATGAATGCTAAAATTGTTGGACAAAAATGGGATGAGAAACAAGATATTTATGTAGTCTCAAAGTATCTCTCCACAAAATATTTGTTAGCTACAAAAGGAAAAATAGAGCAGTGGAGAAACCCTGTAGACACCACCTTACGTAAGTGTGTTCCAGTCAACATGACCAGACAAAACATATTGATGTGTATCTCCTGATGTGATACACTAAGAAGGCATGACATCATCTCTTTGGCGTTCCTGCCAAAAAAAGTAAAAGAAAAAAAAAGAGCATAAGTTAAACCAATCATGAGAAAAACCATCAGGCAACCCTAAATTGAGGGACATTTTACTATTCAAAAGTGTCAGGGTGGTGAAAGGAAAGATTGAGGAACCGTCAAAGACTCAAAGAGTCTTTGACAATTAAATGTAGTGTGGGTTCCTATTGGATCCTGGACTAGAAAAAGGATATTAACAGCAAAACTGGTGAAATGCTAATAAGGCAGGTAGTTTAATTGGTATTCATGTATCAATGTTAATTGATAATGGTACTATGGTTATGAAAGATGGTAACATTAGGAGAAGCTGGGTGAACTGTACACAGGAACTCTCGGTACTATTTTTGCAAATTTTCTGTAAAAATAAAATTACTTCAAAATAAAATTTAAAAAAATAGTGAAACTCAGAGAGGTTGAGTCACTTGCCCAAGGTCACACAGTGGCTGAGTGAATGTCAGAATCCAGATATCTGTCTTCGAAGTCTGTTCTCGCCCAACTGCCTTGCCTTTCTATTTATTAAATCACCATGTTCAAGTTTGTAGTAAAACCAGAATTGCTGATTTAGAATTTAATTAGACTTTGGTCTCCTTTCCCTCTCTCCTTCTTTTCTTTCTACTTCTTTTTTAAATCTCCAGTGCATCTGTCTTTTTCTACTCTTTCTGTGTCTATTTTTATCCAATTTTTTATTATCACTTATGAACTTATTCATTCATTCAAGACATTAATTGAGCACCTAGTATGTTATTAGCCTTCTCTTTTTTTCAAACATATTCTTTTAAATAAGAAATTATCAATATATGATGAAAGTTTACAACATGATAATCCCATACTTTGGTTCTGTCAAAATTGGATACACAAAATAAATACACTTTCTTCAGGGAAGGAAGATGTATATTCCTTGGAACACTGGAGAATCTGAAAGACAGGAGGAAGAATACAGAGGGTGCCAAAAAAATGTATACACATTTAAGAAAGGAAAAAAAAACTGTATTAAAATTGTAATACAATGAATGATGCTAGCATTCATTTGATTAACTCCATTTTTTGAGGGAACATCATAGTACACATTGCTACCGTAATTCAATTCAACTTCGAAAAGTAATACATAGATAGCATCTCTTAAAATGTGTACATTTTTTGGCACCCCCGGTATTAGCTTTATTGAAGGAGTGCTAGTCACTTAGGGGAGAAGTGAATGCATTTATTCCTGCATTGAAACATTCAGTTAACATATTGTCAGCATTTCTCCGAAGCAGGGCACCACGGTGGATCAGCAGTAAGGAAAGTAACAGTCTGCAGCTGCAGAACTACCAATCTTAAATTGTAGTCAGGCACGGGCACAAGTCACTACCAAAAAAGGCAGAAAGTACGTGCAGTGTGAGTGGTACAGACAGTGGGAGCTGAGGTATCTGGGTGGGTGATCAGAGCTCTCTTTGCTCAGCTCTGGAGAGTGGGACTGACTTGAAGGGTGGCTGTGATAGAGGGGGAACAAACATCACTGGGAGGAGAGGACATTCCAGACAAGAAGGCAACCACTTCTTGTCATGAGGAGGACTCACGGTCTAGGGAGGAAGCTTGCTCCTGATTGGCAGTAGAACTAGATCAAGAGCTAGAAGTTTTCCGAATTTTAATAACTCTTGACACAATGACTTACCTACAATGTGGGGAAAGGGAAGAAAATCCCTGATGCCTTTTGGGCAATGTTGCATAACGTTCCTTCTTAGGAAAATATGGTTAAAATGTAATGCAAAGTACAATCATGAAATAACTGAAAGGGTTTGGCTTACATTAAGGAACGCCAGGAGATAAGTCACTTAAAACCAGTTTAGACTGTGACTGGGAAGCAATGTCTGTCCCCATTCCCCCGTCTCCTGCCTGACATCAAGACTGGTGCACGCCAGAGTAATTTCTGAAAGGAGGCCGTCTTTTTATCCTTGCAAGTACACAGAAGCACGTGCAGGTCAGCCCTCAAGCTGGTGGCAGTCAAGGTCTGTGCTCGGGGTCGGTTGAGTCCTGCTTTGCTTGGTTGGGAGGCAAGTCTCCTGAACCCTTTGGATCTGGACACCTCTCCAGAGTCATGTTCCTGATCTAAAATTCCAAGAAGCCAGTGTTCTCTCTTTCTCCTTTCAAGTGGACCAGGCCTCACTTCCTGGCCACCCACGAAGTCTCTTGCTTTGACAGCCTCAAATCACATTGTTTTTTCTCCCCCTCATTTTCTTCCTCCATCCAGCCCCTACCTCTAGCCCACGTTCCTTTTGATCTTACTGTTTTTTTAATTCCTCTTAGAATAAATTCCAGAGCCATTTATCTTTTCTAGAGGAGACAGAGAGCCATTTTTGTAGATAATTTCATCAAAGAAATCATATACTTTAGCACATGTGGTTGAGAAGAGATGAAAGGCAGAGAGATTGAAAATCATCCTTTCTCCCTGTGCTTTCACATCTTTTTCTTGCAACGCTCTGTGGTAGAACATAGCTGGGTTATATATTCTGGAATCACAGTTCTGAGTCACTAGTTCTCAAACCTTATGACCCCTCAATATGGCCTCTGCTTCTGCCCTGTTGTTCACCCATTGATGACCTTTGGGATTGGAAGTCACCGTGGTCTGCATCTATAGCTGGTCCTCCGGATCTGTCAACAGAGTGAATTTTTGGCTCCATAACCTCCCACTGCCCACACCATTGCCGGACACTCTTGTGTACTAGATAGTTGATTTGTCTGGCTAGGGACTGGTTTTGGCTTCAAGAGTCTATTAACAGTTAGTAGTTCTTAGCAAGACCATTTATCTGGGCTCTTCTTTCGGACCAGCTGGTCCAAAGGCAAGTCATGAGCCCAAGAGTGAGCCCCGTTATCCTGAGATCCCAGAAGACTCCGGAGGGACTCTACCTGGCTCTTTGCCCCCGATGACTTTGCCCCACGCCCTTCTGTGTGGTCAACCTAAGCAGTCATCAAGCTGCTTCTCCAGCCACACAAACATGGGCAGCCCAAAGTGACACTCAGTTGTTGCTTGTTCCTTCCATCTGGTAGGTTTCACCAGATGTCAATTCAACAGTTTAAAGCCCTACTCCCCCACCCCCATAAAGAATGCCAAGGTGCAGCGTAACTCCCTGGAAAAGAATTGCATGAATAAAGAAACCATCTGGCCCGAAAAGGGCTGTTTGAGCCTTGGGTCCTTCCAGCAGAATCCCTTGTAGACTTCATAAGTGATGGTGATCTCTTTGGCACATCCCTACATCTAAAAGTCTGTCTGGTCATGTAGCCAAGGGAACAGCACAATTTCAGCACAATAAGGAAAAAGGATGATATATTGTCGGTCCTCATGTCCAAATGTGTTCCTTCACTGGAAATACTTTAGAAAAAGATATTGTTTTGCATTTCTACATTCAACCATGTTCGAAAAGTTTTCTGTCAAGGCTTATTCCCCACCACCTCCTTTTATGCAGACAATCAAGAAAATAATCTGTTCAAGGCTGCTATCCTAACTTTCTTCCTCATGTCTGAACACTCATGGAATACTTTGCTGATAAAGCCCCCTCAGGGTTAGGGAAATTTCAGCTCACTTTGGAAAACCAGATTTCTCCTTGGGAAAGCACATCTCCCCAGCGGCACACCTCTGAGAGCAGACATTGTATTCATTCCCCAGAGCGTTTCACTGCACATTCCTGGCTTAACAGAGCTCTTAGTCCAGAAATTTCTGGACTGAAAAAATGTAGTAGGTAATTAAACCGCAGAGACTGAGCTGTGTAAGGCAGTGGTCTAAGGGCAAGGTATTCATAGGGGGCTCATCTGCCCTCGAGCCGACTGACAGCAAATCATGCTTGATGGTGTTTGACAGTCAGCACTCACAGGATTCTCGTCACTCACAGAACCACTCAGAAAACGGCAGGGCTGGGATGAGGAGGGTACTCTCACATCATTCGGGGACAGCTCTGGAGTCAGCCTGCCTGGGTTCTCATCCACCATTCCCAGCTGCGTAACCTCAAGCCAACTATCTAATCCAGGGGTGTCCAAACTGCGGCCCGCAGTCCATCTTTAATTGGCCCGCAGCAAATTCCAAAAACATATTTAGTTTACTTAAATAAACCAGGTGAGGCAATACATACTTCACCTCGAGTGTGTGGCCCGGCTGTTTGTGTATTTTGCCGCACATGGCCCTTGGTGAAAAACGTTGAAAAAAGTTTGGACACCCCTGATCTAATCCCTCATCTTTAGATGGGATGATAATAGTACCTACCTCAAATGGTTTCTGTGAGTATTCAGAGCAATGACAGGTGTAAGGAACTCGGTGAGGATCCAAGACACGGTCATGGTTCAATGTGGGTTACAAAGAAAAAAAATCACTAAAATAACTGCATTTTCAGAATAATAATAATAGATCCCATTTAAAAAATATTATCCCTCCCCCAATTGACAGATGAGAAAACTGAGGCTCAGCGAGGCTAATTAAATGGTCTCTGATTTCAGAGCTAGGCTTCGAACCCAGGTGATCTGGTTTCCAGAGCCAGTGTTACTGACGTTATTGTATCAAAAGCTGAAGAAGCCTTTTTTCCTTCAACTTGGTTCTCTTACTATGAATAAAACCATTTCCTTCACTTCAATAGTCAAAATATTCTTTATGATTTCAACATGTATAACAATACGACCTCTTTCTTAACTTTAACTTATGTGCTCACTTCCTGACACTAACAGTGGGGAATCTCCTTTGAATTCAGAGGCTGTGGTCCTTGAAATGGGAAAAACAATGGCATAGCAAGGTGTTTGAGAATACCTTCCCAGAAGAGTATTAGGATAAGTTGTCATTTCCACAGGACCAGGCAGAAAGGGCATTTTAGGTCTTTGGCTTGTAAAGTTCCCTTCTTAACTTTGAGTTATTGAATGCCTGAGAATGTAGGATGTCAATAAAAACCTAATTTTACTGTAGTTTTTTATGTTCCTCTTTTGACCACACCATCTCTGCTATGTTTTCCCTCCTCTCTTTCTATTTTGCATGAAACCTACACCCTCAACAGTGATTCCTTTTGAAATTCAAAATCTTAAGTCCTACCTATACTTCTAGAAGAACCGGGAGGGAGGAGGGAGGGAGGAAAGCTGTGCTCAAAGTTGGGGCAGCAAGAGAAGGTGGTGGAGAAAGGTGCCAAGCACCTTTTCAATCAGGACCTTCACGTCTGTGCTTATGCTTTAAACATCTAATGTGATTTCCTTAAACAGTGGTTTCCACTGATCAGCCAAATAAGGGCAAGGGCATCGGGATATTTTTAAAATACATGTGCCTGGAGCCCACCCCGGGGAGTTTCTGGCTCCATGGATACAGGATGAGCACAGGGATCTGTATTTTTTTTTAAATCTACCCAGGGGCTCAGGCTGACAAGCTAGGAGTCATCCTTGATTTACTCTTTTCCCAAATCCCCAACATCCAAACCATCAACAAGTCCCATTTGCTTTACTTACAAAATACATTCTGAATTGGACCATTCCTTAGCATTTTTTTAAAGCTGTACAAGATAATTCTGATGTCACCAATGTTTAAGAATCACTGCTGTAGACTATCTGGACACTTGAGAATTCAAAGTGAAGAACAAAGCTGTGTCCCCATGGAGTCATCCATCAGTGCAGAACGGTCCAGAGTAAATTTAACTACATGTGGGGCTTATTTGCTTGCCTCCTTGCTTGGTTGCTTGCTTGCTTGCTTGCTTTCCTTCCTTTCTTTCTTTTATCTCTCTGTATTTTTAAAAAATTATTCTTGGGTCCTCATGCTGCAGTAGAAGCCTTCGTTTTGAAATCTTAAATATTCAGACTATTTTGTTACCATGACAGGATATTTTTATTTTCTTAGTTACCCTTCTTAGAGGTTATGTCGTGTGTCTAGGATTTAACCAACCTAGAAAGAGAACTGCCAAAGCCATTGACCTGTTGGAGGCCTGTTTTATTCTGTTTAAAGCACTTTGGTTAGTACTTCAATCCCCGGAATGATAGAAATAAGAATATAGTCAATGGAAATTAGCAAATAGACACAAATTTTGACATATGTGAGAATTATTATTATTATTATTATTATTATTATTATTATTATTAGAAATAGTAAAAATGAGTCCAAAGCAATCCATCAGACATGTCACTGAAATGACACTGAACACTGGGAAAGACCAGGTGTGCTTTAGTCAGAGACTAGGATTTTGACCTTCTCCTCCAGGACTGCATTAACTGACCCTATTTGGATGTTTAATTCGGCTCTCTGAAAAACCACTCTTAGAGATCTTTACTGCACATGTAGGAGCCAAGGAGGAATGTATTTAGGCTTTGCCAAGAATCTACATTCACCCAAGAGGTTTAAACATTCCTAAATCCAGTTGCCTTCTCAATGCCTCTCCTTAGCTTTTTTCACTCAACAAGATTTTATTGGATACCAACTTATGTACGAGGTGCTGTGCTTTGGGCACTGGGACCATAGCACAGAAGAAAGACAGACAGAGCTGAAAGGGATCTCAAAAGTGGCCAAACCAGAACTATTAACGTCTGCCTCCCCCATTCACATACCACCCACCGTCTTCCCTACTTACCCCACACCGTGCCCTCATCTCAGCATCTACCCAGGGGCTCAGGCTGACAACCTAGGAGTCATCCTTGATTTACTCTTTTCCCAAATCCCCAACATCCAAACCATCAGCAAGTCCCATTTGCTTTACTTACAAAATACATTCTGAATTGGACCATTTTTCAGCATTTCACCTGCCATCACCTTGGAGGCAGCCACCATTGCACTCACCTCCAGTGCTGCTTTCAAGCTTGCATATCCTGTAATCCATTCTTCACCCAGCAACCAGAGTGATCTTTTATAAACCTAAAGCAGAGCAGCTCATTCCCTGCTGCTGAAAATCCCCCAATGGCTTCCCTTTGCATTTGGAATAAAACTCAAAATGCCAAGACCATGAATGATTTGGCCCCACTGTACTTCTCCAACCTAACTTTGCACCACCCACCCCTCTTGTTCCGTTCCAGGCACTCTGCCCTTAAGTTTGTTCCTGAACACGCTGACCTAGTTTTCCCCACTCGGCCTTTGCACTTGCTGTTCCTTCTTTCTAAGACCTTCTTGCCCTGACTCACAACTCAGCTGCTGTCTTCTCTTGGTCATGTCTCAACTCAAAAGTCTGGGAAGCCATTGACTTGTTTACTTTTTTCCTTATTTATTTTTTACATTTATTTGTTTAGTTGTTTGCTTTTTTTCCTTAGAAACTTGTTCAACTTGTTCATTGCTATGTGTTTGGTTCTTTGCAAAGTGCCAGCTATATAGTAGATGCTCAGTAAATAAATATTTAATGAATGGATAATGCTAGTTGGTGTTAACAGTAGTTTATTGAAGTAGATACTACTAGAAATGCAAAGAAAAGCAAGACATGACCCTTTGGTCAAGGAATTTACAATCTAGTCCAAGGTATATGAGACATAAAATAGTGAATAAATGTACGTAAAAAAGGCAATGCAAAGCATTAACTATCACGTGAGAGGGCATGGTTAGAGAAGTGCCATGGGGTAGTGGAAAGAGTATGATTCTATCGCTAAGTCTGGATTTGAGTCTAGTTTCTGCCACCAACTCTCTATAGGACTCTGGGCAAGTAAGTGGCATAAACTGATTTCAGCTTCATATTTCTCACCTTAACGTGGAATACTTTTATTAATTTCACATGGTTATTGGGACATTTAAGCCAGATAATGTATACAATCGTCTGCCACAGGATAAGTACTCAATAAATGGTAACTAGTGTGATCCAATGCAAATGAGAGACAAGGGCTCAAAGGGCCATGAGAAGGAAGGGAGAGACCACAGGGCACGTTGCCCTTGAGGACGACCGAAGGCTTCGGGGTCTTGGAGGTTGGAACAGCTTTTGCCAGACACAATTCGGAACTTTATCCTCAATGAGGTTTCGGCAGTTATGTGCTCCTGTGTGTGACACGTCATTGAATTGGCTCCAAGTCCTAGCAACCCTACGCATGAGTGACGTCCAGAGTGTTTTGTCCTCGACCGTCCTGCTCAGCTCTTCTAAACTCATGCCTGTGTCTTCTTTTATGGAGTCCATCCATCTCATATTTGGTCTTCCTCTTTTCCTGCTGCCTTCTGTTTTTCCCCGCATTAATTATCTTTTCCAAAGAACCCTGGCTTCTCAGGATGTGCCCAAAGTAGGACAGCTTCAGTTTTGTCATTTTTGCCTCTAGCGATGTTTCAGGCTTCATTTGCTCTAGGACCTGCTTGTTCATCTACCTGGAAGTCTAGGGTATCGTTAGAGCACGTACGCCTATCAACCACCAAATGTAGGAATCTCTCCCTTGTACGTTCTTACCCAGCTTTTGCAAAAAACTTCCAAATACAGAGCTCACTCCATTTCAGGGAGCCTATTCTGTTGATGGAGCCCCCAGAGGAGTAACAGAAATCATGTGTTCCTTTGGTTTGTTTCTCTTGAGGCTAGACATTCCCCATCCCATCAAAACTTACATCATTTTTCAATATCCTTTTTGAAAATGAACCTCCCTAATCTGTTCTGAGGCTCCCTAATCCCCTCTTACAGTCGGATAATTCTCCTGCTCTTACGGCCTGTTAATTTGATTGCTTTTCTCTATCAGCAGTCTCTGATTATTAGCCCAGTTAAAGGTCAACTAAAACCCCTAGACATAGGGTCATCAAGCTCATCTTTCCTCTGTGCATGAGTTACTTTGTTGTTTTCTTACATGGATATAATATTTTATATTTAAATCTACTAAATTTTATCTTTTTGGACATTCAAGCCTGTCAAAATAATGTTGAATCTAAATCAGTTATATGTTGAATTAACTACCACTCCTGATGTTTTTAATGTTCAGGTTTGGTAAGTGTGGTTCGTGTATATTTATTGAAATTGTTGCAAAAAATGTCAAACCAAATAGGAATTGATAGAAAAACCTGAAGCTAAAGCTGAACAATAATGAATGTCAAGTACAAGTTTATATGTATATATACATATATATTTATATGTATTATAAATATATATGTATATATACATATATATTTATATGTATTATAAATATATATGTATATATGTATAAACTTACAAGAAGCGGAGTACAGCATTAGGAGTAGAGACAGTGGAAATGTAATGGCTGTGTGCGATGTCAGAGGGGTAGTGGATGGGGGAGGAGGGTTCACAGTGTGAGGGATATAAATGATAAACTATTACTTTGTTTTGTGCACCTAAAACTAATAAAATAAAATAAATAAATAAAAATAAATAAAGTCTATTTGTATCTTCCAAAAAAAACAAAACAAAGCAAAAAAAACCTATGGCACATCACTAGTGAGTGCTCATTAGGTTGGCCTTGAACCGTCAATCCCCTCTTTACTGAGCATTTTTAAGCTAGATGGGAATTTCCTTAAGTCTACAATCATCTGATATATGTTTCTCATTCTGCCTCCAGGTATAGCTTGACATATACATTATGAAATGACTTCCAAGACACATCCTCGATATGCAAGTCAAATTATCCCCTCAAAAGAGAAGGGAAAAAAATTGGTTAATTTGACAATTAGCTGCTTGAGGCTGTCTAATTTTTCTTCCATTTATTTAGATGGTAATGATGATGGTGGTGGTAATGATGATGATGGGGAAATTAATAATGTATCCACCATTAATTCTGTGCCTTGCACTGGGCACTGTGCCAAACACTTAATATACCTAATCACGTTTAGCTTTCATGCAACCCTGAAAGACGGGAATCAGTGCTTTATTTTACAAATAAAACTGAGGTTTCGAAAGGCTACAGAATTTGCCTAATATCACAAGCTAGGAAGTGATTAAGCCAAGATGAAACTCAGGCTTTTGTGACCCCAAAGCCCAAACTCTTTGTTATTTTGTTATATATATAGTACTATGCATCTAGTTGCACAATAAATAGTTATGCCATAGGGAAAATACCATGAATAAAGGAATGGGGGCATAAAATGCGGGTTTGTTTGAGGGATTTGGGGGATAACCAAGTAAGACCAGAGCAGCGTCTCATCTCCCACAGTGAATTGTGTTGGATGTCAGGAAGCATTCTGTGAAAAAGAGTGCCCTGTGGTCTAACACATATGCCTCATGCTGGGCAAACAATGAGAACTGAGGGGGGTGATTTTTCACTACAGGACTTCTCAGGTCCTTTCATGCTAATGTACATGAAGACACTCTCAGAATGCAGCATTTCACAAACATACTTGAATACTGAATGCTTGTAGGCCCAGTACCTATTACAGAACATGCATTGGGAAACTGTCATGTAGGGGAGGTCGGTGGATATGTCATATAGGAGAGAAGATGGGTCGGGGGGCTTTAATGCCTCAGCCTCCCGAAGCACTGTGGCCACAAATCCTCAAGAGCTAGAGAAGGAGCAGGGAAAGAAGTAAGGAATCAGCTTGAGATGAAGCAGGGCAGGTTCTGTGGAAGATGAGGTCTAGGTCGGTCCCTCCTGTCCGGGCGTGTGGGTCTGACCTACATGAGTTTACAAGGTGAGACCTTCATCTCGTGATTCGGATTTCATAAGCCTCACACCAACACACATTTCATTCCTGTATCATTACACCTCACACTTTAAAAATAGTACAGATGCTAACATTGTGTATAAATCATTAGGGCTGAAAACTCGCAGGACTGGCCTGGCACAAAACATGCAGCCAGGGAGGTTGTTGGCTTTTCCAGCGAGCACACCCTCTCTTCTGGTCTCTGTCCCCTTCTTCCCGTCCCTAGGAACCCACAGCCACCCAATGCCCTCAGGACCCCCTCAACCACCCCAAATCACATGAAAGTCATCTCTTGTTTTCTCTGAGTCATTTTTGTAATTGTAAAATACTCTCTTCCATGTAAAGTAATATCATCATTCATTTATGGCAGTTCTTTATTTTGATCAATCAAATCTATAAAGGCAACAAATACTCCCTGGAAGTAGAGAAAATAAAAATCTGTGTATTTATGATCCTTTAATCTAATACTTTCTGTGACGCTCTCTATTTGTATATAAATATGATTTCTTACTCTTTCGGTAAAGAAACCAACAGCCAGTCTTGGGGGAAAATTTTAAGATAGACTTAAAACGCTTGATCAAATAATGTACACATTTACAGCGTGCCTTTACACTATGCAGAGCTCTTCATGCACTGTCTCATTTGATCCTTATAGGCCACTCTGCTTTGGAACCTGGGGCTCCAATCTGTCCTTCTGACTCCAAGTCTAGGGCTCCTCCCCCTTTACCACCGTTGCCGAAACAGAATTAATCTGTTTCCTAAGACCTCAAGTGTTGCATGCCTCGCATTTTGATAGACACTCCTAGAGTCACTTTTCCTAAAAGCTGTGCTGCAGAACCCTGGTTTCTCAACCCACTCTAGAGGAGAAACAAAAAAAAAATAAAGACTTATGGTTCAGTACCTCTCAGAAACACCTTTGCAGCTCTTTTCCCCTGTGTATTGATATTTCCAGTGCACATTAACATAGTGAAAGCTCAAGAATTCTGGCAATAAAGTCACTTACAATTCACCAACTTTTCTCAAATCTCTTTCACCTGGAAGTTCCTTTTCCTGCCCTTTCTCTGTTTTTGTAGAACACACTGCTCTTGAAACAAAGACAAAAAAAATATTAAGGAACAAAAAATACACATGTGAAATATTTAAATTACATGACAGTTGACGTCTGTTCTAGCTTTCCTTATCTCCACCCCTTAGAATGAGGGCTTCAGGTCAGTTAGGCCAGGGCAGTTCCAAGGTGGGTCAAATGAATGAATGGCAAAGAGGTGGATGGCAGGCAGGACCTTTCAAATGAGAGAATCATTTTAATCAAACATATTCTGGGCAGGATCATGCGTGATGGATGCAGGAGGACCCATGAGGAGAGACTTGCAGTGAACAAAAGGAGATAACAAGGGACCTGGTGTAGGATGCTGGTGAGAATGAAAGGGGGAAATGGTTCCTGATTGTTTAGAAGAATGCCAGTAGTACAGTGATTGATTGGATGGGGAGGCTGCACGAGAGAAAAGGGTCAAGACTCACTTCAGGCTTTCTTGGTAGGGCATTTGGAATACAGGTGGCACCTGTGACAGCATCTGGGCAGTTACAGAGATCACCCAATATGATCAAGAGCACATACTTTGATTTATACAAGAGCACATGATTTAATTCAGGGTTCAAATCCTGACACTGTTACTTATTAGCAGAGTAGGTTTGGCCAAGTCACTTTACTTCTCTGAGTCTATTTCCCTAACTATAAAAGGGGGCTCAGAGCGGTTTCCTCACGGGTTATTGTAAAGGTTAAGTAAGATAATGAGTCTTTATCTTAGGATAGTGCCTAGCAGAGTATAGGTGCTCAATAAATCCATAAATGTTCATTGTTATTTCTATTATCATCTTCATCATCATTGTTATGCTCTTCTAAGAAGAGTCTCAGTTTGGGGCATGCAGGTCTTAGGGTGAGAATAAAGTGAGATCTTTAAGTGGGTGCCCTCTAGGCAGTGGGAAGTAGGAGCCTAGAGCTCATGTACTAGGAGATCAAAGCTACAGATACAATTTGGGAATAATCCCTATAGAAGGAATGGCTGAGCCATGAGAATTAATATGTTTCCTAAGACATCAAGCGTGAGAGAGATCACAGGCTCCAGGATCAAGCTTTGGTGATACCCACTCAGGGCAGATAAAAGGATCCAGTGAGAAGGAGAATATGGAGATCGTAAGAAAACCAGGCAGAGTGGGTGATAGAAACCAAGGGGGAAGAATTTCTGAGATAAGTACACATTATCCTGAGCCAGGGAAGTTGAGAAGTTTACTGATAGAAAGTCCAGAATGGTGGACAGAGGGCAGAAGATACAGCATTACTTTCCTTTCCCCTAAACTGAACACACCTGAAGAGTTGTAATCTGGGGCCAAACTTGCAGAAAGATTTCCACAGACCGGAGCAGAGAGGACACTAAAAAAAAAAACCAAATAAACAAATAAACAAACAAACAAAAACCATGTTGTACAAGCAATAGTTGAAGAAACTTGGATTATTTTGCCAAAGTGGTAGACTTCTAAGGTGGTCAGGATAGGTACATTCCGGTATTTGGTATTTGAAGGATTACCATGAAGATGAAGTTGACTTATTCTTTGTGACTTTAGCAGGCAGAACTAGGTCCAGTCATTGCATCTCAGCCTTAGAACGGGACCCTCCTGAGGCAGTGAGCTTCTAATCACTAGAGAAATTTCACACAGAGCCTGGCTAGCTGGCTGCAAAGCTGGGAACAGACTCCTGATTTGGGCTGGGATGTTAATCTAGACAAACTATGACCTTGACCGATGGGGCCAAATCCATCCCACCACCTGTCTTAGCTTCTGAGCGAAGAATTATTTTCACATTTTTTAATGATTTTTAAAAAATTAAAACAATAATAATATTTTGTGATAGGTGAAAGTGATATGAAATTCAAATTTCAGTGTCCACAAAAAAATTCTGTTGGAATACAGCCATGTGCATTCGTTCACATATTGTCTATGGATGTGTTCATGCTACAATGATGAGGCCGAGTAGTTGCAACAAAGATTGAATGGCTCACGAAGCCTAAAATATTTATCAGCTGACCATTTACAGAAAAAGTTTTGCCAAAAAGTTTGATATCATCTCGTGGCCTTTTTTCAACCGGGAGATTCTGTGAGGGAGAAAAGGGTTTGCCTTCGATTTGGATATGAGACCATGGAACACTTGGAGACCACCGTTACAATAGCGTGCAGGGATGGAAAACCAGGGAGCAGTGATGAGAAAATATAAACACTGGATTGGGAATACTTGTTTGAGAAGCCTGACCAAAAACAGTGGTGCAAACTTGGATGGCAGCTCCTCAGACCAGCACAGTACAGGGAATTATTCCGGGGGGATCGGAAGACCTATATATGTTTGTGTCAGAAGAGAGACATAAAAACTTTTCCTGTGCTTGATCAACCCAATGGTTTTCTTTGTATCTGCTTTATTTTATAGCACAGTTAAATATATCTGTTGTCATATCTCTCAGCAAGAAGGGATTTTCTAAATGTTCTTGTTTATAAATGTGCAGAAAATTTTTGCACGGAGAGTCATGCTTTTGTTGGCCAAAGAAAGTGAACACTTGCTGATCTTCTGGCAATCCTAACAAAAATACTGAAGTGTATTTATACTCTGGGGGCCAAAATGAATTTCAAAATGACAGTGCTCAGATACATCATCAGCCCAGCTTTCCTCCTCTGCCTCCACTGGGTTTAACAACTTTGTCAAATCCCTTCCTCTGAAATCCACTTCTGCAAGTGAGTTGAAATTAATTCTCTCTACTGTCGTGTAAACACAAGGCGGGCTTCCCTGCTAGACTCTCAAAAGCTTGGTCCCCAACCAATGGATGAGATAAGCAGGCTAAATCCACAAAAAGTGTGATATGAAACTGTCTTTTTTTTAAAAGCAAAGCTTTTATAGCTTCTTACAGTGTGATTTCCTTATTAATGTCTCGTAATGGTCTCAAAAATGTTTACTTCACACTGTTTTGTAGCACAATGGTATTCCCATAGAATGTCAAGCCAAACACAGGAACTTAGTTACTCTTCTAATTCCAAACAAGGCAAGATACCTATTATGTAGTCCAATGTTTGTTACGTGTGCCAATGAGGGAGCCAGATGTTCTGCTAATAAAAATTCACACGGAACCAAATATCTTACTTTGGCTAATAGTTTTGCCATCCTTTCCCAGAGGAATTATGTGACAATTATTAACAAGCACTACAGTGACCATTTGGTTTTCACATTCACTCCTTGTCCCTGTGCCGACAGCAAGAGATGGTTCTCTGCTCTTGGTTCTTTAGTAGCTCCTATTGCCAACCAAATAGTGTTCAGGCATCTTAGCCACATTCAAGGGCCTCCACAACGTACATGTCCAGTTGTCTGCCCCCTCCTTCCCTCCATGCCCGTGTCACATCTGTCAGCCCGGACAACTGACGGCTGCTCCCTGGGGGAAGTAACAGAGACACTACACCATCCAGAGGGCGCGTTCACATGGCACAGAGTGGCCGCTGTGGATGAGAACACTGGCTCTGAGGTTTGAATTCAAATCCTACTTCCACCATTTACTGTCTGTGAGACCTCAGGCAAATTTCTTAACCACTCTCAGTCACCTCATCTGTAAAATGGTGCTAAGACCTACCTAACATATAGGACTGTTGCAAGAATTAAAAGAGATAATTTTAGGGGATGTGTTTGCCACAGTCATTGACACTCAGGAACTCAATAAATAACTAATGATGACGATAATGATGCTAGAAAACTAATAACTGTGAACCACTTACTTTTAGAACAATTAGAAATTTTTCCTTGCTTCCAGTACTATAACGTTTTAAGATCACTATTTATCAGCGATCACGAAATGGAGGAAGTGGAGGTCACCACTTTGAACAGCACACATATGTGGGCTCTTTGAATGTTTACAAAGGTAGACGTACTGACACTCAAGTTGATTCCACTGTCCGTATCTGGATTCATAGAATTGAGAAACTATATCTAAAGTAAAATTTTACTTTTAACCCATGCCTTCCTTCAAAATGTTTTTAAAAGCTCATATCCACATTTTAATGGGATTTGACATTTCATAATGTAGTTGGTAGCATGAATAAAAGCATTTGTAATGTTGGGTATACGTTTTTTAAATGTTACATGTTCTCCTCTGCCCTGCCTGCCCTGCCCCAACCTTAGCCGACTGTCATCAGCCGCCTCCACAAGATGAGAATCAGTCATAGAGACGTGGTGGGGGGCTGGTGCAGATTCCACATGACTTCTAATAGGGCTCTTCTAGTGCTAGGAGTTTATGACCCAAACCGGGAGATCCAAGGCCTCCTCCTAACAAGAAAAAGTCCCTGTGTCCCTGTGGACACAATGAGAGAAGACATGGGAACAGAAGTTTGGGTTCAGGAATGTCATCCTAAGAATTGGGGGCTTTTTTTCAAGAGGAATGAGATGACATGACATGACATGACATGACATGACATGACATGACATGACATGTTTGAGGAAGAGAACACCACACCCAGTGATTCCCTTTCTCTTGGGAAAAGGAGACTAGTAGAGAACAAAAAAAGGAAAAAGCAAAAAAACATTCTATCAGCAATACAACTCTCTGACAATTGTGAAAAACGTCTTTCTTAGCAATCCTTAAGAAAATAATACACACTCATCTGCTTGGGATAGTTTCATGATGCAAGTTAGCTAACTCTGGACTGTGGCTGTGAGGTCCTGACTTCAGGGAATCTCTTCCATATCTGTACCAGGAATCTAAAACAGGCCAAGGAAACTTTTAACAAGATCTCGAATCTGGAATCTTCGTTCTGCCTCTAGCCAGCCATGTGATGTTGAGCAAGTCTTTTAGCCTCTGGGCATCAGTTTCTGCCCCATAAAAACTAAAGATTAGACCAGATATCTCTACGGCCCTTTAGAACTTGAGCTCTGGAGTCTGATCTCCCCAAGTTTGAATCCCAGCTGATTGTTTACTTGACCTAAGTTACTACGTCTTTCTAAGTCTCTTTGCCCATCTGTCAAATGAGGATAATCCTTCCTTCTAGGTAAGGTTGTTATGATCAATAAATGCCATCCATTGTTACTGTAATCCTGATACTTAATGTATAAAGTGAATTGAGTGTAATACTGAATCCAAACTTCTATATGCATTACCCACTTGCTATACCCCTATTTTGGGGAAAGGAACAGGGAGGAACCGAGTCTCCCAGTCAACAGCCAAAGCCCAAGGCTTGGGTGTATGCGGTTGGGTTACAGTGAGGTTCTGCTATTGCTATGTCCTATATATTTTAGCATGATATGTTCTCTTCACTCCTTTCAGGTAGAGATTTTTTGTCTGATCCACCCTCAGCCTGGTTGTTCAGCTGGAGAGAGCCCCCAGAGGGGAAGCAGCTGCACCCTCAGCTCAGAGTGAGGGAAACTTCTTAGGATAGGAGAGGAGGACCTACAGCCGCCTTTCATAAATTGAGGGAAAAAGAGTCCCACTCAGGAATAAGGAGATAGGACCTCTCAGCCCAGAATGCCCAATCCCTCTTCTAGTGTGCTTTCTCTGCTCCTGGCAACACTTCTTTTTTTATTTGTTTTTTTTTTATTTCATTAATTTATATGCCGTACACATTTAAAGTATATAGTTCAGTGGTTTTCTTGTATATTCATAGAGTTGTATAACAATCACCACAATTTTAGAACATGTTCATGGCTAAAAAAAATACACACACACACACACACACACACACACACACACATTAACAGTCGCTCCTTATTTCTCAACAACCCTAGCCTCTGGCAACCACATCTACTTACTGTCCCCATGGATTTGACTATTCTGGACATTTCACACAAATGGAATCATACAATACATGGTTTGTGTGTGGCTTCTTTTAGCATGTTTTCAAGGTTCATCCACGTTGTAGCATGTTATCAGTACTTCATTCCTTTTTATGGCCAGATAATATTCCATTGTATGGATATACCTCATTTTATTTATCCATTCATCAGTTGGTGGACATTTTGTGTCATTTTCACATTTTGGTTATTATAAATAATGCTGCTATAAACATTCATGTATAAATTTTTGTGTGGTTGTACGTTTGCATTTCTGTTGGGTACATACCTAGGAGTGGAATTGCTGGGTTGTATGTAACTCAATTTTAGCATCTAAGGAACTGCCAAACATGTTCCAAACTGTGTGCATCATTTTACATTCCTGCCAGCAACACATGAGGGTTCTGATTGGTCCACATCTTTATCTACACTTGCTATCCTTTGTCTTTTTTTATTATAGCCTTCCTAGTAGGTGTGACATCAAGCTGTCATCCTTCATAGATTGACTGTTGTCATTCCATGTCCTTGAGAGTGAATGTGTGTCCTAAGTAGGGAAAGTGAGAACTCTGCTTCCAAGTATGGACAAGAAGAAAGAAATCAGCACTTAGGATTCCCACTCTAACTGGAATCATGTCTATACGTGGAGAAAACAGAAAATCCGTTGTTTCCTTGACCTGGACTTGAAGGTGGAAGACCTGGGTTCAATTCCTGGTTCCACTTGATGACCATGAACAAGTTGCTTAGTACATAACAGCTTCTTTAAACCTCCTTTCCACTCCTATTTTTCACTTACCTTCTTTCCTTTTTTTCAATTGAAGTATAATTTACATAAAATAGAATTCACCCTTTTTGGTGTACAATTTTGAGTTTTGACAAATGCATACAGTTATCTAATACCACCACAGTCAAAATAGAAAATATGTCCTTTGTTCCAAAAGTTCCTTTTGCCCCCCTGTAGTCCATCTCCTCCCCTCCTGCAAACCTCTGGGAATTACTGATCTGATTGCTCTCTTTATCCTTTTGTCTTTTCCAGAATGTCATATAAATGGAATCTTACAGTAGATAGCCTTTTGAGCTTGGCTTTTTTTTCATTTAGCATAACATATTAGAAATTCATCATTGTTATGGCACATATCAGTCATTTGTTCTGAGTACTAATTATTCCACTGTATGTATATCCATGACAGATTATTTATCCATTCCTCAGTTGAAGGACCTTTGGGTTATTTTCTTTTTTCTTTTTCTTTTTTTTTTTTTTTTTTTTTTGCGATTATGAATTAAGTCACTAAAAACATTCTGAAATCTGTGAATACAGGTTTTCATTTCTCTTCGGTAAATACTAAACTATTGTGCACAGTACCTGTATCATTTGTCCTTCCCGACAATATGTGAGAGTTTCAATTGCTCCACATCCTCACCAGCACTTGTTGTCACAAGCCTCAGTTTTTTCATCTGTAAATGGAACAGCAATCCCTGCCTTTTTATTCTCCCAAGATTGTTAGATAGAAATAAAGGTGAAACAGCATAAACAGAAGTGCTTTGTAAACTATAAAGTGATATATACCCAAGTAAGAAATCTTGCTGCCTCTGACGATGCCCACTTATGTGTAAAATGTGTTTCCCACATGAGCTAAATGCTTCATTCCTCCTGGCCCCCTACATCTTGGCAGGAAAAGGGAGTTATAGCAAGTGTGAAGCAGCAAGAGGTTTTTCCTTAGATGCATTCTGGAGTTTGTTTTGGCTCCAGTTTTTGAACTTTTCACAGAAGCAGATAAATGACCAAGATGTAAATCATCAAGTGTGAGTCAGTTTTGTAAAGAAAAATGACCCTATGTGATGGATGTCAGCAGAAGTGGAGTCAGCAGGACAGACAGTCTGACGTGCTGTGGGAGAAATGGATGCAGGCCTAACCAGGCAGTGTCCCCAGGGCAACGCATTCAGGACGACTGCAGCAGTTAAATGCCCCACTGCAGTGAGAGTAGGAAAACTGGCAATAAAAGTAATCATTTCAACTTATTTTTTCAAATTTGAAATTTACTTTTTTCCATGTTAGAAACAGAAAGGCACAGGAAACAAATAAGCAAAAGGTATTCTCCTTGACATCAGTATGAGCTGATGTTTAACATATTAGACAGATGGTCACATGTAGAAATATTTACAGATATGTACATACTCACCAGTTAGTATACGCACATATATTTCCTTGCTCCGTCATCTGAAAGGGCCTGGAAACAACTGACACCCCAGGAGTTATAAGCACACCTAACCCCCATATCTGGGTTTCTAATACCATTTTTCAATAAAATGGCGTCTTGGAGAAATGGCTGATTCTAAGACTGGGGCAGGAAATACACAAGATGAACCTGAAGCATCTGATGGTGCTAAAATGTAAGGAAATGGTGCAGAAAACCCACTATGATGGGGAATGTCAAAAAGGCACAGGAGCCAAAGCTGGGACAATTTGGGCAACAAAATACAATAGTATTAGATTATAGTCTCTTGTGACTGTGTTAAATTAATCTTCGTCAAATAGAGGCCCAGAGCGTCAGATGGTGAGAGGCCCAGAGTGTCAGATGGTGAGCCCTGATTCAACAAAAGGCAGCAAGGGAAAGTGAAATGGAGAAGTTTATTACTCACGGGTCCTGGAGGAGGCACTGCGTGCCTCAAGCGGCCATGCAGGGAAGTCAAGGCAGTCTACATAGAGAGAGGGCAGCAGGACAATATTGACATCCTATTATTAACTAAGTTCCATACTGCGCTCATTTCTTTCTCAGTAAAAATGAGACAGAAATGAGCGAAGTATGGAACTTAGTTAATAATTATCAATATTGTTTTATTAGTTGTGACAAATGCACCATACTAACTTAAAACATTAATAAAAGGGAAAATTAGGTGCCGGGTATATGGAGATTCTCTGTACTACCCTTGCTATTTTTCTGTAAGTCTAAAAATATTCTAAAATACCAACTTTACTTTTTTGAAAGGTTATCTCCTCACAAAATAAGTAATAGAAAGACCTAAAATTTCATTTGTTTATGTAGAACACTTTGTCCCACTGAAAATGATTCTCTGGAGAATATCAATTTAATCTTGATAATATTTTAATCAAGATAAGTTCTTTCAAAGGTTGTATGACATGAATTATGTGAGCTTCAAATGAAACATTTATTTTGATGTTTTATTGTTGCTCATGGAGATCCTGAAAGAGAAAGATGACTATAGATATTTGGGAAGCATTTCTTTTCTAAAACTTAAGTATGAAGAAGGAATTGGTTTAAAAAAAAAAATCCAGCAGACAATTATTCAGAATATCAGGCACAAAATCAAAGGCCACTCTATCTGCCAAGTTAATAACAAAATCCAACTTGATTTTAGTTTGTTCTCTTAAATGTTATTTAGTTTTGCTTTTCAAATGAACAAATAAGAGCCACTTACCAGTGTTACAGAACCCAACATTTGTATAAGGTGACCACGACGTGTAGAATATGTCCACATGCAAACATCTGGACCATCTGGGTCAGTCGGTCAAGATGTTTGCTACCAAGGCAAAACTGCCGTATTCCTTTTATCAACTTAATTTTTTCCTGTGCATGAATACCCTTTGCCGCTCCCCACGATAATAGTATTACCTTTAAAGGATATGTCGCATTTTAATCTTTCATTGTTTTCTAGTGAGCTTCAGAAGGAAGCTCACTTTCTAGTGAGAAACAGAAAGTTTCTGGCAAGATGTTTTTACATTCAGATCCAAATCACTATCTGTGATGAAACTGAGCCCAGAACTTCACCACCACTCCCCACCCGCAAAGAAGCTGATGCTCCCCGACCCCAACCCTCAAGCCTCATGGCTGCCAACCTCTCAGTGTGTGAGGGTTTCTTCTCCTCAGGCTCCAATCTTAGGGCTGTGATCTCTCCCCGTTATTACTGTCCAGGGGCACTTGGACCCATTATATGCTCAGCTGGCCACTTATGACTTGATGACCATGTGAAGAAACCTTGGCCCCTCGGCTACAAGCTCTGTAAGTCTGGCAGAGTTAGACAATTACCAGGTATGGAGTTTATTCATTGACTTGATTTATTCTCACATAAGTCTGGCTCATCGTAATTGCAGTCTGAAACTGTCATCTCTGCAGCTACCTCCATCCCCAGGCAATCAAGTATGTCCTCAGCTAAATGTCCCCAGTGCCTCTTCAGTACCTTCCATGACTGCTGTTCCTCTCAGGTTTTTCTTGATGATTCTTGCCTAGTTGGTTAAGGAAAGTTGTCACTGACTGGCTGTGATGGTTGCTCTGACCTGTCTCAGTCATGGTAACTCCACAGTTAGCTGGGAACTTAGCACTACACTGCATGCTCCATACATGCAGCCTTAGCAAAGCCTGTGCACAGCCTTAGGGTACAGCTCCTGTTCCCATTTTACCAATGGGAACCCTGAAGCTCAAAGAACTGAGAAAACATGCTGGCATTCCCCCAGCTGGTACGTGGGAGAGCGGGGTGCCACACATAATGGTACTCTAGGAAGATCATGGCTCCGCCACACTCTCTGCTCCCCGTGACTTGTAACCCCCTGCTCCATAGCACTTATGGACAGCTGTCTGTCTACCCTGAATGTCTGTCTAGTGTAGAAATCTTGGGCCCATCTTTAGACGTGCCATATTTTTCCATACAAGGAAACATGAAAGTACAAATAGGAATTTTTTACTTCATATTAATGTTTTAGGGGGGAATTATTTTAAATCCAATCAATTGCACTTGCTTTAGGAATAGAAATGACCATGTTTTAAACTTCAAAACGCAGAGTTCTTCAGCTTGCATGTAACTACTTGTGTCCTCCCTTGTGGTGGTCCCACACTCCATGACAAAAATATAACGCTCAGAAACACCTCGATTCCTAAACATATTTTGTGTAGATCTTCCTTTTTATGTCTGAAGTCCCAGGAGGATTTGGTAGGTTGCTGGAGCTGGGCCTCCATTAGCAGAAATGAAAGGATGTGAGAAAATACCTCACCCTCCCTCCTGGACCCTGTCAACCTGTGCATTGATGGTGATGAGTTGGGGGGAGGATCAGATAGACCACGCCCTTGGCTTCTCCCCACAAAAGCAGAACGCAAAGGAAATCAGGCTGAGCAAGTATCTACAACATGTGAAGGCAGGAGAAATATTAGTCTTTAATCTGAAACAATATAGGGTAATACAAAGGGTGGTCACCCGCTGAAAGTTTCCGCTAACCAGCTGTTTGTGGCTCTTAGTAAAGACAACCTCTCTGGCCCGTATTTTCCTTACTGGTAAATTGTAAAATGTCAGCATTGGACTGTTCGTTAATGTGTTACTACCCTGTTTCCCCGAAAATAAGACCTAGCCTGACAATCAGCTCTAATGCATCTTTTGGAGCAAAAATTAATATAAGACTCGGTCTTATTTTACTATAATATAAGACTTGGACTTATTTTACTCTAATATAATACCAGGAATAATATAATATGATATGATATAATATAATATAATATATAATACCGGGTCTTATATTAATTTTTGCTTCAAAAGATGCATTAGAGCCGATTGTCCGGCTAGGTCTTATTTTCGGGGAAACACAGTATGTCTCCTCCGACCTGAAAAAAAAAAAAAATCTCAAGAAGTTTTTGAAAACAGTGGAGTAAAAAGTCTAAAGTGATTCAAGCAAGTCTAGAATGATGCAAAAAAGAATACGTAGGCAAAAGGACACTGATGCCGTTGATTACAAAGTTGGTCCGCACTGCCTGGTCGCCAAGGCAGAACGAGAGAGACGATGAGTTAGACTGTCCTCATTATCTGAGAAAGAAGGAGTACGGAGCTGAAGGAAAGGAAGATGAAGGAGCGGGAGAAGGCCAAGGAGCAGCGGCATACCAGGTCATCAGAAAATCCAAGGGAAACTCTGGGAGGGATTTTTGTACGGGTCCTATTGAAAATGGATATTGTAGTGCAAGGGATCCTGCCGACTACGCCAAGTGTCGTGCAGGGCGTCCGGTGGGGTCTCTGCTCCCGCTCCCCACATAAGAATGCAGGACATGGTGAGGCCAAAAAGGAACACCCACGGAACCATAGGTAGGGGAGTCATACCACTATACTCTCACTGGCGACTGGGTTGGAGACACAGGAACCAGGAGCAACACAATTCTCAACCCTCACTGTGCCTCTTGCAGACTCAGCCACCATCTTCTTGCTAGCTCCCCCCTTTTTTTTCTTTTTTGCTAGCGTAACCACAGCAGTTATATTCGTGGCCAATGGCTCACTGGTTACAGCTGACGGCCAACTAGCCACAGCTGCTGGCCATTTGATCACAGTTGATGGCCATTTACTACCTGAGCCAGCACCTTTCTATGTGAGGCCGAGAGCCTGGAAACTGCTTTTTGGGGCTCTGTCCCCACAATACTCTTCAAGAGCAGTTTTGAGGACAAAAACATTTGCAGCAACAGTCTCCCACTGGCCATATTTTATATGGACCCTCAATAAAAGGACGTCATTAAAAAGCTTAGCTCTCTGAAGGTATGCAAGTGGAGAGCTAAAATAATCTGGCCCAGGTGTGTTGCTCCCTGGCCGTCTTACTTGACACTGGGATAAAGCTTAGAAAATCTAAGGAATGAATGTCTGGTATGACCTGTAGGATGTCTTTCTCGAATACCAGTTGCCTCAGCCAAGTTTTTGACAAGTGTGACATGCTACAGACAGCTGAAAATAGGGATTCCTGGCAAGTCCTTTTATATAGAAAAGTGATTCAGGTTTGTGAAAGTTCTCTTCCCTTTCACCACCATTCTGGTCCCCAGGGGACTCTCAATTATCTATCAGCAGAGAGCACCAATAAATTTTATTATTATGGTGACCCATAGTGAAGGAAGAAGGGAGGGAATTTCCTTTTGTACCATACAGAATGCTATATTGTTGGATTTTCTTTTTACAACAAACATGTATTGCTTAAAATAATAAAGATTAAACCAGGACCTGGTGAGGAGGAGAGAAAGAGAAGGGAAGGGAAGGGAAGGGAAGGGAAGAGAAGGGAAGGGAAGGGAAGGGAAGGGAAGGGAAGGGAAAAGAAGGGAAGGGAAAAAAAGGAAGGGAAGGAGAGGGCAGGGGAGAGAAAGGAAGGGAAGGGAAAGGAAGGGAAGGGAAAGGAAAGCAGGGCAGGTCAGGGCAGGGCGGGAGAGAACGAAGGTGAAATACAGTTGGATGCATATAAATTTGAAAAGGTCTGTTTAACAGAAAGAATCAAGTTATGCCCATGAAACCCTAGTGCAATTCTGTCACTTGGACATTGCTCCACAAATGTTTGTTGAATGACTAAATAATAGAGCATGGAAGAGAGGAAGAGACTGCCAGCAGGAGTCTGCAGGCGAAGCTGACAGTTGGCCGTCTCAACCAGGAAACAAATGTACTGTGGCTTCTTTAAAATACTATGTGTGAGTCAGGCAGCATCCTAATGCCCTTTCCAGGATGAGCAGCCCCAAAATGCATCCCCCAGTTTCCTAAATGGATTCCTACATGGGTTCATCCATCAACTAGAATTATGTCAGAGGCAGGCTGCCAAAAATGACTCTTCTGGTCCAACATAATTGAATTGGAAAGGAGTTCTTCCTCCTGTCATCAGTCAGCCAGCACTTTTGTTTGCTTCTTGATTTTTCTTGGAATATCATTCATTTTTTTAATTCAGTCATTCACCCAGAAATATTGCTTGAGTGCCTACTATGGGCCAGGCACTGTTCTAGGCTCTAGAAATGCTGCAGTGGAGAAATGGACAAAAATTTCTACCCACAGGGATTACATTCTAGTTAGGTGGAGACAGATGTTAAGCTAAGTAAGTAAAACATATGGCATGATAAGTGCTAAGGAGAAAAATAAGGCCAGGAAGAGGGCCGGGGGGGGGGGGGTATTGGGAAAGGATGACTATTAGACCCTTCAGTAGGGTGGTAAGGGAAGTCCTCGCTGAGACACTCGTCCTTGAGTAAAGACAGGACAGGGTTGAGGGAGAGAGCTACCTGGATATCTGAAGGAAGCTCAGTCCAGGCAGAAGGAACAGTAAGGTCAGTGTGGCTAGCGTGGAGGAAAGAACAGTACAAAGTGAGGTCATCAGATGGTATAGGTTTGTAGGCCATTGTAAGGGCTTTCAATTTTACCCAGAATAATATGGGAAATCATTGGAAGGTTTTGATCAAATTGTGTGTATTCTTTTCTGACCTGTGCTTTCTCTCAACCTTGCTTTTGAAATTCGTCCATGTTGATATGTACAGCTATGGTTGATTCATTGTCATTGCTCTATGTTATTTATTCTGTTGGGTACTCTTTACCCTTCTACTGTTGAAAGATAGTTGAGTTGTTTCTCAGTTTTTTTTTGTCAGCATGTAGATATGTATATGTCTCTTTCTACTTGCAGTTGTGGGGCGTGGGGGGCTTATATCTTATTCACCTCAATGCCGTACTGAAATGACTTGAGGGTAAGTTAAAAGATAGGGATCTAGGCCATCCTGTTTCTCCTGTGAACAGCTGGAATTTGTGGCATCAATGGGCCAGTCCTATGCAATGCAAGCTTCTGAAGAAGACGGCAGTGTACAAATGGATTGAATGTTTTCTGAGGGGAGAGAACGCGTCACTGATGAAGAGAGGTCAGGGCAGCTAGTAACGAGCAGAACTGACAAAAACATTGCCAAAATTCATTGAATTGTGCGTCAAATCATTGGCTGACTGTGAGAAGCACAGCAGACCAAGTAAACATCGATAGAGAAACAATTAGGAAAATCTTACCTGAAAATCTTGGCATGAGACAGGCGTGTGCAAAAATGGTCCCGAAGGAGCTCTTGCATCACGACAATGCACCAGCTCGCACGGCACTGTCTGTGAGGGAGTTTTTAGCCAGTAAACAAATAACTGTATTGGAACATCCTCCCTACTCACCTGATCTGTCCCCCAATGACTTCTTTCATTACCTGAAGATAAAGGAAATATTGAAAGGAAGACATTTTGATGACATTCATGACATCAAGGGTAATACAACAGCTCTGATGGCCATTCCAGAAAAAGAGTTCCAAAATTGCTTTGAAGGGTGGACTAGGCACTGGCATCAGTGCACAGCTTCCCAAGGGGAGTACTTGGAAGGTGACCGTAGTGATATTCAGTAATGAGGTACGTAGCACTTTTTCTAGGATGAGTTCGCGAACTTAAGTGTCAGACCTCATATATTGGTGAATTGAAGTGAATATTGACTGTATAGAATAATAGTAATAATGTCCGATGGGTGGGAAACTATGTGTACAATTAAATTAAGTGGCGGACAAAGGAACAACAAAAAAGAAAAGAAATGCAATGTGTGGGTCCCTGGATCAGCAGCAGCATCTGAGAACTTGTTGGAAATGCAGAATCTTCCACCTCCGCTCACACACCAGACCTAATGAATCAGAAGCTGCATTTTAACAAAATCCCTAGTGATTCCTACGCACATTTAAGCAAACTAAAAAAATGCCCAGGGCCCTAGATTAAATGGTTCCCAGGCTCTATTAGAATCACTTTAGGAGAACTTTGTGGAAAGATTCCTACTTCCCTCCCCAAATCTGCTGAATTAGACGTTCAATGATGATGTCTGCAATTGGGTATTTTTGAGAAAGTCTCACAGGTGGTTCTGATACCAAGCCACATTTAGGAACCACCGGTTCTAGATGGAATTGTCATACATATCAGTGATCGAAACGGAGTTCCTTCCACATGGGCCTGGAAACACAGATTCAACAATCAACCTCATCATCACAACTCCTACTCGAGCACCAAACTAATACTCCAGTGCAAGGGTGGAATGTAAATAAATATTCAGGAGTTTTCCAGAACATTTAAGTGGATTTGAAAAATACTTTTTAAAAGATCATTTGTACAAATACCCTACTTTTTCCAGTCTTGTTTGGCATAGAGTTTAATCAGATTTTAAATGGTGAGTGTTCTTTGTAAGGTTGTATGTTTTTTTCCAGGCCGTGTAAAACAAGACATCTGGGTTTTATCATTAAAATACTAAAACATGCTCAGCATTTTTAGAAAACCTGGGCCTGAGTTTATAAGCTACAGGTGTTAGATATATTTGATAGGAAGCTATAGTCTATTCATTTAGAATTAAAAGGAAAAAAGTATGCATACCAATTTGGCTTTAGAAAAATATTTGACTAATACATTTAAGTTTTTGACTGTGTTTTCCAGTACTTAGAAAATTAGGAGAAAATAGGAAGAAATATCTTTGTCAAACTTAGATGAAAATATCTAGTTTTCAGATATTCTTTGTTGTATGTTATACACTCAACTCTCATCAGCTCGTAGCAAACATTTGCGTTTGCTCTTGTTAGCGTCTGTTATCTGTAGTACCTCATGGACATAAAAAGCATCTTTCTTTAGTAATTCCTCCCTTGCCACAGGAAAGATATAAAAATACAGAATTTGAAGAATGAATCTGGGTATAATGTCAGCTTATTCTATACATGGGCCCCAGGCAGAATGCTCTCTGGCCCCACCATGGAGCAGAGGCCAGGCAGAGGCTGTATAGCGGATCGGTGACGAAAACATAAAGCTTTAATAAAAAATTGCAATTTCTAAGTTCAAAGAAATCCCACATTCAACATAAGTGCCTCAGAAAACCAAAGGCCGTATCTGGAAATCACTGCATATGTGCCCACTAATATTAGTCAAATTGGCTAACCTTTCCACTGTCCTTATAAGTGTATAAGGACATGTTCACCTTATTTCCTTTAATCCTACAATTCTGTAAGGTAGGTGTTGCTTCTAGGCCTCCTTTAAATTGAAAGAATAAAAAAGGAACTAAGTAATTGGCCCACTAGCACTCAGTTAGTGAATGTTAGAGCTGGGACTTGAATCCAGCACCTGTGATTTCAAACATAGACTGCCCCCCCCACACTGCACCTACTAGGAAAGAATATTTGCCCAGTCAATATCCCCAAACCATGATCTTATTTGTTTTGGTTTGCGTTGGGGGTTTTTTGGGGTATGAGTTGGGTTGCTTTCTAATACTTGAATGGTTTTTTTACTTTTAAGTCTCTGACATCTACACCCTAAGTACTTTCCAAGTAAGTATTTCTCTAAAAAGCTTTCTTGCGCCAGATGTCAAACATGGTTTTCCCCCTCTGGAGTGAAAATTTATCCTCTCTACAGGAGAAGCAAGGCTTGTATTTGGCCCCTACCCCCTTTTGCCACAGTTCCACGCAATCTAAATAATCTCCGCACCCCCCACCCCAAACAGGTCAGTCACTTTCTCAGGAACTGTCAACACATCCTCAAACACTGTCAGCGTCTCTCAAACTTCTTTAACTGTCTCTCCTGAAGGAAACGAGCAGGCTTTAACTTCAGCCCATTCAGCAAAATCACTCCGGAAGTCCTGTCAGCCCCACGGTCTCTATCTCCAAAATAAATCCCCTCTTCTGCAGGTCTGCCTCCCCACCTCCAAAGTTTTGAATTTCTACAGCTCCTATCCTTGGATTTGTGCCCATGGAGCTGTGATTCAGGGTCCCCAGCCCAACCCGCTGTTGCCACTGGTGATCAGCCTCTCTCTCTTCCCGGAAACAGATCTTGGCAGGAATTTTTCCAGGAGGGCTCTTCCTGCTGGGCCCCTCTCATCCTGGAAGCAGAGGAGGTTTCTTGCTTCCTCCTTTGACCTCTCCTGCCATCCCTAAGGAAGATAAATAGCAACCGCACCAACTCTTATTTCTTTCCTGTTCTTTCTGCCTCCCTTCCAGAAATTTGCCCCAAATCTTCATTCTCTGGGGTCCTTTCCCTTCTGTAGCCCAGTCTGCAGGTCATAGCTGAAGTTTCCTCTCTGACTGAAGCTGGAGGAGAAATTCAAGCCTGGGCAGATCTGAAACTCTGCAGGCAGGTCTGCTGTCCTTTGTGGGCTGTGACGTGGCAGACCCCGCCCTGGGCATTCTCGTTTTCATTGCTCTGACCCTTTTCCCTTTTGTTCCTTGGGTTTTGCCCAACCAGGACCCTGAGTTAGTGTCTTTAGCAATTCCTACAGCTCCCAGCTCTACTCCTCCTCACCATCAGACCGGGTTAGCGCCTGCTTGACATGTGCTACTTGTTCACCACGGTGAGCCTGCCCCCCGAGGACCCACGGACAGGGGAGAGGGGTAGCGGTGCATCAAATCCTCTTCACAGAGATCATGAAAGCCCAGTAGGTTGTGACTATAGGATGTCCTGAGGTCAGAGGCCCTGTGGTCTGGCCCTGGCACTGCTTCTGATTAGCTGGGTGACCTTGAGCAAGTCACCTAACCTCTCCGGTTCTTGGGTTTCTTCATCTGTAGAATAAGCGAAATGGGCCCAATAACCTTTAAAGACCTTTGACTTATTAGTTGTCCCATTACGTAGTGGAACTACCTGGCTAAAAGATGGTATGCTCAGCTATTTCCTCATGACAGCCCTGGCTCTGAAATAATAGTTATGCACATGGCTTAATCTCCTCATTTTGGATTATAAGAAAAATCTTCCTTGTGTCTTGGTTTTAGAATTCCTCCAGTGATATATTGATGCTGAGTGTATGACACCAGTCATAAATCCATATGCTGCTATTTCTGACAATTCCTACCTCCCAAAGTCCACTCATACCGTACAGTTTCTACAGATGAAGGGATGTGTTACTAGGTTAGGCTGGTGCAGGGAACAGTGTCCAGAATTGCTAGTAGAGACGAGCCTCTGGCTATGTCTGCTCTGGGTTAAAGGAGCTTGGAGAGACCCAGTGTCAATATTCTGAAGTCTTTCTAAATGTTCGTGTTCTTTTGGGGGTGGGGGGACCACATGATCAAAAGAATTTGGGAAATTCTGAATATTAGCTCCTTCTTAGAGATTTACCATGTGCATTAGCATATTTAAAGCTCCAAGAAATCCTACCAATGAAGAACTCTTAATTTACCCCAGCATTTCCCAAACTAATATGGCCCCGGACACTTTCTTCACAAAATACTTAACATCTGGTAGAACATGACCCAGACACAGTTTGGGAAACATGATCACAAAACGTTGCTGACCTAACTACCTGGGTCTACAGCTGCTGGGATATTTATTGAGCACCTACTGTATGTAGAACACATGGGGATAATTCAAAGGGGCGGATCAAGTGTCTGCCAGCCCAGATTTCAAAATCTAAAGCTGCAGAGGGATAGGAACACGTGAATAAATATGCCAGTCAACAAACAAGACAAATGAAGTGTCAAGTAATGAGGCTTGGAAGTGCTGGAGCCAGTCCACTGGGCAGTTGTTAGAGATCCAGAATTGAACTTCCACGCTCTCAGAGGTCAGTTTCAAGTTCTCTGCTTTGCCCCACCAGGGCAGTTATATGATGTCATCACAGGACATTCATTGTTTACTTTTATAGATTAGGTAGTTGGTGAGGCACACCGAGGAATTTTATCCTCCTAGAATTTTTGCCTTACATGTACAGCTTTGTTGGTTATTATTCGAAATTTGGATCTATTCTTTCCCTAGAAAAGATGACCTCCTTTTCACAAAGTGAAAAAGATGTTGAAATGGCCACTGTCACATCCTGTTGTTTAATCCCACTCTGAATCAAATGTGACCGCCATCTGGTGGACCTGATGTTTCCTGGACAAAGGGCTCTGGGTCCCGTGGGCGACTGCCCTGGTAGAACCTATTTGTGACTCACTGCTATTTTTCCAAGCACTACCCTCCCATCAAACCATATCCATGTGCCCCAATTTCCTCAGACAGCCCTCGCCCTGATCCTTCGTCTCCTCTTTCCCACCGCTTCCTGCCAACTTTCCTTAGACTTTCTATTGACATGTTTTTTTTCTGAATTTTTTTCTTGTTCCTTTTCCACCTTCCCTCTGCCTCTCCTGTCTGGCATCTTGAAAAGAAACGAAGACTCATTCTTTCTGAGGGTTGAGTCCTTGGGAAGGCCCCCTCTGTTAAACAGAGAAAAGAAACTGGCACTGTAATGAAACGGCCAACATTATTTCTACAAAGACTACCTCTTGCAGAAGGAGCTGCTTATTGTTATTTTTTAATTATCAATATTAGCTGACATTTACTGAGTATGAACTCTGCTCCAAGCCCTGAAGCCCTTTACATATATTCTCTCTTTTATTAGTCACAACACCCGTTATGATACAGAATATTTATTATTCCCATTTTATGAGTGAATAATTGAGTCTCAGAGACGGTAAGAAACTTGCTCAAGTTCATATAAATAGTAAAAAAAAAGAAAAAAAGAAAAGAAAAACAACAGTGCCAAGAAATGAACCTGCACTTCTTTGGCTCCAAATGCTGTGTTCTTCCTCCTCTCCCCCACCCCCATTCTCATTGGAACAAGGAAGTAGAAGAGACAGAATTCTGGTTTTCATCAGATTTATTCCCTAGCAAGTTTCATTCAGGGAAGCGCACCCCTATCCAATGTACTGCACAGTACTGCAGATTTAATTATCTTCTTCTTAATGATATCTTACATCTACCAGTGTCCAACAGGGCCAGGAGGTAATTATCTTGGTGGGATGCCATTTGCTTCTTCACACGGATTTGCCTTCAGAGGAACATGTGACAATAAATGCAAACCATTTTATTCCCTCCTGTTCTCTCCTTCCTGCTTGATCAACATGGGTTTAGTTGTTAGTCTCCTGTTACCTGCTTACCGTCCGCATTGCAATCAGCAAGCATTTGTCATTGGACCCTACAAGTGACATAGTGGCTTCCTGGGCTCACTTTGACTTTGCTGTGACAGGCATCCACCTGCCCTTGAGCCCAGGGTTATTCACAGCATGCCTCAGAAACTCCTGGACCTGCTCAGTGGCCCTGAAAGACAACCTTTACTCTTCCCCCGTCCCAAGCAGTCGGGCCGCTGCCAGTGACTTCTCCATCCGGGGGACTTCCACAACCAGGGAGGTCATTTCCTGTCCATCAGTCAGGACACCTCAGAATGGGTCCTGTTCATTCCAGAGCAGATGAGAAGGCCGCCACTACCTTCCCTCTCTGATGCCCAATGATCTCAGGGAAAATGGAATCTCCCAGTCATGGGTCAAATCACCAATAGGTCTTTTGTGTCATGGCTCTGTTATCCTTTCCCAGCACTGACCTCTTGAGCCTCTCGGGTGAAGGGCAAGCTGACAGGTGATTACAGGACGGGACTATCAGCCGCAGTTTTCCCACTGTAGCCCCCGGATGCCCTGGGCACTCAGGTGCCCGGATCCTCTTCTGAGAATGGCGGCACCAACAGGGAGTTGGCTGCAGTGGCTGCTGTGTTCTATGCATGATTCAAAACCAGAAGTTAGTAAGCACTTACCGTTCGTGCTGGACCCTGTGCTGGGAAACAGGTGCGTAAAACACTGCGTGCCTTCCAGGAGCGTGAACTCCAGTGTCAAGGACCAGGGGGAAAGTAGTCACAGTACAGTGATAGTTATGTAAGTGCAGAAGACTACTAAACCATGTGAGGGTTCTCGGTGGATGTGACATCTGGGCTACTTGGCAGCCGTTGAATGTGAGAATGGAAGGTGAAGGACTGGGGCCAGGGTGGGCTGACGGAGCCTTTGGGACCTCCGGGTGGAAATGTCGTTAATTCCTGGATATACAGGACAAGTAATAGCTATTCAGAGACAGCAGCAGAGAAGTGGATAAAAAACCAGGGAAGTGAAGTAAATTATTTAGGGAGAAGAGGTAGCATAAGAAGGACCCAAGAAAGGCCAAGGACAGAGGCCCAAGAAATGCCAGCATTCAAGAACTGACTCATGCCAGCAGAGGACAATATTATGAGCGTGGGCTCTGGGACTGGGCTGCCTGGGTTGGGATCCCACCTCCATAGCTTGCTAGCTGTGTGACCCCGAGCAACTGACTAAACCTCTCTGTGCTTCCATTTCATCTACAAAATGGAGTGATAATGACACATACCTAATTGAGTTTTTGTAAGATTAAATGAATACATGTTAAGTACTTAAAGCCGATTTACGTAGACTCGATGAGAGCATTTGATAGCATTATTATTTCACTGATGTCAGAAAAGGACAAACACAGCCTATAACAGAGTCAGCCTCTCAGTGCCCACTGGCACTGCCCAGTTGAGATCCCCAGTGAGAAGAAGTAAAGGAGAGCCCCCGTGGGAGCCAGATCACAGCTGGGACAGGAAGGAAGCCGTCGTGCTGGGCAGTGCAGAAGCCGCCATTTCTTGGGAGGGCAGGGGCGGTGTTTGCCGTGCTTTCGCATGCCCCAGGGGCCAGAGCAGTGTCCAGTGGGGTGTGAGCTCCTTCAGGGTGGACGCTCAGGAAAGATTTGCTCAATGAGCATATATCTGCTGCAGGTCCTACAACTTAGCTGGAGTGAAGAGGCTGCAGGGACCAGAGAAAGTGGGTGGACTACTGCAGTGGTGGCAGCAGCTTGAGAAGCAGGTTTTTGGGGAGCATCTCCTGACTCTCTTGAGCCGGGACACCTGTCTCCGTGGGTGAGCTGCAGGGATGGACTCTCTCCCAGGCCTTTTTCCACACACTTCTTCCATTCCCAGACTCTTTAACTCAGGAGGACCCCATCCCATTCTTTGTATCATAGAAAACTTGGGATTGTAGACAGGTGACAGAACAGGAGCGTTGTACCTACAGCACATTCTCTGTGACTCCTCAGAATGCTAACATTCTGTTCCTAAAGGCGATATGACAGCTCCTCAGATCTTTGAGCTGAGCTCCCCATAGCCTTTGCTCAGTAAAACATTTCTTTGTTCAGTAGAGCAGGTTAAAATCTATAACGAATTCACTATTTGGTCTAATGCTCATAAGAGAAAATGGAAAGTAGTAAAGCATGGTAGTTTAAAACCACAGGCTTTTGATTTGGCTCATTCCTAGTTTACAGGTTGTATGACCTTGGGCAAGCATAGCCACTCTGAACCTCAGCCTCCTTATCTGTAAATGGGTACAGTATTGACAGGTGTGTAGGGCTGACAGGAGTACATGGAGTAAGCAGTGTCCCTCTCACCAGTACGTGCCCAATACATAGAAGCTGTTCTTATTGTCAGTATTATTATTAAAATCATGCAAAAAGGAGATGAAATTGATTCATAAATGACCCTGCTATAATAGGATCAGGATAGTTTGGAGCTAACAACTCACATCAAGACTTTTTATGTAAACTGCCAGCCATGGGTTTTAATCGCATTGTTAAAATGGGATGAAATATTAATAACAAAGACCCTATTCCAGGACTGCCAATAAGTTACTTTTACAAAAGGGGAGAATATACATGAAGTGAGGCTTGCTCTTGAACAGCATTTAATAATTGGCTTCAGAATAAATGATCCATTCAATTGAGTATGGTGAAGAGAGAAGATAGCACATCCTGCATTAGCTATTGGCAATTCTCCAGAGTTCATTTAACTAGAAATACTAGCATTTGCATGTCTTAGTCAAAATATTTCCCCTAGTTGATTTTAAAACAGTAAATAGCCATAAAAAAGAATGAAATCTTGCCATTTGTGACAATATAGATGGACCTTGAGGGCATTATACTAAGTGAAATAAGTCAAAGAAAGACAACTGTATGATCTCACTTATATGTGGAATTTAAAAACAGCAAGAACAACAACAAAAACCCAAGCTCATAGATACAGAGAACAGATTGGTGGTTGCCAGAAGGATGAGGTGGGGGAATACAAACTTCTAGTTATAAAATGAATTAGTCATGGGAATGTAATGTACAGCATGGTGACTATATACTGCATGTTTGAAAATTTTCAAACTGCATGTTTGAAAATTGCTGAGAAAATAGATCTTAGAAGTCCTCATCGCAAGAAAAAAAGTTGTAACTATGTAAGGTGATGGATGTTAACTAGACTTATTGTAGTGATCATTTTGCAATATATACAAATATAGAAGCATTATGTTGTTTACCTGAAACAATGTTATATGTCAATTATACCTCAATTTTTGAAAAGTATAGTGGTGTCACAAAGAGTGGAACAGCAAAATCTTTTAAAGCTATTAATAAATTTAACTTTTATACAAAAAGGCAGATTAAAGTAAGTCATGTGGAACTGAGGACTTACCAAAGCTTCTAGAATTCACATCTTGAGAACATTTACATGTAACTTATGACACTAACAGTTGGTTAAGTGGAACCAAAATAAAGAAAAATTATTTTTTTAAAAAAACAGTAAATAATTCTAGTGAATTTAGAACCTAATTTCTGAGTATTTAGAGAAATTTCAGTTGAAGAAGTGGAGAATAAACAACTGTCTTTAGCAAACTACGGGAAAGACAATGTGCAAACACTAGAAAGATGGCCAGAATAAGGAGTTGACAATTAGAAAGGAGTTGACAATTTAGAAAAGGTGGCCATACGTACAAGTGACTTCATCGCAAGGCAGAACATGCCATCTCCCATTCCTATACTTGCTCCAATCCCTCTTGACCCCCTAGTACCCAGCAAATTCACAGGTATGCAATCGCTGTTTGTGGAAAGAACAAGTATTATAGAGATAGAAATAATTTGCTTTGGGAGGGCAACCAGAATCAAGAAGTGGTGGACAGACCGAACTTCCAAAGATGGTAGCATACAAATGGGTAAAGTTGGCCTTGAACTTACCCGATCATAATACTTAATTATGTACTTGCTTGTGTTAGTTTCCCCTCTGAGGCTTCAAACTCCTCAAGGGCAGATACCATGTCTGTCCCGTTTACTAGTGTCCAGCACGGGGCAGGTACAGAGTAGATACTCAATAAGTATTCCTCAGGTGAAGGAGGGTCATCAGATGTATTTGTCAAGGCTTTGTTTTTGATTTTTGTTTTTGGGGTTTTCGCAACGCAACTCAACCATGCTCGGACAAAATAAGGGAATTTTTTGGTTGATATATATGGAATCTTCACAGGGCTTCAGGTCTGGCTGGATTTAGGAATCTGACCCATGTCCTCAGAAATCCATCTTCATCTTTCTTTCGGGTTGACTTCATTCTCAGGCCGGCTCTCCTGAGGTCATGGCAAAGCCAGCTGTTGGTGGCTCCAGGACCGTATCTTTACAGTTTATGATTCCGACGAAAGATTCTGTCTCTTTTCCTGAAGTCTCAGAAAAAGGCTCAAGGAGGGCCCTGGTTGGCCTGGCTTGGGTCCTATACCCATCTCTGCACAAATCACCGAAAAAGCAGGGGTGGAGCCACTCCGTGTAATCTGTGTAGATTAAAATCAAGAAAGGTAACTCGACCAAGAGATGTTGGACAGCCAAAGCAAAACAAATAAGCACACAAAACCCCCTATGTATTCACAACACAAGGAAACAGATTGAGTAATACCATAGCGATAAGAATAGGTAGAGAAGAGAAAATGATACGAACTAGAGCAGGATTGGATTGTCAGACAGGTGAGTGGTAGGCAACACTGCAAATTAGTGCTGGAGAGGTAAATGTAGATCAGATAGTGCCAGGCGTGAAGACCAAAAAAGAGAGGTTTAGAGTTTGTTCTGTGGGCAATTATGATACAATTTGAGGGGAACTGGCAGAGTATAATCCAAGAGGTGTTTAGAGCTTCTGTAGAAGCTGCCTTCAGTGTCTCCCTTTCCCCCGCTCTGTCTGTCCTAAACAAAGAGTGATGGGTGGAACCATGCCAAACTGGACAAAGAGTTCAAGAGGTTCTTCTGTACCCGCCTCATGTCAAGGAAGATGCCTGGGCATGTGTATCCTGCTAGCCACTGCATCCTGAGTCCTGAGACCCCAGCGTGAGTAAGTCATGGTCTCTGCCATTAAGGAGCTTACAGTTGGAGGAGCTGGTCCAGGATGGGGTACCAGAAACATACCTGTATACACATATATATAAGTACTTATACACACGTATATATTTGTATGGGATGGGTGATTTAAATAGGAAAAAAGGGAGGCTATTTTATTCCTAATGAAGACTCAGGGAAGCCTCCAGAGAGGAAGAAACGCGTGAGTTACCCTTCTGTTAGCACAGGTTCGTGCTCAGGGCACAAACCCTCTCCGGGCCGTCCCAGATTCCTCCTGGTCCAGCCTTGGACTACTTCCTTGTTTGTAGTTAGGAAGTGGGACTTAAAGGTCCCTTTCTTCTGGATTTCCGTGTTTTGTTTCCTAGAATTCAGCTTCTCTACAACTCAGGTGGCAACAGTAGTAGCAGCAGGAACAGCAGTAAACATGTATTGAGTCTTTAACCACACACTAAGCATCACATTGAGAGCTTTACATACAATCTTCAGTTTCACCCTCACAGTAACGATCCTGGTTCCCCCTCTACTGAAAAGGGGATTGAGGCTGACAGGTTAGGTGGCTTGCCTCAGGGACCTGCACAAGGAAACAGTGGAACTGGGAGTGGAACGCAGGTCCACTCACCTTCAGTGCCCAGTGTTCTCACTGCCATGCGATACCGCCTCCCCCGGCTTCTCCTTCCTAGTTCCAAACAGGTTTCCAAACGGCCCTGCCTCAGGTGCAGTTACAGAGATGGAGATGTACAGTATTACACAGAAATGATGCTTGAGCTCTGACTTAAGACTCAAGGGTGCACAGAGGCGTGCAGAACCCCTGACAGTTCTCCGCCTAAGTACGCATAATAACCGCCAGCGAGTTCTCTAAAAATGCAGACTCATGGGCCCTCCTCTTAGAGACTCTGGTTTCCAAGGGTGGGTGACAACTTGGAATATGCATTTGAACAGACACCTGCCGCCACCAGCAGAGATTCTGATGCAGTGCTGCACATTTGGAAGAGTGCTGCCTAGGCAAATGTGTGCATTTGTGAGGCCAGGGCAGGTGGGGGGCGGGGGGGGGGGGGTCTGTCAGTCTTTGGCATGCATGTGCAGGGGTTGTTTCAGCAAAGCTCAATGGAAGGCAGGTGTGTGTGTGTGTGTGTGTGTGTGTGTGAAATGCACATGAACGACTTGAGAGTAACTTTGTCTAGACTTTCATGTCTTCTTTAGAGTCTACCATTTGAGCCCATCTTTTGCAGTTAAGGTAACCAGATACCATTACAGAAGATCATCTTTCTATGAAAACTTCTGCTTTGTGTTTTCAAAAAAACTTTTTGGCAGAAAGTCATTTGTCTCCTTTTTCTGGACCTGGGAACAGCAGTAGGAAGTGTTCAGGCCTTTTCCCAAATATAATCCATGACCACTCGGAGGCTGAGAATCCTCTCTGCCCACGGCCTCCTGGGACTCCGGGTGGCCTATCAGTCAGAGGCACCAGGCATCCCCACACTGGAGATGTGGGAAAGATGGTCTCTGTCCTTGAGGACTTAAGGTCTGGTAAGGGACACAGAACAGGCCCATGTGAAAGAGTCAGGCACACAAATATAACAAAAATAAACCAGATGGAAATCCACACAGTGGTGAGAAACCAAGTGCAGACGTAACTTTGGAGTCCAGGTCCAACGTTCAGTCAGAGAGAAACACAGTTTATGATAACTGTGCAGGGAGCTGAGCATCAAGGAGACATGGGGGCACCACATCATGCACAGCACATGGACCCAGCCCAGGTGGGAAGTCAGAGCAGGCCTCCTCAGGAACGTGATACTTTCATCAAAAAAAAAAAAAAAAAAAAAAAAAAAAACACTCAGGATGAAGCACAAAGGACAAAGTAAAAAGGAATCCCCAGCCTGTGGCCTATCCGCCTTCTCTTTCTATCCTAGCTCCTGTGCCTGTGTGTGTATACCTCAGGCCTCACGTTCAAACTACACACACACACACACACACACACACACACACACACACACACACACACACCCTCGGGCAGCCTTCAGGCCTAGAGTTATGACCTACCCTCAGGATCCAGGGAAAAGGCCCTTGCAGACCCAGAAGTGGGCTCGGGCTGTTTGGACAGGGCATTCAGGTGCCCTGGATCGACAGGGGTAAATAACCTGAAAGTTGGTGCACAGCCAGTGGGCAGATATGTTCCCTCCACCCCACAGGCTTCTCATTCTACTGAGAGGGGCACAGCTGGATGAGCCAGTGTGGGCCTTCTAACATGGGGGGCTTGTGGCAGGGATCCTGACGGCAGGCCCTGGGGACATTTCTGCCTCCAGGATAAGTAGGTGTTTGTTGGCCAAATCAGCAGTGTGTGGGTGTGGGTGTAGGGTGCTTCTAATAGAAGCAACAACCAGTACAAGATCCCTGAGACGGGGAAAAGCCTTGGTCACCTCCCTAAAAGCAGGACATGGGGGAGAGCCGAGGTGAGACTGGAGAACGGATATGGGGGCTGCTGGGCCAAGGTAAGGATTCGGCTTTACAAAGGACGTGGTGGTCCAGGGGAAGGTCATTTTGAATGGAACAAGAACATTCCTTCCAAACTGAGCTGTGTGATGTCAATAAGGTATTTGATGTGAGAAGAGAGCGCAAGCTGTTCAGCTTGGCAAGGCCTAAGAGTACTGAGAAAGACGAGAGAAGGAAGAAGATAAACATCTGGAGAGGAGCAACAGTGGAGGGGTTGTAGGCATGTGCCAAGGGGTCAGGGTGGTCAGACCCAGCACGGAGCCGCTGGAGGACTTGTGCAGAATCGGGAGGGGGCCAGGGGGCAGACCATTGAACTAAGGCAGAGTAACCTGCCACATTTAACTCCTTCTACTCTAGGGACACTCTCTATGCTTGAGTCGTAGTCCTTCATATGTCCACGAGTTTCGTATTTTTCTGTGTGATTTATGTCCTGGAAATCTTTCTGGATTGGCAACACATCACATTTTCCACTTAGGAAACGTGACCACCGTTTACTGCAACATTTTGCAGTCGTCTCCATAATCTTTATTTCCTTTTTGTGTCATTTGTTTTTCATAATTAATGATGACATTCTCAATTAATGCCTTGTGAAGTTATGAATACATTAGGCCGCAATAAGACTTTGTCCCTGAAATCTGTAAGCAGATGCTGGGGGTGGAGGGAGGGTGTTTATGATAACAGTGCTTACAGAATCTCAACAACCAGGCCCTAGGGACTCACGGTCGACGATGGAACAGTTGGTTTAAATTAGGTTTCCATGTGAAATACGGTATCGCTATTTTTTTCCTAGCATTGTGGGAAAGTATATGAAAAATGATTTGACTGATAGGAAATAAATCTGGATATGAGATCAGGATTGAGTCACAAGCCACGTGGTGGTCTGCGCCTGCTCTGTGAAGCAGGCTTCTCCAGGAGAAAATAAGTTAACCCTTTGAGGCCACTGGCCTAAGAAGTCACTGTGTAGTACCAGCATAGCTGGAAAGAGCCATGACTTTCCAGAGACACTGATTTGCCATCAGTTTCAACAACAACAACAAAAGAGCTAAAGCCACAGAACAATATAGCCAGAGATCTCAAAAACTCATGCATTGGGTGTCTTTGAAGAACCATTTAAACTTTCCAGGATTTCATTTTTATGTGTAAGGACAAGGGTTTGAATTTTTAGATCAAAGAGTCAATGATTTTAGGATTCTAAGTGCTTGCTGATGATTTCCCACAGCAGGATAGGGCTCATCAAAAGCCAGTCACACTAAAGGAAGAATTGGACAGAAGCAACACCAACATTCAGTCTCTATTGGCAAAAAAATTTCTTGCTGCAGAGAGCCAGGATTTCACAAAGGTGACTGTTAACTGGGTAACCAGCTGAAGGGACAAGGCCTGGAGACCGTGAGCAAGGGCTTGCTTATAGCTGCAGGAGAGGGTACGCGCTATAAATCCCAGAAGGATCTTGTGTGCTCCAAGCAGTCCCAGGAGATCGGAGCAAATGGTCCCCAAGAGGCTCTGATTTCCTTGCAGGATGACGTGGACCAGGGCTGGTCCTGGGGTCTGATTCCAGATCTGTTCTCCTGGTGTTGTACGAGGTCCCAGAGAAGTCCCAGGCAAGCAGAGAGCAGAGGTACACGCTTGGAGCCCCGTGGGCCAGTGGCCCACCACGTTTTTGCTTCAGCCGATTTCAGAAGGGAAGAGGCAGACTATGGCTGCAGTACTCCTGACTGGTACCCGAGCAGAACCGTGTTTTATCACCGAAACTGCCCATTGCTCCTGTTTTCCCTGTTTGTTCCTGTGTAGGGAGAAGAAAGGGGTGTTCAGCCTCAGTCTTTTCTCATGTCTTTAAGCATTTTTTGGTACTTTTCTTGGTGTCTTTTTTTATTCCAGCTATCCTCCAATATTTAGCTTTTAGTGAGAAGGACCTAACCAATGCCAAGTTGAAAGAAACTGTCACCCTTCATCAGATGAACGAACACTGGACTGGGAGTTCTAGTTTTGACAGTAACAAGAATTGTGACCTCAGAAAGTCACTGCTCCCATGAGCCATAGATTCCTGATCTGGAAAATGGGGTTGGACTGCCCTCTGTGGTTGCTGCCAGCACTAAATGCCATGCATTCCTGTCATTGTACGGCAGTATGCTATGGACGTTGAAATCTTTGATCCTGCAGTCATCATGGGTCACCGTGAACTCTGTTCACTCAGGTCCCGCTCTCACTCCGGCCAGGGAAGTGAGTTGCTCCCCAAGTTTCAGCGCTGTTGCTGAACAAAGTGCAGCTAATGGGCCGTGGGCAATTAAGACCTACACTTTGATTTGTTAACCACTGCACTTCTCACCACAGACATTAGCCAGGATGGAAAAAGTAACTTAAGTGAACATGAGTGTCCAAGCTCCAAAGTATAGGGAGCAGCAAAATAATCTTTGAGATTACGTAGAGGTTTTTGAGGCTGCAAATCGTAAACGGGAGTCTTCATACTGGATTATTATTAAGTAAGATACTTCAGTCTATGTAGTGGAAAAAGCAAGTCACATTAGAATAAATTGAAGTCCAGAGCTGGAGGACACAAAAGCACATGTGTACACATTAGGCGTTTAGTGAGTGGTTAATAGTGCCACCTCTAGGGCACACACCTAACTTCACATTCTGGCTTTGCCATCTTGGTTGGGGACCTTTCGCAGGTCTTTTAGGCCCTTTGTCCCTCAGTTTTCTCCTCCATAAAATGAGAATAATGATAGTCCCTTACTATCATTGGGATTGTTGTGAGAGATAAATGAGTGAACTGAGTTAAATGAGATAAATAAGTAAAGTGCTTAGAACAGTTCCTGGCACATGCTAAGTACTGTATTTCTTCTCTATTGTTTTTGTCATTTGAGGAGCATAATCAATAATGAGTTTGCAAGAGAGAGTTCAAAAATGTGTATTTTTTATTTGACCTGTATTTTACTGTTTGGTAAGTGTCTCATTTATGAGCTAAGTGCACTGATTGCATTTAATCTTACTGTCCATCAGTCAAAATATATTTAAATCAACATCATCTTTAGGCTTTATTTTTCATAGTCTCATGGAATGTTATAGATCAAGAGGGATCTTATGAATTACCTTTCGGCCTCCTTATTTTAAAGATGAAAATGAACACAGAGAGGTTAAGCAACTTTCCCAGAATCCCATAGCAAAGCCGTGATGGAGCTAGTGTCAGCTTCGTCTCTCGTCTGGGTCCTTCATTTCCGTTACTAAACTGATCTTTAAAAAAGAAAACCAGTTTGCTTGTGAAAAAATATTTATCAGGCTTCCAGGACATAGTTTCAGTGAATGCCTCTCTCTGCATTTTCCAGGTGAGCTCCTGGGTGACGTGGCTGATCCTCACGGCGGGCTCCATGGAGGAGAAGCGGGAAGTCTTCTCGTACTTGGTGCATGTGGCCAAATGCTGCTGGAATATGGGAAACTACAACACTGTCATGGAGTTCTTGGCCGGCCTTAGGTATGTGCCATGGGAATAGGGTTATCTGGGCACAGTTTCCCTGACCAATGGAATGGCACCTTTACCCAAACCAAGCAATTGGTTAGGAGAAGTTAAGTCATTCACCCAAGGTCACCTGGCATGCCTGGGGTGTGAATGCAGGTAGCCTTGATTTCAGAGCCCATGCCCTTAACCTCTATGATATCCTGCTCCTATGCCTTCTTCATCAAGCTAATAATAAGATCACCGTTCTGTCAATAAAGTCTCCCGCCTTATTCCCTTTCAGCCTCAGGTACCTGGCATAAAGTAACTGCCCTCACTTGTGTGGGAGGCAGTGTGGTGTGAGGAAGTACGTGAGTTGTGGAGTCAGAATAACGGAAGCAAATCCTAGCTCCCCCATGCAATAGCTGTGTGATCTGGGCAAGTTACTTGACCTCATTGAACCTCAGTTTCTTCATCTATAAAATGGGGTAATAATAAAAAAGCACCTATTCTTTACATAGGATTTGGTGAGATAATATGAAGTGTTTAGCAGGTGTGTCTGGCATATAGGAAGTTTCCATAAAGAGAACTGTTATTGTTGTCTGAGATTCACCTTCCCGATGAGCGGCCTCACTATAAATAGATCTTGCTTCATAACATTATTGGGATTCTTCTTTGATTCCCCAGGTCCCTACATAGGGATTCAGGGTTGAGAGAGGAGAATTTCTCAGGTTTGGAAATTTTTTTGTCCTCTTGAACTTTCTTAACTAAGAATAAACTCAAATGATCATGTCGTTGGCATTTCAAATGGTTATACAAATGTATATCCCGATGATTTGGTTCTCTTTGTGATAGGTTTTCTATTAAAAAAAAAGAAAAAGCCTGTATTACTTTTAAAAAAAAGAACGATTATGACAAAATAGTTCTATTTCACTGATGCTTATCTTTCCCTGCTGACTGGCAAGTTGGTGCTGGCTGTGGGCTGGGACCTCGCTTTCTCTCTTCTGGACATCACTGTCCTCACAACATGGTGGCTGGCTCCCTCCAGAGTCAATGATCCAAGAAAGAAAGGCAGAAGCTGCAGTGCCTTTTATGTTCTAGTCTCAGCGGTCACACACTGTCACTTCTGTCGTATTGTACTGGTCACATAAGACCAGCACTATTTCATTGTGGGGAGGACTACCCTGCACCCGGAAGTGTGTATCACTGGAGGCCATTTTGGAGGCTGGCAGCCACAAACCATCTATTAGAGATTCTCTTCATACAAGAATGGCCTCAGCATGACCCATCGGGGCCTTGGGTGAATGTGATTTTCAGACCCAACTTAGTTTGAATTCAAAATCCAAAAAGGCCATATAGAGCCAGGTGATTCTCTCTTAAAGGAATAACCTCAAACCAAGCTAAACCTCACTACTAATTCCTGTGTTTTGTCTTACACCCCACACCAACTGCCATCTATTTTCATGCTCTTACATTTGGCTTAAAACTAAACTGATTTAAAAAAAAAAAATGAGTAAAAGTACCAGGTTCAGTAACTCTCGCTAGAAATATATATACAGGAGAAAAGTTGCTAGATATTCTTCTAATAGAATGATTGTGGAGGCAGAGCGCATGATGTACTTTCAGGCCTGAAAATATTTAGATTATAAGTAATTTAACTACATCAAGATAACTAAAGGTGTTTTTTTTAAGCAATTAAATGGAAAAGGGAGTAACCTTATTGTTAAATGACTGGTTTTCTGTAGACATTGTACATTTTGCTTCCTCAAAATCAATTCTCAGCTGTTTTAAGGAGACAATTAGAACTATGAAGATTCACTATAATGGTATTTACTTAATCGTGGTATCAATTTAAAATAACCCAAATGAACAATAATAGAAAAATAAAGGAAATAACCTGATACATCCACACAATGGAATATTATTTGGCCATCAAAAATGTTGTTTATGAAAAAAATTTTAATATCATTGGGAAGTATGTAACACAAAATGCATAAAAACTATCTGGGAACAAATCTGTTTATACTTAACAACCTCAGCAATATTGATGCAACAAAATTTATAAAATATTTATACCAGATAGACACAAATAGAATAAATACTGGAAGGAAATATATCTAATGTTGTCTGTGGATGGTAGAGCTATGGATGGATATTCTGTCTTTTTGGTATTTTCCAAGTTGTCTACAATGAGGAGCTAGTGCCTTTATAATCATAAAACGAAATAAAAGTTTTAAAATAGTGCCAATTCTCAATATAACAAAAAATCATTGATCTTTGCTGAGGTTTGTCTTTTGGCCCCAAATGTATCATGACTATTCCGTTACTCATGGAAAGAAGAATGATTAAATAATGAGAACCATGTCTCATTCATTTATTCACTTTGTTTATTTATATCTCCTTTACATGACCAAAAAAAAAAAAGGATTCTCACCAGCTTTTAAGAAACCAATTGTAGGGCGAGCTGGACTTTAGTGAGGTGAAATCAGAAACAATCTTATTTTTCTGACTTCACTGTGTTTCAAACCTGCCTAAGTGGCCCTCCCTCCCTTGGCTCTGGATTATACCTTGGGAGAGCCTGTAGCTTTCCTCGTTACTTGCGTGGTTAATAAGCTGACTCATTCTCCTACACTCATGAGCATGAATGAATCTCAGAAACATATGGCTGTGCAGAAAAAGCAGGTTGTCCAAGAGTAGCTGCAATGTGACACCACTTATATAGCGTTTAAGCAATTCTACAAAGTGCTCAGTGATACATACACATGTTGGGAGAGTATAAAGCATTGTAAGGGAACGCAATCACTAACGTCACAACTACAGTCCTTTTTGGCAAAAGAGGGAGGTGTATGTATGTGCTCATGGAGAAATCCACTGGGGCCTCAACCATATTACTATTGTTTTATATGTCTTGGATATCTTATACATTACATAATGATTTTTTTCATCCAGTCTGATATAAAACAAAATTGCAACCCCTCCTTCAATGTAAAGCTGCAACCTTTCCCACATTCCGGAACCCAACCAGTCTCAGAAACCTGCAATGGGGTGGGAAGATATGGTTTATCTTTTCTCTCCCTCTCCCTCGACCTCAGGTCCCTGCAGAAAAAGTGAGCAGGAGAAGAAAGGGGAAAGGAGGAGGGGTGGAGGGGGCAACAGTCTTACATGACGGGGACAGTTGTAATATGGCCTAGATGCTCCCACGGAGAGCCATGTGGGGAGCTTCTGAGGTTTCTTCCTAGTTACTCCTCCTCGTTTCCTTCATCCCCTGACCTACTTACCTCCCACTACACCATTATCTGGCAAGAGGCAATGCCCTCAATCCCGAGGATCCAGCTCTGGAGGTCCTGCCCTCCTGGACTCTTTCCACTAGAGTCACCTCATTTGGCAGGCAGGCCTTTCAAGATAGCTCAGTTCCCACTGCTTGTCACAGTGTCCACTCCTGACTCACTGGAAACACTTAGCGCTTTGCCCTCCCAGACTCTGCAAATGCAACACACACCCGCTGGAAACTTCCATCACACTGCCATCGGGCAGCTCCAGGCAGCCTCTCATCTTTAGACTTTCCCAGGCAAGAATCACACACCAATCTATGTGATCAACAAACTACCTGGGACACAGGCCCACCTCTCCATGGAGTCCCCTTCAAGCTCCCTGTACTTGGGATGATTTCCTCCTTCTTGCATACAGTGCTCTGACAACTCTCCAAAGAAATGCTCCTGACCTCGCTGCTCAGATCCAGTTGTTCTGCGTGAGTTGGTGGAGGGTGAGATGCCACTGAGAGCAGAGCAGTCTGCGTGCCCCTGGTGACAACCTGGCACCTCTCTATAGAAGGTGGGGTACAGTGTCACCTCTTGTTCTCAGCAGCAATTTCAAAATAGGAAAGTCCCATTTAGTATCCTGTTATGCAAATAATACTTCAAGATAATGTCCCTTAAGATGGGCTGCTGGCTTAATGTGAAAGTTGGATTCAGTAAAAGCAATTCTACAAAAGAGACCAAAACAGGCTTCATGTGTATCACTGAGGGACTGGCCTGTTCCAAGGATAACATTTAAAAAACCAAGAGGAGTAGATGGACCACGTTTTCTGCAGGCAACCCTCCATAAATATTTGTACAATCTATAGGTTTCCCTTGTGGCTCTAGTTGCCAAAATGGCTCAAACCTAACTTCACTGCCCGCCTTGCAAAATTAACTCCTTTCACATGTGTTTTTGTTTGTATCTGCCTTATTTAATTTTGTGTTTCAATTTATGAAAGTAATAGTCACATCATTTGGGGAAGCAGGTGGAGATATGAATCCTAAATAAACATTAAAACATAGAACAAACAGGCAAAAACAATGAATGTGTATGGAATGTAGGCTATTTACTGTACACCGTATTATTTTTCCCTCGGTCTGGAAAAAAAAAATGTTACTTTCTTGCCATAGGTCAAGAAAAGTTTTAAAAATGTGGCAGTTTATGGACCAGTCTGACCTGGAGACCATGAGGAGCCTGAAGGACGCCATGGCTCAGCACGAGTCTTCCTGCGAGTACAAGAAGATGGTGACGCGGGCACTGCACATCCCCGGCTGTAAGGTGGTTCCGTTCTGCGGGGTGTTTCTGAAGGAGCTCTGTGAAGTACTTGACGGAGCCTCCGGCCTCATGAAGCTTTGCCCGAGGTACAATTCCCAGGAAGAAGCTCTAGAGGTAAGGGCTTTCCGAATCCTCAGGATCTGGAGCGTCGCTCTCAGGGTTATCAGCTGTTACTGTTGCGTCGGGTAACCGTTAGGCCCTTGAAAATTCCAGAGAAAAGAATGCCAACTAGCGCTGGTTGGGGCTTAATACGGTTAAGTTAGCTTTAGTGGAGCAATGTGTAGGTCCAAGTGAAAATGGGGATTGTTTTCTGATTCTTTTTCTTAAAAGCTGATGAGGTTTTCTTCTCTTTTATTGGGTGGGAATGTCTGGACGTAGGGGTTAAGAGACGTCAAGTGAGAGTATTAACTGTCCTGAATCAACGGAAGGAAGAGTGTGGGGGAGTCAACAGTGCCTGCCTTTCATCCTTTGGGGGAGAACACTGGAGAAGCTGGTGCCTCATCTAAAGGTGGGCTCCAGCCTCCTAAGCGTGGCTGCCTCAGTTGTCCCAGGCCCATCGCTTCTTTCTCTTGACTCCCATAGAGGGAGAGGACGGTGTGAGCTTTGCCTCAGGCCATTGGCATTGGAGAGAAGGGACACTGAGAAACTGGAAGAAGATAAGGATACCTCCCTATACGGTGTTTAGAAATGAAAGAAGGGACTAACCTTGGGGGAACTTTATGGAGAACTATGAGGAGCCCCACACTGGGACTCCACACCCAAATGTAGGGTCAGTCTCACCATGGTAGTAGCACCCGCTGTGGATCTTTCACACCCTCTCACATACACCCCCTTCTCCGTGGCAATGGGAAGACTATTCTAAAACTTCAGCCTCTTCTGTGTCTCCTGTGAGCAAAGCGCTCGCCTGGTATCCGGGAGACTTGACAGCCCCCAACAGGTACAGGCAACACTACTGGCTTGCATCTCTCTGGCTTGTTTAAGGGGGGAAAAAGTGCAAGACATGGAGGAGAAAGCTTAAAGCTAGACCCCCCCACGCAGCTCCCATACCAGTTCTCTGGTGTCTCAGGAGGAGGGAACGCCACATCTCAAGGCCCAGCTGCAGCTCTTACCTCTGATGGGAGAAACTTCCTGATCAAGAATGCAGCCAACATGAGCCAAACGCCACCAGGAAGCCTCTGGGTTACCATTGGATATCAGGGAAAGAAAGCAAACGTCACCTTTTCTCAATGTTTTCCTTGGGCCCCGTCATTTTATCTGGTTTCATAGAATAGTATACTTTTTCATAGTTTTCTCAATTCTCACTACTAGGATAAAATAACCCTGTTCTTCCTCTGTAAAGTGGCCAGTCTTCTCCCTAGGGAGCCTTGGAATAATATTGTTTTTTATATTTTCAATTCGAAGTGGAGTGTTGATTCCTAGAGGGACTAAAGTTGTCTTAGTGGAAACAAGAGTGAGTTTTGATATTTCATACAGTGAAAGGAAATGTTTTTCCTGGTGGTGCTTTTTCCCTCCAGTAAAATAGGCACAAATGCCGTTATTTATGACTATCATGGTTTCATTTCTATAGCCAAGTAGGTTATGTGGATGAATTATATGAAGTCGCAATAACAAGTCTTGATATATTTTTCTGTAGTTTGTAGCCGACTACAGTGGGCAAGACAATTTCTTACAACGAGTGGGACAAAATGGCTTAAAGAATTCGGAGAAGGAGTCCACTGTCAACAGCATCTTTCAGATCATCAGGAGCTGCAGTCGAAGTCTGGAGACGGAGGAGGAGGACAGCCCCAGTGAAGGGAACAGCTCGAGGAAAAACTCCTTGAAGGAGAAAGCTCGATGGCAGTAAGTGTTACATTTTAACGAGAAGGATGCTCATTGCTTCCTGTTCCTACCTCACTTTGGTGTCAGGTAAACCCCTACTAAAAACCCGCCGCCTTTAGCAGTAAGCCGTGTTTCTCTATCTCCACAATTTTCAATGCTGAATTACAATTTATCTTTTTAATTTGGCTGCATTGTGCTAAAATTACTGCTCATAATTTGCCTTCTGTGATCCCTTTGAAAAACACTAGAGCAGGGGTGTCCAAACTGCGGCCCGCAGGCGAACTGCGGCCGGAGATCCATTGTTAATTGGTCTGCAGCAAATTCCAAAAATATATTTAGTTTACTTAAATAAACCAGGTGAGGCAATACGTACTTCACCTCGAGTGAGTGGCCCAGCTGTTTGTGTATTTTACCGCATACGGCCTTTGGTGAAAACCGTTGAAAAAAGTTTGGACACCCCTGCACTAGAGCTATTCTGCTGTTTCTAAAAATTCGACTAATTAAATTTCCAGATTAGAACAATGATCTCTTATTTATGTCATAGCTTCTATAAAAATGTTTTTTTGTGATCACTGAGAGGGACACAGGGACAAGTATTAACATATTTTTTAATAAAATATAGTGATTTGGTAGGGCTAGATTGATACTCAGAAATCAGTATTTTCAGCAGCTCCCCCCAACCTCTATGTCACATAGTCAAAGATCTCGCTTTCAGAAACACAGCTCTGTGAGGTGGCATCCTCAGCTTTGAAACTGCTCAGATGTTTCAGTTGCTGTCTATCAGCAGTCGTTGCAATCTAGTCAGACATGCTTACCCACAACCAAGTGAGAAGTTCAGAAACCCGTGGTCTTGGGCATGCATTGGATCTCTTCAAGTCTGTTTTCTCACAGTCAAGCCTCAATCAAATGGCAAATGGCAGAGCCTGACCCAACTGGAGGAATCCTTTAGCACCATCCAAAACTATTAGGTCCACTGGTTTTGACATCTTCGCCACGAAAGATTTTATTTGCAGTCAGTATTCATGAGTCATAACCTCGGGGTCCTTATACACACCTGTATGCATGGGTAAGACATTGCTGTTTGTTTTGCAAAGCCTTTCCCAGGTGTCTTTGTGTATGGGAGCCTACACAGGGACGGGTGACTGTGTCTTTGAAAAGTAATCTCTTTGAATTGTAGTGCTAGATACTTAGAATTGGTGGTGAACACAGAAATGAATGCCTTGTATCTGAATCCCTAATGCTGTTATGTTTTAAGGAGGTAAACCTACATTCCAGATTCCTCCAAAGTCTTTGGGCTTTCTTCCAAACCTCACTTCCTCACTCATTCCCCCATAGAGAGCCCCAGTGCTCAAAGAGTAACTATTAGTGCCCTCACCACTATGTCCCCCGGCCCTAAAGCTCACAGGTCTCACAAATAGCTTTACCAGTTCTTTCGTTTGTTTATCTCAGTTCAAAGATTATTTGAAAGTTTTCTTACATTTTGCTGACATTAGCATTGTACATATAGTATTACACACACACGCACACACACACACACACACACACACACTCATACACAGAGGGTGCCAAAAACATGTATACACATTTTAAGAAAGGAAAACTGTATTAAAATTATAATACTCAATATATGCCAATAACAAAAGGTGAATACAAGTCACGTTTGACTTCTGCAATTACAAGATATTCTCAAAGTGGTTACCATCAGCATCCGGACACTTTTGATTATGGCAAACTACTGCTTGAGCAATGTTGACCAAAGTGTCCACTTGCATACATTTTTTGGCACCCCTGGTATATGAGGGGTGATCAAAAATTACGGTAAATGCTGCTGCCGAGTGCCATCCAACGGAAAGGCAGGGATCTTCAATACGTGAAGCGGCGTGTAGAACCTTAGTAACAGTGTGTGACAAGTTTCAACTTGTTTGGTGCAGTCAGTCAGATGTGAGCTATAGTTGAGAGAAGGTGTGTTTTAAAGTGTGCCACAAATCATGGATCACAAACAACGTGTTAACATGAAATAGGCAAACAGTTTCATCCTCTATCATGACAATGTTCCATGTCACATATCACTTCTGGTACGGCAATTTATGTCAAATAGAAACATTATGGTGTGTCCTCATCCACCTTATTCACCAGATCGGGCACCATGCAACTTCTGGCTCTTCCCAAAATCAAAATGACCATGAAAGGTAAACGTTTTGAATCAATTCAGGACATCGAGGCAGCCATGACAGCGCAACTAAAGACACTCATAAAAGAGGACTTCCAGAACTGCTGCAGAAAGTGGCAAAAACGATGGGATAAGTGTGTTCAAAGTGAGGGGGGGCATTTTGAGGGGGATTAATGGCAATGGGTCTCTTACTGTAATAATTTTTTTTTTGAAAGCTTATGAGTTTATTTGAGCCAAACTGACAACAATTGCCAGGAAGCAAAGTCTCAATGGATTGAGAAAATGCTCTGGAAAATGGCTGCTTTGCAACTTATTTTATACATTAGAATCAAAGGAGGAAGGTTCAACAAATTTTTTTTTAATTTAAACATTCACCATATTTTTTATCATACCTCATATATATTATAGTATTAGTATACAACATAGTATAGCTACATAGAGAAAGGACCATGTACAAATAAGCACGTGTCTGCACAGGAAGCATCTCATAACCATTAAGTCCTTAACCTGTACCTACCGCCATTTATCTTTTTCTTTATATATAGGTATCTATGTATATATTTACCTCCTTCTACAAAAAATTTTGTAGATGCTAATAAGAATAAATATAAATAATTGAAGATCTTAAGGAGAAAGTAAAATAGATTAGGAAAAAATAATGCATACAGAAGTGTATAGTATACAGTCTTTACAGTGACTAAATTTTGTTCTGAGATTCTTGGTGGCCAAAGGAAAGAGGGAATCATAATTTATTACAAGTCTCACAATATCTGTAAGAAAAGTCAAGCAAATGTTTGGGATAAGCCTTTTCTTCTTACTGAGATCTGGCGTAAATCCTACTATAAGGGATGCCTCACCCCTGAATAGATAAAATAATGAATTTCATATGGCTCTTTTTTATAACAGCCTTCACTTGGGGCCGGGGGTGGGGGGTGGTTGGGGGGTGTTAATTAAAGGTGTCAGCCTTTAAAATACTTTTAGGAATGCTACCTTTGGTTGAGCCTCAGAGCTTTCCCAGTACCATCCTTTCCTTCTGCTGGAAGAAGTGATACATTTCTTACCTCACCCTATCACCTCTCATGAAAGTTTTATTTCCAATTTGCTGCTTATTCCCTGTCTTCCTTCCTAACTGTTTTATCATCTACATCCTAAGAACATTTCTCTTCCATTTCCTATTTTCCAGACCCTAAGCACTCTTAAAAGGGAAACAAAAGCACAAAAATGCAAATATTTATTTTACAAAACCTGTGAGGCCATATTGAAATCTTCACATTGAAACCTGTGTCTCAGTACCAGCAATCGTTTCCTTACCCCCGGCGACTGCCGCTCAGAAGTGAAGCACCGAACACACAGGACGGGAGTGGGGTGTTGAATAGAATTCACTGAAGTCAGATCAGCAGGCACTGGTTCCAGGGCCATCTGGCAGGACCTCGGAATCCATTCTTGACCCAGAGCCTCGTATTGACTTTGCAAATACAATCCAGACAGTAATAATATTAGTAACATTTAATATGCTGTTAGTATTGAGAGCCTGCTTTTAAACAAACACTATCCCAAATACTTTACATATGTTAAAGTATTTAATCCTCACACCACTTCCATTTTATTCAGGCTCTCATACCTAGCAGGGCCAGGATTTAGCCTCGGGCAGGCTGGCTTCAAAGTCCACACATTATCCAGATATAATTTAGAAGCTGCCTGTAGTTGAGGAAAGTGCTAGGTTAATTAAAAGCAAGAATTTGCCAAAAGCAAGCTTAAAACTCTGTACACCTTCAGGAAAGGTATACATTTTCTTCTATTATACAAAATTAAATTTAGGCTTATCACTTGATGAATCACGTTCATGTTAACGTTGTAGGAAGTAGTGAACTGTTTTTAACAAATGTATAACCAGGTTGATAAATAGCCCACTTGTCCCCTAATATAAGATTTTCATCAGAGAACATTAGAAAATGTTTGTCTGTCAATTTATGGTTTCCAACTGAAGGATGCTAAAGAACCCTGTCTGGGGTCGGATATAAACTTTCCTTCTCTGTTTCCTCCTTGGTCATCTCCTTAAGACATATGGCTTACATTTGACAAGGTAGTTTCTTTGCTGGTAAACCACATGTTTGACCATTGGTTAATGTGATTTGCTTCCTAAATAAACCCTTTAAGTTCCACCTTATGCCTTCTTGTAAACCCACAGAAACTTGTTTCCTGAGAGAATCCTGCACAGAAGTGCGTGAAATTCACTATGTGATCTAAGAGACAAAGCTACTAGTTTCCTTCCTGAAAGGAACTTATTTCATTACAAGCACCCATCAGTTTTATCTTGGGCATTCTTTCCTGGAAGAATGCTTTTTAATGGTATTAGTAATACCGAGCATTCGTCCTTTTTGTGTTCTGAAATAGAAGCTGGTGTTGAGAAAGACACTGTCTGCTCTCTCCAGTTTACACCATGTCTCTGAGCAGCAGACACAGGCTTCAGAGAAGCCTCAGAATTTTTCTTGCCAGACACTGTTTTTCATAATGCTTATAGTTTTTCACTGAAAAATACTTGATTTAGCTGAGAACTCAAATTAAATAGAATATAGAAAACACCATTTCTCTTATTAAATTAAGATCAGAAGTTCTAGGTCTACATGAACACGTGTTGAATTTCATGGGTACTGACACTGACTATTTTAATCCTTTTTGTTCTAAAAAAAAAACAAACAGAAACAGCAACAATAAGTATGACAAGGAGAATGTGGAAATGGTTCCATAGATAGGAAAATATATATATATATATATAGAAGAGCTCGGATGTGGCCCTAAAGAAAACCCCTCTAGGTGAACAGCTGGGCTGATTTAGCCTCAGGAAGAGGAATTGGGAAGGAGTAAAGGGAGGGATGAAATCTCAGTCTTCCTATATTTAATCATAGTGATATAGTACTTTACAGAGCCAGATGCTGTGCCGAGTGCTTCACAAGTATCTTATTTGAGCTTCACCATTACTCTGTGAAATAGGCTTTGTCTTTTCTGCCATTGACAGGTGAGTAAAGTGAGGCTCAGAGAAGTGGAGCGATTTGACATGGTGATACAGCTAATAGGTGGTGGAGCTGGGCATGAAACCCAGGGTGACATCAAGGCCGTGCTCCTTGCTATATGTCTGAAGCGTAGACATGAGTGTTCAGGAGGTCATCGTATTGGTTTTCCATTGTTACTGAGAGCAATTTCAGAGGGATGGAGCTAAGTTAGACACAAAGGATTTTTTTTCTTCACTTTTTATGTTGAAATGTAACATTAAGTTACATTTTACAGTGTGAAATAGAATGTATTTTTGTACCTAGCAAGCAGATCTTGATTTCTAATAACATTCTTCAGTAAAAGAAAGCAAAGCTCTTTGGAGAAATGGCTAATTCTAGGAGTGGGGCAGGAAATACATAAGACGAACCTGGAGTGTCTTGTGCCAGAAAGTAAAGAAGTGCTAAAAAAAAAAAAAAAAAAAAAAGAAAAAGGAAAACACAATGATGGGACTATGTCAGTGGAACACAAGAGCCAACTGAAAAAGCTCCCAATGGCCAATACTGGAACAATTGAGAAACAAAATAACATAGCATTAGATTGTAACCCAAACTGTTAAATAAATATCCATGAATTCATATACATAAATTATAAATAAATGGGGAAGAAGAAATAAATCTCCCATGCAGAAGAAATAAGTTATTAAATACTCCATCCTCTGGGAGGTAAAACATAGCTCCTTATGCCTTAAATGTGGACTGTGCATAGTGAATTCCTTCCAAAGAGGACTCGTTAAACCCAAAGAGTTTAAAAAAAAACAAAAGTAACTTTACAGCATGACGAATGCGACCTCAGCCCCGTCAACATCAACAGGATGTGTTGTGTTGATAGTATGTTCCGTGGATATATGATGACACTCGCTCTCTACCTCTGTGGTGTTCCTGCCCAGAACCCAAGAACCCCAGTCTAATTCTGAGAAAAATATCAGGCAAATTCTAATTGAGGGATATTCTACAAAATACTTGACCAGTGCGCCTCCAAACTGTCAAGATCTCAAAAACAGACCCAGTCTGAGAAACCATCGTATCTAAGAGTAGCCTAAACAAGCATGACAACTAAATGTAATCTCGTATCCTGGATAGGATCCTCAAACAGAAAAAGGACAGAGGTAAAACAAAAAACAAAAAGATCAAATGTACGGTGATGGAAGGGGAGCTGTCTCTGGGTGGTGAACACACAGTGTGATTTATGGATGATGTGATTCAGAATTGCACAACTGAAATCTATGTAATTCTACTAACAATTGTCACCCCAATAAATTAAAAAAAAAAAAAAAAAAAAAATCTAAGGTAATCTAAATAGATTATTGACTTTCGTTAATGATAATGTGTCAGTGTTGGTTTATGAACTGTGTCAAATATGCCATCTTATTATAAGACATTAATAATAGGGAAAACTGGATGTGGGCTATACTATCCTTGCAATTTCTCTACAAATCTAAAACTATTCTAAAATTAAAAGTTTTTTTAAAAAACACTAATGTATTTGAATAGTTATCAAGCAAATGCCTACATAACTACTACCCAGAGTGAAAGCATTGCCAAGACCCTTCTCAATTATGTCACTACCTTTGTCCCTAGAGGAAAAAGTCACTACTGTGAATTCTATGATAATACATCCTGCTTTTCTTGATAATTTTACCACTGTTGTGCATTTCTACATAATGTAGTATAGTTTTGCCTGGTTTTGCAATTTACCTTTACACAAATGTCATCATACAGTGCGTGTTCCTGTGCGTCTTGCTTAGCATTTGTCCCTGTTGCATGTAGCTAGTTATTGTGTGTTCATTTCCATTGCTTTGCAGAGTTACATTGTATGAGTCCATCAAATTTTATTTATACATTGTATTGTTGCTGGACATTTGGGTGGTTAACTGTGTTTCCCGTGTGGGTCATCTGAAAAGGATATTCTTACCGTCAGATTTGTGAGATCTCCTATAGATTTCTTTTCTTGTTTAAAGGTATCTCTTTCTGTGAGGCAAGGAGGAAGCACCTGCTGTTTGAAAGCAGGAGTGGGCTCTCGCTCAGGGACCAGGACCTAGACTGAGAGTCCAGGAAGCCCAGTGCTGCAGCATATGCCTCGCTGAGAGGCAGAAGGCTGCCCAAGCGCCTCACGACGATGGGAACTTTCCTTCCCAGAGATGTATGGACCAGCTCCTTCTTAATTTTATTCCCCACTTTGCTAAATAATGTCTATGGATCAAACAGCAGAAACCTTGATCTTACTAACAATTCCTCGTGCTTTGAAGAGGAGGCATGTCACTTAGACACGTTCCTACCCGGGGGGACCAGATAGAAAGGAGGCACTAAAGTCTCCCTGGCCTTCCCCCAGATCCTGGAGCCTGATAATCCAGGTTCCTGACTCAGGGAAGGCAACGTGCTCAATTTTCCAAGCCTTCTTTATGTGCACATGTGCTTGCACACGCATGCACACACTCCCAAGGGATATGTAAGGTCAAGTGAAGGAGAGCTGGTTTTGCTCCTCTGGCCACACTCATTTCCCAGTGAGTGTCTTTGAACTAATCATATTTTGTTTTTTTAACAGAGGCTCTTCTCAGGCCAGCTTATCAAGTCTTGTTTTGCCTATTGTAGCCCAATTATATTCAGGCCATGACTTTTGTTAATGGCTCGGTAGAACGCAAACAAACGTAGTGATGAAGATACTAGGCTAAAGAGTCAGACAGACCAGAACCCTGCCTGGAGTAAGCCTCTTCTGAACTTAAACCTGGAGCGAGTTACTTACCCCCTCTGAGCCTCAGAAGGTATCCTCATAGGTTAAAAAAAGAAGAAGCAAGAGACTAAGAAAACTTACCTTGCAAGTAGGTTGAATTAAGTGCAACAATGTATGTAAAGTATTTAACACAGTTCCTGACACAAGAGGAAAAAACGAATACAAATGAAGATTATTGTTGTTGCTATTAAGAATAAAATAACTGATCTAGTAGTTCCGTATGCCTATGGTGAGCCATATTGCTAAATATAAGGTTTTAGAATGCAGCTGTAAAAAAAATTACTTTATGACTTTTAGCATTTTATGGTTGTTATGCTGATTTCACTTCAGAGGGGAATGAAAAGTGATGTCCAGTGTCAGAGCAAGGCTTTGTGTTGTTCTCGCTTCTGATTATAAGATCGACAAAATGTGTACGTCTTTCCATCAGGTTTATAATTGGAGATTTGTTGGATTCCGAAAACGACATCTTTGAGCAGCCCAAAGAATGGGACCCTCATGGATTCGAAGAGCCACAGAAGGCCTTTGAGCACGGGACAGAGCTCATCCCGTGGTACGTCCTGTCCATTCGAGCGGACGTGCACCAGTTCCTGCTGCAGGGGGCCACGGTCATCCACTACGACCAGGACACACACCTCTCTGCCCGCTGCTTCCTCCAGCTCCAGCCTGACAACAGCACCTTGACCTGGGTCAAGCCCAGCACAGCCTCCCCAGCCAGTGCTAAAGCAAAACTTGGTGTACTTAGTAACACAGCCGAGCCTGGCAAATTCCCGTCACTGGGCAACGCTGGGTTAAGTGGCCTGGCGGAAGGGGTCTTGGATCTGTTTTCAGCCAAGGCTGTGTACATGGGACACCCTAGCATTGATATACACACTGTGTGTGTTCAAAACAAACTGAGTAGCATGGCTCTCTCAGAGACTGGAGTGACATTGCTCTATGGGCTGCAGACCACAGACAATCGGTTATTGCACTTCGTGGCACCAAAGCACACAGCTAAAATGGTCTTCAGCGGACTGTTGGAACTCACTAGAGCGGTGAGAAAGATGAGGAAGTTCCCTGACCAGAGACAGCAGTGGCTGCGGAAACAATACGTCAGCCTCTATCAGGTAAGGGGTACAATCTTCCCCCTCTCTTCAGCAGCATAATTCTCAAGATATAAATCTTGTTAAAGCACACTTGGCAACTAGACCACCAGGGTTCATTCTCGCAGCTCTGTCACTTCCTACCTGAGTGACAGTGGACAGCTTTTCCTTATTAATCTCTCTGTCCTCAGTGTCTTATTTGTAAAATGAGAATAAAAGCAAGACCTATTCACAGGGTGGCTGTGAGGTTTAATCGAGTTAATATGTGTAAAGCCGTAATGTAAATTCATATATGTAAAGGACAAGGGCTCAAAACGAACTAAATAAAAAAGAGAAAAGTAAAAAATAAAGAAGAAAGGAGGAGGAGGAAGAGGAGATGGAGAAGAAAGGCTACTGGCTCATAGTAGGTCCTATTATTATTTTGTATGAAAATAGTCACTGTGTTCATTGTACTTCTCACATCTGGAAAGTAACCAGTTAATACATTTTCACTTACTCAAAGTTTCCACTGAAAGCATTGTAACCTGAATGCTTTTATTATTAATTAAGGATTAACTGACACAGTGGAAACCTTCACTTTGAAAAGAGAAATCCTGCTTCATCACCTAATATGGTACGTGACACTCAGAGAGTTATTTCACTGACTGTATTGCTGCCTAATGTTAGAGCCTCTGAGATTAAAAGAAACTTTCCCAAATGTGGAGTGACATACGTGGAGTTCTTCCTCACCAGGCCGCAGTGGCAGCAGCCCATAGGAGGCAGAGTCTCACAGTCAGCTCCTCAAGCTGAGTTTCTCATGACCCCTAAATTATCAGGTACTGTAACACTCCAGCTGAGGGTGGCAGCAGGACTGGGCTGCCTGAGGTGGTGAGAAGAGGGCAGAACCAGAGTAGCTTGTGGAGGCAGGAGGGCAGAGATTGCTTGGACACCGAGTCATAAACCCCGCCACAGACAGCATTGTCAAATAGGTTGTATCCAAGTATTCAGTTCCTCTTTTGTATGCTTTTCTTTCTTTAGGGGGAAAAAATTATCATTTTTTTTCCCACTAGTGTCGCAGAACAAATAGAACTATGAATTTAAATGACTATAATGACTGACTTCATGTACGTTTCACAGTTCTCACACACTTCTGACAAGTAAAAACATTTCCCTTTCCGGGATGTTAGTAGAGGCACGTGAAATGCTCCTTCTTTCCCTTTTCCCCACATGAGTGCAATATGTATGAGTAGAGATCAGATCCTGAGTAACTAACTTGATTAATTAATTAATAAGCACATAGGCCCATATACACGATTGTGCTAATGCTGCACAGCACGAAGCCAATTTTAGTTAATTCATCTAAAATGGAAACGAAAATACCTGCTTCTGTCTACTGCACAGGGAGTTTTCAGTGCAGTCAGCTGCTTGCAAGAAAGGTTTTCAGGAGCTATTATGAATATAATGATTTTTAATTACAGTCATTCCTCATCCTTTAGAATCATGAAAATCCATTCAACTTGGCCACAAACCAAAGTCTTTGAGCTCAATTACAACCACTGTCACAAAGCTTGTGTGATTTATTTCCTCCATTTGTTTTCTTCCCAAGTGCATAGCATAAAGTGCCTGAATTAACCCATAAAGTATGCTTTGTTTCTCATTTCCCATCAACCTTCAGTTTTTGCTGAAGGAGGCACCAGCTGAATCCATGAACAGCAGATGAGAAGAGGTAAGAGATGCTGCTGGAGCAAAGACACAGGAAATAACCTGGAGCCAATTCAGTGCTAGAGCTGCAAACAGAGCTAGAGCCTCCTTTCCCCCCCAGTCTCCCATCCCTCCACCCCTGCATGAAACCAAGTGGTTTCAGTGTAAAGGCAGCACAGCTCCATATACCTCAGTCACTTCTGAAAACATTGGCGATGTTCTTCCTCAAAACATTGTTCTGTGTGAGCCACCCAGGAAGACAGGCAACATGTCTTAGAAACAGGCTTTCAAGATTTCTTTTTTTGTAAAAAGTGAAAAAGGTCAATGAACTGAACGTTTTCCAGTCATATAGACCAGTTACCAAACTGTCTCAGAGCATCAGAAAGATGCTAATTTGGTACTTGGAGAACAAAAGGTCAAACAGGCATCATGCTAAATGCCCCTCTTGGTGACTTATAACGAGGCTTAGCACATTTCAGGCTCTGAGAAGTCCTCAAGGACAAAAGAAACGTATTTAAATGTATCTATAAGTTAAAGAAATTTATGAAAAGTCTTGGGCTCTTCCAAACTTCTGTTAACATCCCTACAAGAAACATCTTTATCCCCAGTTTAGGAAGAGCTCATATAGAAAATCTGTCTGACATCAGAGTCCCCTTGTGTGATGAATGTATGTGAAGTTACTTTCAAATTACAAGTATTTTTAGTACGAGTAAATATAAATTGGTCTAATGGAAACAGTAACAGGAGACAAAGCGGAAGACAAGAAGAAATAGTGACATTTGTAATGAAGCCTAGGAATACAGGAAAGAATGAGAAGAAAGTATACCGTGGAGGAAAACGTAGTCTCATAAGCTTTGGCTCAAGGTAATCATGGGCAGAACGGAGAACCCATAATCCTGGGTGTTTGGAAAGATCTCTGGGAAACTAAGAAGGTTAAAGAGAGGATCATCAGGTAAACTGGTTATAAGCAACAGAAACAGATTCTGGCTATTTTCAAGGGGAAAAACGGATTTATTCAAAGGATTAGATGAGTTTAACAGTCTTCAAATTATCATATACAAAGATATGCCAAGAGGTAAAAGTGTGTGAATATGTTTTAAGGAATTAATTTCCTAATCCTCAACTTCCACATGAACTTTTTTCAAAAACTGAGAATGTGCCTTCACTCACAATCGTCCTTGTCCCATGTTAAAAATAGAAGGTACGGGGCAGCCAGGTGGCTCAGTTGTGGCTCTGAACCACAGAGTTGCTGGTTCAATTCCCGCATGGGATGGTGGGCTGTGCCCCCTGCAACTAAAGACTGAAAATGGTGACTGGACTTGGAGCTGAGCTGCACCCTCCACAACTAGACTGAAGGACAACGACTTGGAACTGAGGGGCCCTGGAGAAACACACTGTTCCTCAATATTCCCCCAATAAAATTGAAAAAAAAATAGAAGGTACATCCTTCACCCATTCCAAACAAGTTTATTGTTTTGTATAAAACAAAAGAAAAATTCAAACTACATTTTAATTCCCAAAGAGTCTCCTTTAAAGATTAAACAAAGGCATCCCGCCTTTTTCAGGCCCAACATATTTTCATTAAGAGTAAAGTTTGGCCCATGTTGGAATGTTCTGAGTTTAGAAAAACCAAAGCAGTAGAGACTGATTCTTTTATATGTGTACGGTAATGGGTCTATTACATTTTTTTTTATTAAAGGTTTTATTTTTTAGAGCAGTTTTAGGTTGACAATAAAATTGAGAGGAAGTTACAGAGATTTCCCACCGACCTCCTGCCCCCACACATGCATAGGCGTCCCCTTATCAGTATCCCTTACCAGAATGGTATATTTTTCACAAAGGACACATCACAATCACCCAAAGTCCGTAGTTTACCTTAGAGTTCACTCTCGGTGGTGTGCTTGCTTGCCATCTGTATATCTTCTTTGGTGAAGTGTCTGTTAAGGTCTTTGGCCCATTTTTTTAATCAGGCTGTTTGTTTTCTTATTGTTGAATTTTGAGATTTCTTTGTATATTTTGGATACCAGTCCTTTATCAGATGTTTCTTTTGCAAATATTTTTGCCCAGTCTGTGACTTGTCTTCTAATTCTCTTGAGAGTGTCTTTCGCAGCACAGAAGTTTTACATCCTAAGGGAGATGTGTTCATTAAAACCCGTAGATAACTTTTTTTACAAAATTTCTTTCAGACTCAATAAGGTAGTTAAAACCTATTTATGAAATTATGTCCTGAAACGTTTATTCCACTTTGGAGTCAGTTGTAGTGACTTGTTAGCTGGGACTCTCTTCAACAGACCTGCATCAGGTGGAGTGATCGCCGACCATTTTCATTCTCTGTATCACTGCATTCAAGATTCATCTTCCAAAGAGGGAGATTCTGACTGGCTTATTTAGAACCGGTGCCAACCACTGGACAAGGAATATTTTACCTTGATTGATAGACCCAAGACGAAAACCAATAGAAAAGAGATCAAGTAAAATTGGGATATAGTTAGAGAAAAGAGAAATGATTAATGGATAGGCATAAATCATAGATATCCACTGTAAGAGTCTCCAAAAGTTTTCCCACATCAAGTGTCCAAGTTGCTCAGCATCCTGGGATCCATAACACGATGCAGGAAGTGGGAGGTCACAAGTCAAGTTCATAAAATCAGATAGTCACTGCACATTAGGATGAAGGAGCAAGCAGACACACTCACAAAGCCTCTTTATTATTTGCATACGATCTACAACGAAGAAAAATCTATTTACAAGCACTTCTTTGGAACTGCAAAGGAAAGCTAGCAGAAAGTAAAGACAGCAACTGAAAAGTAATTTTAAAAGAGCCCTTATATTCAACTTACGAAATATCGATATCGTCTTTAATTCATATGTGACTTTTTGTAGTTTTATTAACTGGCCTTCCTGACTTATAGGGAGAATTGTTGGCCATCATTAATTAAACAATCAATATTTAATTCAATAATTGCATAAATCCCTGCTGCTACTCAGGGCATGTTACATGGAGTGGCCTCATGAGAAAAAGCTATTATAAACCATCACCTTCCCCTTGAGTATGTTTTCGCTGTTCCCGGCATCATAAATATGCATGGTATTCTCAGTCCCCTGGACTCTCTGTCCTTAGATATCAGTCACTCAAGAGCACAGCAGTCCAACTATTTGAGGTGCTCTCCAGAGCCCTCCAAAGTGAATTTTGTGTATGCCACATACCCTGTATTTCAAGTCAGACTGTCCCAAGCATCAAACTGGGTGAAAATACACCTAGAGTAATTCAGTAACAAATAGAACTTGATTTTCTTAAATAGACTCACACATACACACACACACACATCCAAAGTCCTCCAAAGCCCTAATTTGCAAAGTACGTCTTAGTGATTTTTTTCTACAGTGGTCATTCTGGAACATAATCTCTGAAGGGAAGTTTGTTTTTGGTAATCCCAGTTGAACACGGCTCTATCAAAGCACATCCCTGGAACTCAGCAGGGATGTGACCAGGACTACAGAAGACGATCAAATCCCCATCAGAGAGTCCTGACAGTTAGAAAATGGGGCTACTTGGGTGGCCAAACCATTATCCCTCAGTAGCTGCCTGTGCTTTTTCCACCTCTGGGAATTTATTGGAAGCCATTAGTATATTTACTTTCCCATTCCTGGCTGGTCCCTTGTGTATTCAGTGTGTGGTTCTCTTACAGGAGGATGGACGGTATGAAGGCCCAACCTTGGCTCATGCTGTGGAGTTGTTTGGGGGCAGGCGATGGAGCACTCGAAACCCCAGCCCTGGGACATCAGCAAAGAGTGCCGAGAAGCCAAACGTGCAGAGAAACAACACGCTGGGCATAAGCACCACCAAGAAAAAGAAGAAAATCCTTATGAGGGTAGAGTGCCACTTGTTTATTAAGCATTAGACCCAATCATCTGGGACCACTGTATGGTCTACATTATCATAAACGACCTTAAGTCATTTGGGGTGGGACAAGATGAGATATAAAAAAATGTCATAGACACTGTGTGAGGGATATAAATGATAAATGTCTAGCTATTGCATTGTTTTGTGCACATGAAACTAATAAAAAAAAGTTAAAAGAAAAAAAAAAGAAGTCTGGAGGAAAAAAATGAAATAGAAGACTTACCAAGTTCAATGCTAGGAACTGAGTCAACACCAGGAGAAAGTCAGGGTCCACAGAAGGCCAAAATGCTAGATGTAGAATACAATATAATGTACTATCACGAGAAGCAGCTTAAATATCCATGCACAGATGAAAGACTAAAAAAAAAAAAAGGTACATACAGTGGAATATTATTCAATCTTTAAAAAGGAGGAAATCCTGTCATATGCTACAATGTGCATGAACCTTGAGGATATTATCCTAAGTGAAAGAAGCCTGGCACAAAAAGATAAATACTGCGTGATTTCACATATATGAAGTAACTAGCGTGGTCAAACTCTTAGAAACAGAAAGTAGTAGGTTGGTGCAAAAGTAACTGCGGTTTAAAGGGTTAAAGATAATTGCAAAAACCACAATTACTTTTGCATCACCCTAGTAGAATGGCAGTTATCAGGGCCTGGAGGGAAGCGGGGAAAGAGAGCTATTCAACGGGTATAGAGTTTTTGTTTTACAAGATGAGGAAGTTCTAGAGATCTGTTGCAGAACAGGGTGTATATATATTAGCACTACTCTACTACACACTTACAAATGGTTAAGATGGTAAATTTTATTAAAAAGAGAGAGAGAGAGATAGATACATAGAAATCACTATATATTATATATTCCATTATATGTGTTACCACTATAACATGATAATATATTTTCTCCATGATTATCTAGAAAACGTCTCACTCTGCATATGGGAGGCTGCTGAGGCCTAAGTCAAACTTAATCTGCTTTATGATTCTGTCTCTATACGGAGATTCCAGAGGTCAGGTGCCTGCCTCCTCTTGTCGGCCCCCTCCCCTGAGGAGTGCTATTTTATAGTGAAGAACACATGGGATCAAATTACATGAGAATACTTGGTCAGCCTTCATGTGGGTCTTTACTGGCTTCACCAAGGAGAGGCAGCATTGAAGGAGTCAGTCAGAAAATAGGGACCGGCCCGAACTAAAGCAGTGATGAGAGAGAAATGCAGAGTGAGAAACACTGTGAGTTCTGTGTTCCCAGGGTGAGAGTGGAGAGGCCACCGACGATGAGACAGCCACCCGAAAGGCCAAAATGCACAAGGAATGTCGGAGCCGGAGTGGTTCTGATCCTCAAGACGTTAATGAGCAAGAAGAATCAGGTAATGGAGCGTATTTTCACAGCTGAGATTTTTTTTTTCAATGGGAAAAATTATGCATTTGGTTTTAAATTGTGCTTTAAGTATGGTGGGCATTCTTAACAAAATGCTTTATCTCGTTAAATATACTTAACTTTGTTTTTAGCTGGATGATGAAACCCAAGAGGTATTTCTGCAAGCACAGTGTACTTGGAAGAAAATTATCATTAATTAACTTGCATGATTGACAGGGAAGATTAACTATGCAAGATACCATTTGATGGATTAGACCAGTGATTCTCAACCCCAGCTGGATAGTAGAGCTTTAAAAAAAAATAGCTGAATGCCCTGGACACACCCTTGCCCAACTGACTCAGACACTGTCTGGCTGGGACCTGGGCATCCATACAAGTATACTTGTTAAGCTCCCAGAGGATTCTAATGTGTAGCTAGGGTCGAGAACCCACCAGATGAGTCCATTCATCAAAATATTGGATGCTTCTTGTATAGAAATTGCCTGCATCGACTGATTTGCCCAGACATTCAGAAGCATTTGGTTTTATTTGATTTCTGAGGGAAAGTATAGTGGGAGTCATTGTCTCTTTTCTGTCTTTCCCTCTCACAGAGGTGAATGCCATCACAAGCCCGCCTAACCCTCTCCCTTCCAGAAGAGCCCACTCTCTGACCGCGGCTGGGTCCCCTAACTTGGCATCCGGGACGTCATCTCCCATCAGGCCAGTGTCCTCCCCTGTGCTGTCTTCAAACAAGAGCCCGTCCAGGTGGGGCCTTAACATGATAAAACAGAAGGGCCCGTCACTTCCTTCAAGTTCTGTAGGAGGGTGTCTTCTTCCAGCGCTCTATGAAAAAACTGGCTTTAATTGTGACTTAACAATTACAGTAACAACTGAAAAACCCCAAATTTTTAAATGCTCCTAATGTTCCTGATTTTATACTCCCATCTTCTCATATGACTCAAATTGCTCCTAATTATTTGACTAACCAACCCTTTTCAAATGTCAGCAGCAGTAGCAACACCCAAGCTGTGATTCTGTAAATCTGCACTGTCCAATATACAGGGCAGAGCTAGGGTGAGGGTGGCAGTGAGTAACTATTTAAATTACTTCAAATGAAATGAAATTTAAAATTCAGTTTCTCAGTGACACTGATCACATTAAAAGTGTCTCATAGTCCCAAGTGGCTGGAGACTACTGTCCTGAACAGTGCAGATATCAAACATTTCTATCATTGCAGAAAGTTCCATTAGATAGCACTGCTCTAAATGAAGAATAAATTAAGTTTTAAAGTAAGCCGCTTGACCTTTTGCTCATGGATGAAATATATTTAATACTCTTCTCATATAAGATAAGATATACATGTCTGGAGACATGAATGAATTACATATAGCAAGGTGGATATGTTTAGATAATTCCAAAGCTGGTGTTATGAGTAAATTATTTTATAAAGTCCATGCAAATTACAGATTTAAAGCAACATCTACCCTCTCAGAAGAAATAATATTAAATGGAAGCTTTCCAAAAGATTCAGAATGCCACACCATCTCCCTCAACCCCACACTAAAATTTAAGAAATGCAGAGGTTCCAGACAGAACCAAGGTAAAGCAGGCACTCTGTCTAACAGGAGTGGGAGGAGGAAATGGGTCTGTGCAGACACTGGCTTTGGAAACGTTAATTACACACAGACTTCTCTCCCATTCTCTCTCTCTCTCTCTCTCTTTCCCTCTCTCCCTCTCTCCCCCTTCTCTCCCTCCCTTTCTGAATCCTACAGGAAATCATCTTTTTAAAGTGAATAATGAACATAATTTATGCTCTACACATTCTTCACTTGGTAAAACTGGGTCATGGGTACATGGGAAATCTTTGTATCACTCTTGTAACTTTTCTGAATGGTTAAGTGTAAGGTTAAGTGTGTACACAAATAAAATTTCCAAAGAATCAGATTTCTTTACATTATATTTCAGCCTGTTGCAGTATCCCAGGTAAATAAAATAACCAGGTAACTGGGATTTAGTGGCCTTTCCCTTTATATCAATCACTTATGAGCAGGAAAAGGAAGGATAGAATAAGGGAGGAAAATCTTTTTAAAGAGGTAGAAGTAGACACTAACATGTCAGATGCAAGATCACAGGGCCCCACAGGAGGTTGGTGGCCAGGGCCCACTATGTATTCTGAAACAGAAAACAAAGGACCAGGCAGGAGAAGGAAAATCAGCCTGAGTGCAGTTCAAGGAGAAAGCAATACTGAGCACTAAGAAGGGAAAGAGTGAACAAACGAGTTTCCTCAAGTCAGAAGGAGATGAGTGCCTACAGTGGTTGAACCTAGAACTGGAAGAGAGGAAGACAGGAAGTGTACTTGTAAATGCAAATGAAAGCCACTTTCCTGGAACTTATTCCTCTTCCTGAACCTCCACCCTCTGTTTCCCACACCACATGGAGGACCAACAACCTATGCCTACAAAGTACTAGAAACCTATCCTTTTGTCATATCCTTCCCTTAATGGACGTGACCTTCAGATGTCAACACAGAATAATTTTCCATGATTAAACACTGTTAACAGGCTTGAGGCTAAACGAGCTATTCATTACAATATTCTTTATACTTTCTTATATACTTGAAATATTTCTAAAGTGAAATATAAAAGACAAAAACAAAAGTAAAAGAAAAAGATCCTGTTCATTGATTTGACTAAAAACCAGTCAAAACATTTCTCACACTTTGCTGTTAGGGAACCAGTGTAGAAAGTAAAAAATGTTGTGAAACAGCCAGGCTGAATTTTTGATCTAGTTGACTGATATTTTTATATTGAATAGATACAGTCTTGGCAGGTGCAAATACAATCCTAGGCAGAGTTGGCTTCTTTCCATTCTTAATATTTTTCTGAGTCACATTTTCCATTAGTATTAAAAGCCTCTCCCTGTTTTCACCTAAGAACTGGTTAAAAAAGGAAAAAGAGAAGACATTGATACATTCAAGACTTTCTTCTTAAATGTTTCTATAATTCAGAATATAGAAAAGAACACACATAATTTTCCATAGGTTATGATTGAGTAATATGGGGCTTTTTTTAAAAAATGGCTTTTCTTCAAAAACACTGAATTTGTTTTTGCCCCACTGACTTGTGATTTCAAAGAACTGTTTTGATTAGCAGGGGTATAAGAACCTCAGCCTTGTGCCCTTATTAAATAGGCTGTAAACATGAAGTGGTTTCCATGTATATGTTTTATTTCGTCTGACATACTATAGATTCGTTTTGAGAGAAATGAAAAGAGAGTCCAGAATAGCCTCCACCTCAAACGACTTGCAGTCCATCTTTTTGCTCAGATGGCTAATCAGAGAATGTCTGTTGGGGCAGAGGGACAAAACTGGCCCCAGCATTGCCCGTTAAGGTCATGTCTTTGTTGCAGTGCTTGGAGCAGCAGCAGCTGGCACGGGCGCATCAAGGGAGGAATGAAAGGCTTTCAGAGCTTCATGGTTTCAGACAGTAACATGAGTTTTGTGGAATTTGTTGAGCTGTTCAAATCATTCAGGTATGTATGACTGCTTTCTTGTTACCCTCTCTCAGCCCCATATTTTAATAAGACACTAACTGTGACTGTTTTCATTCCTCACACAGTGTAAGGAGCCGCAAGGACCTAAAGGACCTCTTTGACCTTTATGCTGTGCCCTGCAACCGAGCCGGCTCTGAGGCAGCCCCACTCTACACCAACCTAACCATTGACGAAAACACCAGCGGTCTGCAGCCTGACCTAGGTTTGTATAACAGTTGCAGCTTTCCCTTTAAGAACTTTCTATGTAAAAACCAAGGTTAGAGATCCAATCATACACTCCCTCCACTGTCCCACATGGCATGCTGTTACCTGGAGAACGGTGAAACACTTAGAGATTTATTGCAAGGTGTCGTTGGCATGTGGGGCAAGAAAATTTCTCATTGTCTGGGTCTGTCCATGTATTCCAGAATACTTAACCAATAGAGCCCTCCATTCACGCTGACAACCAAAAACCCTTTCCCACCTATTTCCAGAAATCCACTGAGTGTGTGGTGCATCCCCGTTGAGAACCAGCATCTCTTCCCCGCCTACCAGCTGATGGATGCACAACCCCGGGTGGGAGTTGTCCGCCCTTTGACTACACGAGTCTTTAGTGACCTCAGCAGAACACGCCTGTCTGAACAGCCAGGATATTTTTTCTGATATGTAAACCAGAATGTCTCATTGTTCTATTCCACTCACCACCACCACCACCATCACCACCCATGCATTTTAAAGCCTATTATTTTTCTCTTCTGTTCTTCCTGGAAACAATAAGCACACACACAAAAAAGCAAAAACAAAAAACCTGTCCTTTTTCATGTAGTTGCTTTTTAATTATTTAAAACCTATATTGTCCTTAAGCTAAGAATATTAATCTTTTTTTCAACTTTCGTCATAAAATGTGCGTAACTATGGATTAGCCAACCAGTTGTACTTTTTAAAAATTTAATAGACTTCTTTTAGAGCAATTTTAGAAAAAATGAGCAGAAAGTACAGAGAGTTCCAATATACCCTCCCCCCCACACACGTACACAGTTTCGCCTATTATTAATATCTTGCTTTAGTGTGGTATATTTGTTACAAGTGAGCCAATATTGATATGTTATTATTACCTGAAGTCCATAGTTTACACTACTGTTCACTGTTTGTATTGTACATTCTGTGGGCTTTGACATAAGTGTAATGACATGTATCCACCATTATAGTATTATGAAGACTAGTTTCACTGCCGTAAAAAAGCCCCAGTGCTCCATCTTTTCATTCCTCCCACCCTCCTCTGAACCCCTAGCAACCATCAGTCTTTTTACTGTCTCTACACTATTGCCTTTTCCAGAATGTCACATAGCTGGACTCATACAGTATGTAGCCTTTTTAGATTGGCTTTTTTCACTTCACAATATACGTTTCAAGTTCCTCCATGTCTTTTCATGGCTTCATACCGCCTTCCTTTTTATAGCTGAATAATATTCCATTGTCCGGATGTATCACAGTGTGTTTATCCACGCAGCTGTAGAAGGACATCTTGGTTGCTTCCAAAACTCATTGGGGAACACCTAAGAACTCAATTGCTGGATCCTATGATAAGCCCATCTTTAGCTCTGCCTGAAACTGCCAGACTGTCTTCCAAAGTGGCTAGAATGGAAATGACTGGCCATACCGAAGTTGGCACCCTGTGGAGCAACAGGTATTGCTGAGAGGAATGTAAAATGGTACAGCCACTGCGGAAGAGACTTTGGCAGCTTCTTACAAAACTAAACATACTTTCACCATACGATTCAGCAATTGCACTCCTTGGTATTTACCCAATGAATTGAAAACTTATGTTCATGCAGAAACCTGCACACAAATGTTTATCATTATACTTGTAAAGTACAGAAAAACTGTAATTTTAAGGGTACATATTTAGTCTGTGCACACATAAAACTATAGTAGTTACTCTCAAAAACCAAAGTCCAAATTCAGCCTAACATTCCCAACTGAATGTATGGTTAGTTCCCATCTAATACCTAAGCTCGTGGGCTCTCGAAGACATTAATCTAGTTCTCGCTTAGTTTCTTTTATGTATTCATTGATTTATTTTTTTATTCCTTCTATTATGTGAAGCCAGGAATAAGCGTTGAGTTTGATGGCTTGTTTAGACAGATCACTGAAAAATTTCTCCCGCTTCATAATACCACAACACCGTTATCTCTAAAATGAACTTTAAGACAGATGCTGGCTAGTTTGTCCATGTTCTGTGTGTGGTTCTGTTCCAGATTTGTTGACCAGAAATGTCTCGGATTTGGGGTTGTTCATTAAGAGTAAACAGCAGCTGTCGGACAACCAGAGGCAGATCTCGGATGCCATTGCTGCTGCAAGTATTGTGACAAATGGCACTGGCATCGAGAGCACATCCCTGGGCGTGTTTGGGGTCGGCATACTTCAGCTCAATGACTTTCTAGTGAATTGCCAAGGAGAACACTGCACTTACGATGAAATCCTTAGTATCATCCAGGTATGTTTCGTGTGCATATACATGTGTCAAGCCTCCAACCATTCTACTTATTTCTGTAAACATGTACTCTTTCTACACTGCTTTCCAAAGGCTCCAAGTCTGGGGCAGAAATAGAGCGTTTGGCGTTTGTTTGTTTTTTAAATACCAAATATATGTGTGTTCTTATTTAACATGTAATTAACATAGGTCTCACACCTTCTCTTACTCAGTGACTGTGGTAAGAATCAGAATATGATTTCTTCGTATTGCTCTAGCACATGCAATAGAATTGGCGGTCTAGGTCTTCACCCTCTTTGCTCATTTAACAAATATTTGTTAGCTCCTACTATGAGCCTGGCTCGGTTCTAGGACCTGGGAATATCGTAGTAAATAAGTTCAACTTCTGGCCCGCGACACAGTTTATGTTCGAGTGGGCGAGGCAGACAATAAATAAAGATAGAATGTAATTTTAGGTAATGATGGGTTCTGCAAAATATTGAGCAGAGTGAGGGGATGGAGCGGTGCAGGAGAGCTAAGAGGAATAAACAAAGGCCACTCTGTGGAGGTGACATTTGGGCTGAGCCCTCAATGAATAAGCCTTTGAAGGTCAGAGGAAAGAGCAGACCTTCCAGACAGGGAGCAGCAAGTTCAAAGTCTTAGGCAGGAACGAGCGTGGGGTTTATGAGGAGCAATAAAAAAGCCGTGTAATGGGAGCCGCATACGCCAGAGGGACAGCTGTAGACATGATTTCAGACTGGTAGGCAGGGGCCAAACCATCTCGACATTTTAGGCCACAGTAAGCAGTTTTGCTTTAATCCATGAGAAGTGGGAAGCTAATGGAAATGTTTGAGCAGGGGAGTAACAGGGTTTGATTTATATTTGTAAGTGGTCACTATGGGTCCACTGGAGAATACACTGTGGGAAAGGAATGGAAGCAGAGAGGCAGCATAGGGAGCTTTCCCAGCAATCCAGGCAAGATATGGTGGTGGCTTCAACTAGAGGGTGACAGGAGGCCGTGGGGTGAGGTAGTTCATTGTGGTTGCGTCACAGGCAACAGAATCCGTCTAGGTTTTCAATCTTCCTTGTCAACTGATTGGGAATCAGTGGATTAGCTCTCCAGCAATTGGATTGGATCACTGGAAATGCTTAAAAGGTAAGATTATTATCATATGCTGAGTGCTCACTACAATATTGAGTATAAGCACTATACTAAGTGTTCTATGAGAATCATCTCATTTCCCCTCTCGTCAACTCTACGGTACCTGCTATTAATATCCCCACGTTCACCTGGATAAACTGGTACCATTTGTTTTCGTATAAATCAGCCTTAATCTTTTCTCTTGCTCTCTCTTTTTTCTCTTAAATAAATATGCTTCGTATAATAAACTCACTTCTAATAAATATTGTCTTTTGGACTGAAAAACTACATCTTACCACTATATAACTAAATTAGTTCAAATATTTGGTTTAGATGTTTCCTGATGAAAACAGAACAGCTTTAAAAAATGATGTGGTGGGTTTTTTTTTCCCCTGTAGTTCCCTTTACCTAAATAACACTCTTTTTGTATCCTTTGCAGAAGTTTGAGCCTAGCATTAGTATGTGTCATCAGGGCCTAATGTCATTTGAAGGATTTGCAAGGTAACTTTTTAAAAATATCTTTTTCCCATCATTTACCCAAATGTATTTTCCCCATGCAGTCCTAAGAAAATTTGTTTCTTCTAGGTTTCTGATGGATAAAGATAATTTTGCCTCGAAAAATGATGAGTCACAAGAGAACATCAAAGACTTGCAGCTGCCCCTCTCCTACTATTACATTGAATCTTCACACAATACCTACCTCACAGGCCATCAGCTGAAAGGAGAATCCTCAGTGGAACTCTACAGCCAGGTACTGAGAATTCCACTTGGAATGTGGTTTTCATTAAACCTACTAATGTAACCCCCAAAGTCACAAAAACTTGACCCCAGACTCCAGTGAAGAACTTATGAGGAAACATGATGTGTGGGAAAACTGCCTATACATGCAGTTGTTTTCTTGACATCTTTTTGTTTTGTTTCTTCGCCCCTATGGATACTTAACCTTTTTCTGGGCAACCAAAAAAACAAAAAAAGTATTTGTTTGAGACTCATAACTTTTAGACCCTAGTTAGTCTGACCTACTCCCACTAAAATTAGATTTTCCCATGGGAAAATTATCTAATCATTTCCCCAAACGCTAAATAAATCAATATATTATAGTGGGAAAGCATAGTAGAAAATGCAACTTTCTGTGAAGTTATTCCCAAAGTATTATTTATTTTACTTTGCAATTTGTTAGACAATCAATCCATCCCTATGGTAAGCAACTTAAGAAAAAAAGCTGCACAGACTGTAGGCACTGTCCCTATACACTTAATTTATGGCAATGTTCTGGGAAACTCACGAGGTTCTCTGGACTAGAAAACAGCAGATCCTTTTGACCTAAACATCTAACTCTCAATGATCTGCATGTCAGTTGCTTCTCTGTTATATTTTCTGCAACTTCCTAGTGTACATTACCTGTTTTCTGAACTCCTACAAGGAAAGGTAATGAGGAAGGAGCTAGGTTAGGTCCAGAAACTGAAACTGTACGTGTGTGATGCGGGGGTTGGCACAGAGGTCCAATGTGAAAATTATAGTTGTATTGTTGACACAAACCCAGCAGGCTTGAGTTCCCTTTGTTCTCCAGATTAGTCCAGATAGTCCTCAAACCACGGGTCAAACTTCAGTCCCAAAGTTTATCTAGTATGGAATGTGGATTTTACACTCCAAAATCTAAGATGCTTTTATTATGAAATGAAGAAATGTCCTTAGAATAGTAATTTTCAAAATAGGAGTGCTGGCAAGGGGACTCAGCTGCTGACACTGCAGTAAACAAGCCATAAAGTAGAAAGTGTTTCATACCTGCCCCCCACTGCCACTGAAGTCCTGCTTTTTTGTGTGCTTTATACATTGGTCCTGCATTTGCACAGAGAATTCCAAGGTTTAAAAAGTTTGAAATCCATTGTTCTGGGGGAAAGACATGGGAGTGGGGAGAGAGAGAGAGAAAGAGAGAAAGAGAGAAAGAGAGAGAGAGAGAGAGAGAGAGAATTTCTCCCCCCAAAATAAGCAAGGAACAATCAATGTCCTAGCTTTTATTCCTACTTCTATTCCCTATTTGACTTCAAAGAGTTTATTTTATTTTATTTTTTTTAATTTATTGGGGTGACAATTGTTAGTAAAATTACATAGATTTCAGGTGTACAATTCTGTATCACATCATCTATAAATTACATTGTATGTTCACCACCCAGAATCAGTTCTTCTTCCATCACCATATATTTCAAAGAGTTTATTTTTTTAACTCTTTTTTAAAAGTGGTCTAATGTACCCCAAGTAGAAATTGTCACAGCTTTTGAATAAGGCACCAGAATCCCTTAAATAGACTCACAGCTCACAGACATGCTTAAACCTAGTGTGAATGTCCCTTTAATTTGATTTCTTCCCACTCTCGTCTCTCCTTCAGCCTTTCTAATGACCTCCTAACATTGCTCTATGGGGCAGATGGGAAGTGAGAAAAATCCCTGTTCTCATGTGGAATTTCCCGCTCTGGTTTTCTTTTTCTAGCCATATATGGAGGTCTTAAGGTCATGCAGACTTTGATAAAGATCTTTAGTCTTTTCATGATGAAAACCATCTCATCTGCTGCCAGTTGGTGAACGTTTTTTCCCAGTATGGCAAGCTCACTACAAAGATGAAGAGCAGCCTCGTGTTCCAGCTGTCACATTACACAATTTTCAGCCCAAAGCCACATACCTCTAGAAACCCTAGCTGCTGGAAGAGGCTGGTAGCCCTAGGATCTAGGCCACAGAATCAGTTTTACCTGAGACAACTGGTCACCCAGGAGCACTGGGTGCTGCATGCTGTGCAATGGGAAGATTCTAGCAAGTATTTCATATAACAATACTAAAATAAAAGGGATTCCACTATCTGAGTTTTGTTGCAGCAACTCTTGTAGCCACTAAGTCCCCGGTATTAGGTTACTGTCACATGGTAACAGTTATGTTATTCTTAAATCTGTGGGTTGGGCCATTCGCAGATATATCCTCCTCTTGGCTTGGGTTACCCTGAGTAACCCAATGAGTTGAAAACTCATGGTAATTTTTTAAGATAGTCTACAGATAGATTCTATGGAAGAAGAGGTTGCTTCAAGCACAGTTACAGAGCTACAACTCAAGCGTGTGTGTCGGGAACTCTGCTTCCAACTCTAGATCCAGGACAGCAAATAGGTATCATCTCATCTGATTCGTTGGTAGTGTTTCCTGGAGCACTTTGCTGAAGAAGTCGTGAGATAATGTATCAAAGCTTATGGAGCAAGTGTGCTGTGATTGATTACTGATGTCTGCTAAGGGTATGGGAGAGGCAAGTTTATGGATTATTTGTCATCTCTGACTTAGGTTCTATTCTAGGATTAGACAGCAAGGCAGAACCTTGATAAATTCCTTGCTTCTACTCTTCTTACATGCTACATGTATATAGCAAAGTATTAGCCAGCATCAGAATTTAGACCTAAATTTGGAGGAGATTTTATCCTGATTGGATTTATATAAATGTTAGGACAGATAATTAAGGAATCAGTGGCCTCATTTCCTCTGGGCCCTGGCATCACCTCCACTGACATCTGCCCAGAGAGATGGCCTGGCTCTCTCATTTCAGTGTGTGCCACGTACATATATAGGTCCCCTGAGGGACCGGAGTTGCTGGGAAAAATGGTCAAATGATTTTGCCATCAAATTTTACTTTCCAATGGTACTCAGCTCTGGAAAGCACTCTTTCCACCTTAATCTGTTCTCTCCCTTCCCCAGCACTGAGTAAATATGACCTTTGGCCAAAATGCAATATTTATTTAGATCTTGTGCTCATCAGTTTTCACTGATGTGAATTCACGAATGTGAATACTGATATGTAGAATCACATGCTGGGTTTCAGGCTGTATCTCCACTAACTCACCTGGAGTGGATCCATTCCTTGATCACACAGGTCCTCTTGCAAGGCTGTAGGAGCGTAGAGTTGGACTGCTGGGACGGAGATGATGGGATGCCCATCATTTATCATGGACATACACTGACAACCAAGATCCCCTTCAAGGTAATGCTTTCTTTACCTCTGCTTCGAGATAATACCTTTCTTTAAATCAAATCTCCTGGACGGTCCATCTTTTCAGCTGGAGTAATAGAAACATTGTTCTGCGGTCTCCTGACCATTTCCAGAAAGCCTTAGGAAATAAGGAGAGACCAACTCTTCAGTGCTGCTGGAACCACAAGTCAGGGATACCAGGATGTCACCTGTCAGTTGTTTGTGTAAAACCTGAAAATACGTAATAGGTCGGGTGTGCTTATCCTGGCTCTGAAGATTTCCCGAAATTGTTTACAGAGCCGTGTAGGACGTTTGCATGCTCATTTTTCTGGGAGTTGATCTAGAATTCCCATTTCATTTTCATTCAACTAAAGTTTAACAACCATTACCTTAAATTAGTTTTCACATAATACTGCTATTGCAATTTTTACATCATAAGGTAATATTGGGGGTCCCCAAAAAATGTATACAAGTGGACTCTTTGGTCAACGTTGCTCAAGCAGTAGTTCGCCATAATCAGAAGTGTCTGGACACTGATGGTAACCACCTTGAGCACCTCTTATAATTGCGGAAGTCAAACATGACTTGTATTCATCTTTTGTTATCGGTACATATTGAGTATTACAATTTTAATACAGTTTTTCCTTTCTTAAAATGTGTATACATTTTCTTTGGCACCCTCTGTATATAAAAGACAGGACCTGTCTGCTTGCTATAGGAATTAAAAGTCATTTGTCCTGGTATCATGTGTTAAGAGATGATTAAATAATTAACATTATAAAGTAATGAGAATTGATTCCACCTGTGGACTTGGTCGGCCAGGAAGACTGGTCTCATTGGATTATTGTTTCAAATTCTAGGTCGTTTGATAGTTCACTGTGCAATTACTATCCTTATGCAGAGGGTCTTTTGCTGTGTAACGTCATTTTTCTCTGAACTGTGGCTGGACTGGGAAAGAATATTATTATTATTTCTGTCTTATATGTAGAAATAATGGCTAAAATGCATTTTCTCTTTAATTCATTTTCCTATTTGGCCCTGTTAAAACTCTTATACTGTATATTGAGGAGAAGAAGAGTTGATAACTGTGTTTTCATGAACGCATAAATATATGCCTTATTGCCCCAACTAGATTATAAACTCCTTGAGAGCAGGAAAGTGTCTCATGCCTCACTAGTTTTTATGCTGTAACTAAAACCATGTCTTTTACCTACAGTACACTCAATATACACACATTGACTTGTAACATTCAGCATACTGATAGCTGTTCCTGTAGCATGTGAACAAAACTCAATGTGAACAGCTTAATGTCTTTATGGAAAATAGCTTTGTCCTCTTGCTTAATTTGAAGATACATTTGAAAAGATAAAAACCATTTTGGCCGGAGTCTTCTGAAAACAACAACTGAGATGCTTTCTGTGGCTATAAGTACCTTGCCTCTGTCACCTTGGACAGATATCTAATGAGATAGCTAACGAGCTGTTTTGGCTCTCATAGGAAGTGGTCGAAGCCATCGATCGCAGTGCCTTCATCAACTCTGACCTGCCAATCATCATATCGATTGAGAACCACTGTTCATTGCCTCAGCAACGAAAAATGGCAGAAATTTTTAAGGTAAGCTTTTAGCTAATGAGGCAGGATGGTATACTGGCCTTTGTCTTGCAACTGTTGGGTTTGACATGGGGCCACCACGGACCACCACAGCTGGATCTCAGCTATGAAGCACATACAGTTAAGGTCCCTCAGACCTGAGAAATGGGGGTGCCCTGGGAACTCTCCTGGATGGTCCATCTTTTCAGCTGGAGAATAGAAGCGTTGTTCTGTGGTCTCCAGACCATTTCCAGAAAGCCTCAGGAAATAAGGAGAGACTGACTCTCCAGTACTTCTGCAACCACAAATCAGGAATGCCAGGATGTCACCTGTCAGTTGTTTGTGGAAAAGCTGAAAATAATCTCATGGCAAAGAAGTCAAATCTTGTGGCCCACACCACAGATACAGGGATCCAAGTTGACAAAGAGCTCAGACTGGCCTCAGCAGTTGCTATGTTAATGCTCAGCCCTTCCTTATACAAGGAAACTATAATGCAGACAGATTCAGGGGCAAATATTCCCTCATACTTCCCCCTTCCGCCAATGGTAAAGGCATTTGTGGAAACATGGCTCTCAGGGGGAGGGAGGGACATGGCAGCAGGAAATACCCCCAAACACTGATACTACAAAACTAATTAGTCTGTCATATTGTCTTTCCTTAGCTATCATTTAGAATAATGATCTCTAAATGTTTTTGATTGTGTACTCCTAACAATAAAATATGATAACATGTATACCTATTGTGCATTTATTGACTTATTTCTAAATTATATACATGCCCTATTTATTAACATATTTTATACATGCAAAAAGTAGAATGTAAAAGGGAATAAAGTAGAAGTGATGAAACAAAAATAATTTTTAATACTATTATTTATTAATGATACAAAAAACCCTTTTGCTCTCATAAAAAAAATTTAGTAAATTTATTATTTATTTATTTATTTAAATTTTTAATGAGAGTAACGTGATTGAACATGCTTCATTATTTTTGAAATTTTTGGTTTAAACTTTGTGATCAATGACTTGGATGTCTTGTTTTGTTTAGTTTATTATTTCTGTATTTGGTTTTAATAGCTACAGTAGCTGATAAAGATACTTTACAAACATACATGCATCTAGATGGAAAAGAGGTGTCAGGAGCTGTACTTGCCAAATCATGGTACCATGTGTCAATTCCATTAATGATGCAAAGGTTTTTGTTGACATTTGGCTAGAAAACGTGTATGTTTCCTGGTATCAATCAGTTTTTCTTAAAAACTTATTGAGAAGGTGTTGTCTTTTATATTTTTAACAAATGAGTTCAAACTCCACTAAAACCCTCCATTTGGAAGATTTTTTTCTTAATGTGAAATCTGCTTCCAAGTTTCTTAAATGTGCATATGTGAGAGTTTTTATTATAATACACATTGTTTCCTACAACAAAATCACATCACAATAGAAATATTTTCAGACATCTGTTTTTAAAATACTCTTTCCAGAACACAAATTTTTGTCTAAAAAGCAATAACTAACTCAATGTTTAAACATTACCCTTATCATATAGAAACAGATTAAATGTAATTATTATCATCTCATCATCATCATCATCTGATAACAACAAAGTACTACCCCCCATTGTAAGCAGAAGAAGTCAGAAATTTTAGGACACTTCTTTTAAAAGAAAAATACATAAGTTAGAAATACTTCTTTAACTACTTCTTTTGTGACATGAAGTGTGAACTTCTATAATGTGTAAAAGATTTTTGTAGTCACTTTTTATCTCATCATAAAATATTTTCAAGAAGCCTTCCTTTTATGAATGAATCACAGTGGTAACATCCTGGGGCATCCAAACTGCAATCATCTCAATAAACTGGTAGCAAACAAAGGCGTGAGGGACCCACTGTGTGTCCCTCGGCATCAGGAGATACCCCTTGTCCCTCAGGGACCTTCTTGAACAGCTCCTGGCACACAAACTGAATCCAACTTACTGAGTGAGGGAGCCATTTTCAATCAGTACATTAAATGTGAATAAGCTTCCAATTTTTTATTAAAAATAACCAGAAATAGAAATTTCTATGTTTTGTTCTACCCTTACCCCAATGGATCATCCTGTGCCTGCCCCCACTGCCCACTTCCTTAAAGGACACACATTCCACTTGGGAGACTGGGGCTCAAAATCTTGGTGAGAATGGTATCTGCGGTACTGTCTACCAAATGGTGGCAAATGCTCCCTAGTATCTTTCATCTTCGTCCCCACTCCCTACCTATTTCAAGGTTTCCATCCTTTTATCTTCTTACCCATGTCTGGAATGGGCCATCTTCTACAAAGCACAGATGCTAACTGGATCTGTTTTCTTCTTTAGTACATCAGACCCCAGAGCATGTTCCTAAATGGTTAGAGCTGAACCCACCTGGAGAATGGCCTAGCCCTGTCCTGTGTTAACCGCCTCCCTTCCTCCCAGTAAGAAACCTTGGGAAGTGGGGGACATGACGTCTTTCCTAGTTCCTCTTCCTAGGATTTTTAAAACAACTCAACTGGACTGAAATGTCTAGTTAAATAATTCAAGTGTGGGTAAAAGGTATTGATTATGTGTTTTCCTTTATTCTTTTTAGACTGTGTTTGGAGAAAAACTGGTGTCTAAATTCTTATTTGAGAGTGACTTCTCAGATGATCCAATGCTTCCCTCACCTGACCAGCTGAGAAGGAAAGTGCTTCTTAAAAATAAGAAGCTAAAAGCCCATCAGACACCGGTGGATATCTTAAAGCAAAAGGTACTCTCTTCTTGTTCAAGAGGTTATGGGTTTGCTGTGTGTCCAGAACAAAGCAATTAAAAACATTCTAAGCTTTCAGATGACCTGCTAGGAAATCAGTTTTTAAAGATTGAGTTTCCTTGAATAATACACTTGATTTTTGACTTCCCACTTTGTAGATGAATAAATATTGTCATCCTTTTCACCTAAAATTTTATTTTGCAAAATTGGTTTCTCATGTAGGATGTACTTCTGTTACATAATTGATTCTGAGTGGCACAGTGTATAACTCTTGTGTCTGGACCTGGGCTTCACAGCTGTCTATCCCACAGTGACTGTTCTAATGCCCTGTATGGAGAGTCTTCTGCAGGGAAAGCCCCCTGTAGGGAGAGCTTCCTGCAGGGAAAGCACCTGGGCGTGGGGCAGTGAGTCCCGAGGTCCATGGAACCCCATAGCAGTAGCCCTGTGGCCCCAGCATACAAGTTGGCAAAGTGCATCACTGTGGCTTGTAGACTCCAAAGTACTCCCATACCTGCCTCGCCCATGGAGATCTGCATCCCAAACACCACAAACCCACCTGTGTAGGATGGCCTCAGCCCAAGCATCCCTGAAAACGTGTAGGTCCAGAACCACTGAGTCCACATGCCAGGTTGCACTTACTTATCCCACAGAATGACAGCTCCCAAAACTCTTTGTCCTACTTAGCAGGGTTCTATTGGGCCTAAAATACCACTTTAGAAATTATAGCAACCCTGAGGTGCTGAACCGACCTCAGCACCTTGCAGGGGCAGAATGGTGCAGCTCCAGCAGCAGAGACAGCCCAGAGACAAAACTAGATTATGTCCTATAGGCTTTAATTTCTGTGTGCCATCACCTCCAAGCCTCCAGGCCATACTCCAGTTCTGCTTTAGTGGTTCCCAGAAAGCACACAATTAAGGATCCTATGGCCCAACAAATTTGGAACCTTTGTCCTCGGTCATTAATAAAAATGTCAAGTCGAATTGAGTCATGTATTCAGTTTGACCTAGTTGAGTAGTCAGTTTGAAGCAATCATTAAATCTTCGAAAAGCTCTAATTTGTAGAACTCCCAGGTAGGGCCACAGTTTAAAGACAAGTGATATATAATATGATATTAGAGAAAGAACATTGTGCAGGAACCAGAACTGCCAAGTTCTAACCACTGGCTTGTCACAAACCTGCTAGATGACCATGAGCCAATCAATCTTTCTGGGCCTCCATTTCTTCATCTATAAAATGGGAATGTTATGGTGTCTAGCCTCAGAGGACTCTCCTGACACTGACATCTCACAAAACCTCTCCCAAGATGAATCATGAAACCCCTGTCAGAACTGCAGACCCGTCTGGAAACATTTTATCATCCCCCTTCTCAAGCTCCATTTCCAGTGTTTCTTGCCATTCTAGAACGTCAGTGTTTCTTCAAGGGACCCTTGTAGCATCCTGTCATCTGCTGTCCTAATATGTACCAGAGAGTTCTCAGATTGTCTGACTCACCTGCTGTGGGCTTCCAGGTGGCCCAAAGTCCAGGCTAAGTGAGGGGCTTATATTACGTCTCCCGGTAACCTCAGTGATTCACCTCAAGTCTGATTGCTACAGATGCGCTCAGGGTGGGGAAGGAAGGTGAGGCCACAGGCTCCATCGTCTTTAGACTTACCCTTCTGAGCAGAAAAGCAGGTATTTCCAGAAAAGACCCCAAACCAGTACAGCCTAGCAGATCTCTGCTGACCAAATTTGCCCTAACCAGAGCAGCTCGGGATTATCACGGATCTGCTAGACCTATGCTCACCAAACGCTGTTTGCTCAAGTATTCCTTAAATATGCTTTGAAAAACTGTGTACCTCTCTCATCCATTTTCCCCCCTAAAATTGTTGAGGTGGCATTAACACTTTTATCACAAGTTTAAATAATTACAAAGGATATATTTTCAGACATATTATTTATCATACATAAATTATATACAAATACAATGTACAAACACAGTCTTCATTGTCAAAAAAAAATCAGCTTAGTCAGCCAGACTTACTTTGGTCAGAAAAGTTCTGACCTTTTTAAAAAATTCAAATAAACATTGTGTTATCATTCCTGTGATGACCATCTCACTTTTGGATTTTAATTCTAAGATAGATGGCTGGATGGAGGAAAGACAGAGGAAAGAAGGAAGGGAAGGGAAAGGAAGAAGGATAGATAGATAGATAGATAGATAGATAGATAGATAGATAGATAGATAGATAGATAGAAGATAGATAGATAGATAGATAGATAGATAGATAGATAGATAGATAGATAGACAGACAGATAGATAAAGGCACGGAGCCATGAATGTGTTTGGGAGGACCTGGATGAAATAAGATGCTCCCCTTTTTAGTTTCTCCAGACTCTGCTGGAGAAACTCATTCTCAAATGCCCCATTGCTGCCTTGGCTAGTTTCTCACCTCATCTCATACACCATAGTAAGACTGTTGATTGATAGGTGAGAGTTATATTTTCTGTAGTAAATTAGGAGAATAGCAATTATGAAAGAAGATGTGAAAGGAGAACTAGCCAACCATAAGCTTATATTCAGGTAGGACTATTTTTAAAAGAGTACACATAGATGTTGAAAATCTTGAATCTAAAAATTGATTATTTTTAATCTATGAACCTGTATATCTCTAGAAGTCTTTGTATATCGTAGAGATACACATTTCCCAATCTGAAGCTCTATGCCAAGAATAACAAAATCAGACACCGTCAGGGGCCAAGCGAGAGCCAGCTGGATACTGTATATGACAGTTGGAAGTGGTGAGGACAGGAGTGGAGCATGCATGCCCTCATAAATGAACAGCTCTAAATAAATTATTTTTAAAACACTGTCCCAGACAAACAAGTCTAGTCTGGAGGTGAAGTTGGCCCTAAGGGCCTCCAGTGCGAGACCTCAGCTAGGTCTACCTTTGTCCAGACCTGCATTCTCAGAACCGCTCCGGAAGGCCTGGCATTTACTTGGGTTCCAGAGCTCATGACACTTATGCTGATGGGTTTCGTTATGAAGTCATTTGACTTTACTTGACTCCGGGCAGCACAGGTTTAAACCGCATGGGTCCACATATAGGTGGATTTCTTTTCAATAAATCCTGTAAATGCATTTTCTCTTCCTTAGTATTTTTTAATAACATTTTCATTTCTTTAGCTTAATTTATTGTAAGAACACAGTAGATAGTACTGTGAGTGTACATTATCCACTGTGTTCTTATATACACAGTATTATCTACTGTGTTCTTATATACACAGTATTATCTACTGTGTTCTTACAATAAATTAAGCTAGAGAAATGAAAATGTTATTAAAAAATCATAAGGAAGAGAAAATGCATTTACAGAAAATGTGTTGTATGTATGTATATATATATACACACATATGTGTATATATATATATACACACACATGTACATATACATATATAACACATAAAATATGTGTTAATCGGCTGTTCATGTTATCAGTAAGGCTCCCAATCAACAGTAGGCTATTAGTAGTTAAGTTCTTGGAAAGTCAGAAGTTATTCGTGGATTTCTAACTGCATGGGGGAGGGTGCTGGCGCCCCTAACCTCCCACATTGTTCAAGGGTCAACTGTACAATAGTAGCGTGTGTTCTCTCATGTCTGGCCCTCCTCCAGTGCTGTATCAGCAGCTGACGACACAGCACTGGGGGCTCTTTCTTATACAACACCGTTCCTAGTGCTCTTTTCTGTACCCGGCACCGACTCCCACTCCCGACTGCCAAGCAGACACAGCCGCCCTGGGCATGCCTCTATGGTCGTCAGGATGTGTGTGAATGTTCTTGGAGCTGTTGCCTTTCCCATTCTTCGCACAGTCATTTGCAGTTCCTTATGCAGCCTCCATTCCACTAATGACTTGACCGTGTTGCCACAGAAGTCTTCTTCATGTTGAGCCCGAACCTTCCTTCCTGTTCCTCCTACTCTTTGGCACTACGTCTTCCTCTGCAGCTGCACAGACTAATTGCATCGCTAGAAAGCAAGCATGTGTCCCCCACCAGCTTTTCTCCTCTCCAAGCCAAACATTCTTATTGTATCAGCTGTTCCCCCCCAGGATGTGGCTGCTAAGACTCTCCACTTTCCATTGAGAATATTTTGGATACTCTTAAATTTGTGGCTATTCTTGAATTTGTCCTTCTTAAAACATGATTTCCAGACTTAAGGCAATGCTCCAAATAAGATCTGACAGCATGTGAGGACCATGAAACTATCACCTCTCTCTTAATCTGAACTTAATACCTCACTGAATGCAGCCTAGGACTACTCTCCCTTTCAAAATTCTTTACTGCACACCAGGCTCATACTGAGTTTGTGGCAAACAAAAGGAGTTCAGTTATTTTCACAAGGACTATTCTTATGCCTAGTCTCCCCCAGTTTTCCAGGTTTACAATTAATTTTAACCTTTCACATGCAGGAGCCCCACATTTATCTCTATTAAATTCACTCTTTGTGGTTTTGGTATGCTATTGCAGCATACAAGGTTCTTTGTGAATTTTGACGTCTGTCATCCAATCTATTTATTGGCAGTTTTTCAAATCGTGCTTTCATCTCCAGTTGCCCTTGAGCCAGACAGCCAAGTGTAGAGGGCAGTGGACCTGCCTACAGAACCTCCCTGGAGTTCAGTGTTTATATCACTCCTGTCTCAGTGCTCTCTTTTCTTGCAGCCCACGTTTCTCCAGAGTCTGCTTCAACTTCTTTATTTGTAGAATAGAAAACTGAGACCTAGCCATTTATGTAACATCCTTAAAGCCACCCAGCTCTCAGTGGCAGACCTAGGATTCAGGTTGAATTCTTCAGGAAAGACATTTTCAAACTTCTCAATTCTGAGAAGTCAAAATACAATGAGAATTACTGGGATACTTCTAGATGCATAGGTCCCAAATCTGCCCAACTAACTCAGGATTTCCACAAGGAAGGCCTGGTAATCTGTTTGTTTAAAAATAATTCTTCTCCTCCTGGAAGTTTGGAAACACTGCTTATTTATTATTTCCCACAAAGCAAGTTACCTTATCCAAAAAGCCTAAAGAGGTTACCGTGTGGGAGATTTGTTCTTAGTAAACCCATGCTAACTCTTGTTAACTACCTCTTTGTTTTCGGTGTTCTCACAGCCAACCAATTAATAATCCATTCTGAATTTTTGTTCAGATAACTTGACAGTTCCTACCACATAATTTCCACAACTTACCTCTTCCTCCTTTTGGAAAAATGGGACAATGTAATCCCATTTCCTGTTTTTTAATCCCGCTTCCCACCCACCTGATTTCCCAGGGAGTATTGACAATCATATCTGCAAGGACTTTCAGTTGTCTGGCAGGTTGTGGGTCTGGACCTGGTGATCTGCATTCATACCAGGCTGGCTGAATGAATGCCTAGAGCTCCAGAGTGCTCAGGCCCAGCCGCAAACTTAGAAGGCCTGGGTCACTTCCATACAAGTAACTCACCCTCAGGAAGGATGGATTGACCCAGAGCAAGATTTCTGAAGCCACACCCTCCATCTACCTCAATCTTGTGCTGAGGCTCTTACTGAGACCTCCTGGCTGCACCTCACCAGATCTCCAGTATTCTGACCTTGTCTCCTGAACTCTAACCCGCTCGACTCAGTGCACACTAGATGACAGTCGCCGTGCTAGGCATTGAGGGAACAGAGCAGAATAAGACATGGCTCCTGCCCAGACCCATCTTGAGCCAGACCCCTCCCTCTAACCTCCTGACCTAAATCTGAATTGCTTTTATGCAAGGGCTGGGGTCCTGTTCTTCTGCCTCGGAATCCTTAGGCTATTGCAGAGAATAAGGTTGTCAGCTTCTGGCTGTCCACTTGGCCGCATCTTCCTGCACCAGTAGAAGTATTTGAGTGTCTAAGCAATCTTGGCACTCGCGTTCCGACGTTCGCTAGTCGGTGGGGCTTTGAATGGCATCACTCCTAGCATACAGTTCTCACAGTTTTCTACCAGGCTCTTTGCATTGTCTTTCCCACCACTTGGCTCTACCTTGAATGCTTGCTGCATCAAGGCCCGTCTCTTATCCGTGACAAATAGCCTTGCTGTTGTGGCTCACTGGTGCCTACAGCAGAGTTCCTGAAATTCTGAAGAATACTAATCCTGTGAGGTACTCTGAAAAAAAGATTTTAAAATTCCCTAATTAAATAAGCATGGGAAGTTCTGCAGTGGAGATCTTTGATGAATCATGAGGCCCGGTCCCATCATGATTAAATGAAGGCTGTGTGAAGCTCTGCGGTAGGAATGTGTTTCAGTCTGTTTGAACTGCTGTTTCCAAACTTCCATTGTGTTTTGTGGTTACCGTAATTGTCAATTTTTACATAACAGCTGTTAACACACATGGAGCTAGTGTTCCATATAACCCACGTTGAGAAATCCCAGCCTACACATTGTGCAGTTATTCGAACTGGTGGTAGATATAGACGTTGCCTAAACTGTATCTTTCTTATATATACATTTTTATTTTACAGGTAATATAACTCCATTTCAAGAAGTTTAGAGAATAGATAATTATTTTTAAATATGCATAATTCCAAGGTCATAAACAACCTGTATTACAGGGATTCTTAACCTTGGTAATATCCATAGATAGAATTCAGGGGGACAGTGAACTTACATGGAATAAAAATTACATCTTCATTTTCACTAACCTCCAGCTGAAATTTAGCATTTACTCTGATTATAAATGTAGGGGACAAACCACAGTAATATTAGCAGTAACTATGTCATCGTCACCAGTAGAATTCATAGAGTTTTCATATTATATCACAATTGTTGCTAATATCTCTAAAAATTATTTATGCTCATCACTATTTCAAAAACATTACTTGACATACCACTGTGTATTTTTTACTGTATTAATAAAGAAATAGATATTCCTATTGCATGAAATTGTTTTTTCAACCGTTGATAACTATATTCAACAACTTTTTTCCCCTCTGTAATCATATAATTTGATTTTATGCGTTAAAAACATTGTTCTGAGAAGGGATCCTACCTCACCAGACTGCCAGAGGGGTCTATATCACAAAAACAGGTCAAAAATCCTGTTGTATTATGTTACCATTTACTATCTAGCCTTTTTATGCATGTCATTTTATATTGTTATAGTCATTATATAGAGACAGATATATAGCTTTGATCAAAGGATGTAGAATTGTATATATATATTTATATATACATGTATATATGTATATATTTACATATGTAAATATGTACACACACAATTCTGTATCCTTTGTTCAATAAATACATATCACAATTATTGTTCCATGTCTCATTCTCTCAGTTGGATATACCATAGTGTACTGGCCCCACTCCCCAATTGTTGGACTGTTATATTGTTTCCTATTTTTAATTCATGCATGTAACTTTTCCTGTATTTTGGATTATTTCCTTATGCTAGAGTCCCAGACTTACATTTATTCTTGTGTCCTGTGATATCCCTTCGTAGTAATTCTAGTCGACTGTAGAGGCTCATGACCTCCCAAGCAGCACACATCAAGTTTTTGGAAGTTTCTAAGCCTATCTTGTTAACCTGATGGTGGTTCCAATAAAATCCGTTGAAAAATATTTAAACCAACAACTATTCATTTGTTCTCCTTATCCATAGTAATTCTAACATTTTTCTCAAGGTCCAAAGCCTTTAGATATTATTTGAAGAAGAAAAACCGTTTTGTCTTTCTTTTCAAAAGCAGAAATTTACTTTTCTAAACTTAATGGGCTGACTCACTTCCTCATCATTTGGGATTGATGGTGGTTCTCTGAAGCACCAAGGTTTCTCCTGGAGGGTTTGCCCCCGGGAACCCAGATTCCTTGTGATTTTTCCTAAAATGTCCAGGATCCCTCCTGTAGGGATGTTAACATTCACCCAGTGATTAGCCTTGTAAGTCAAGTGAATTTAGATTTTTGTTTTCTTCCCTAACTAACTGAATCAACACAGGATAATCCACTTTTAATGACTGTGGTAAGCATGAGGTGGTCATTTCAAAAGCTATAAATGAAAGTTCACTAGCTTAGCGTCTGCGGTCTTTAATTATTGATATCTTACAGGCTCATCAGTTGGCATCCATGCAAGCTCAGGCCTATAATGGTGGGAGTGCCAACCCCCCACCTGCTAATAATGAGGAGGAGGAAGATGAAGAAGACGAATATGATTATGACTACGAATCTCTCTCTGACGGTAAGAGAAACAGAATCCCATGCTTGCGCACGGAATGCCCGGATAAGGTTTTCTGTTGTTGTTTTGATGGGGTTTTCACCCCCCAAAAAAATTAATCTGGCACCCCATAGACCAACAGTACAAATTGTTGTAATATTGTCCAAGAGTTTCTGAATCCCATCACTTAGCGAAGAGGACCAAGCAAGGAAAGAGATGTTAGCCACCACTGCCACCATTCAAGGAAAGGAAGGGAAGGTTTGGGATGCAACACGGGTCATTCTTAAGTGAATTTCTGGAACAAGAGTTGGACGTACAGCAGAGAAACCCCATTCTCACCCTTTCAGTTTCTGGCGTGGCTGATGCTCTTGGTGGCTGAATCTTTGTTGTCTCCTACACCACCTGCAAGGGGGCAGCATCACGTTTCTGTACTCTCTGCTCCGCCCTTTGGCAGCTTTCACTTCTGCTTTCTATTATAGAAGTATAGAAAGGAAAGAAGCATCGTTTCCCTACCCTCCTACCTGCCTCTTCACATTACTAAGCCAACCAGACGTTTTCTTCTGGCCCCACCAAAGAGACAAAACATCACAGATGGCTAATGTTGCAATACAGAAAGTCACATGAATGATGTTAAATAGAGATTACGGTGAAGGATTTTTTTTATATAAGAATTAGGTTTCAGGTGTGTTTTGTTTGCACTAAATTAGTGGCATTTGTTGTAGAATGCAAAATGTTTTCTCAGGTACCATTGCTGATGG